>NC_135439.1:22314376-22641876 GCF_051991255.1 Vanacampus margaritifer | reverse complement strand
TGCTAGCGGAAGCAACGGCAAGTGGAGCTTTGGATTGCAAATGTCCCCTGAGGGAGCCGGCCCCGGCTTGATATACTTAATAAACTTCAAATCCAACCGACTGGCAGAGGCGGCATGCCAATGCTTATTTTCCTTTCCCTTTCCTGCTATGAGATATGGAGCCTTGGAGAAATAGGCATGGCGGAAGTTAGAACACTTTAAAGGAAGCATACTGAAAGGTGAAAGTGTGTTTGCATGTGTGTGTGACCACTTGATTTGGAAGACTGAAGGGAATAGGCCATGTTTCATTAAATCAAAGCTGAATCTACAAGTTCATTCTTAGTTTATTGATCTAGCAAAAAAAATATGTATGTGTTTACTTCCCTGTCCAACATAATCCCAATTATAATTGAAAGAATCCATTCCAAAGCATTACCGTCATCCATCCATCCACTATCTATACGAGTTGCCCTCATTAACAAGTATTAGAACAAAAGTCTGATTGATTCATATTGTGCTGAGCAGCCTGGAGAAAGCAGAGGTGATATGGTGCACTACTGTACTCTTGTTGTTGTTACTGAAAAGACAGCAATTTATGTACTTTGTAAATTAATATGCAAGAGGCATTTTTAACAGAAAATTCTGATTGAACTGCAAATTGTATGACCTTTAGAGAGTTTGACTTGCACCACAACTGCAGTGGTTGACCTTTTAATAGCTGTTAAATTCAAGCTGGTCTCAATTGCCACTGTAAGAAGACAGATTGCAATGGAGTCCTCCAGACTCACTATTGTCTTCTCATTAAGTCTCTGATAATTAGCAGCTCAAAGCATGGGGTCCAAATAGAAATAAAACTACGACTTCCTTGTTAAACCTCCCTTTGCAAATTAAAGTGAGAAATTGAATTAAAAGCTTTTCTTGGCCAACAATAAAATATCTAATGGGGGTAAAAGCAATAGGCTAGGCTCTGATGACATATCCTCATAAGTCTCATCTCTTGCATGCTGAACATGCTATTTTTGATGTCCAATTAACCAGAATGCGCACCAAATGTCCTTTGAAATCCCATTATCCAGACATGGGAAATGGCTTACTCTCAATTTTACTGCCAAAATTCCCATGAGCTCTTCCTTGAGCCGTCACCTTAGCGTGGTGGTGGGTTTTGTGAGTCTCAATGATCCTAAGTTGTATCGGTGCAGCGTTTGCAGTGATGTGGACTCTGTATCCGTCTGTCGTGGTGAAGAAGGAGCTGAGCCACTTTCCCACCCTCACCTTTGGTCATGAGCGATTGGGGTCGTGACCAAGAGAACAAAATCACACAAGTGGCCGAAATAAGTTTCCTTCGTAGTGTCCAAGCTAGAGATACAGTAGGGTGAAAAGCCTCGTCATCAGGAACGGGTTCAGCGTTGAGCCACTGCACCTCTGCATTGAGAGGAGTCAAATGAGGTGGCTCGGGCATCTGATCAAAATGCCTCCTGAATTCATTCCTAGTGAGGTGTTACGGGCATGTCCCCCAGGAAACAGTCAAGATTGAGACCCATGGACAAGACCCATTGGCCTGGGAATGTCTCAGAATTCCCCCACAGAAGAGCTGGGTGAAGTGGCTGGGGAGAGGGAGAGTCTGGGCTTCCCATGTAACGCTGCTGGCCATGTGACCAGACTCTGGATAAGCAGAAATAAATGGATGGATACATAGAAATTTCTATGAGCTGCATCTCCAATAATGCCAATCATTTCTTTTCTCAAAGAATAGATAAGAGAGAGTGTTAAAATAAAAAATAAACTTGGTGTAATACAGAATATGCTGGAGGCAACTTTCATTCCCATTCTGGCCAGGAGTGATCTTGAATAAACTCTTTATGTGCATGCCATATAAATATTTTCGCATCCGTATAGAAATTGAAAGCAAAATATTTTGTCTCATAACTGAAATAGTAATGGTTGGCTTTCCACTTCTCCCTCTAGACAAATTGTCCTTGAACAAGATACTAAACCCCTACTTTAATGACACAATTTTGTAAATGTGTAAAAGGAAACAAGTTATATACTGTAAATGCAGTCTATTGACCATTTCTATATTATATTATCACAAAAAACATTCAAAACTGATTAGTACATCCTTAAATTAAGATTATATTTAAAAATTGTATTCATAATTCCATCTTTGAAAGCTGCATTTCACACAAACCGCATAATATCTGCTGCAGAGCCTCTGCAGTGTCTGAGGGAGGCAACGTGAGTCTGGTAATTGTGAATCTCTTCCGATTCTCCGTTGGTTTTTGTGCTGTACAGAAGGCAAGGTAGTGTGCTGAGGTAGTAGGAAGCCAAACCATTCCCTCTAATAAGCCCCTGTGGGAGCGGTATGAACACTACTGCAAGTAGATGCAAGCCGTCTGCAGAGTGAGCGCACCAGATACTTTTAGCAAGGTGCATATCAAGGCAAGTGTGAATAGTGACTGTTATAGAATAACGACCTCATATCGCATTCCTCTCTGTAACAGCTTATTGCTAAACACGAAAACATGTCACATTTAATGTTATTCTGGCATGTAGAGCAACACCTAATATAGAATCTTGACTGCTCAGTGCATTTTGAAGCAGTGGCATTTTCATATGGAAAAGATTGGTAGGATACACTCCACTATGATAACAGGTAACTATAGTTCAATTCATCTCATTCTCTCAAAGTCATCCAGTGTAAATCTAGAAGGAAGAAAAAGTCCTCAAAAGCATATACTGTATATTTCAACAGATGCTGATGCACAATTAAGCTTGTTTTGTTTGCCACTCCACAGAAGAACAAGGAAGGACAAAACATTATGTATAGTCATGTTTTGTGCTTACATTTTCTATGTTTGCAGGTCAGGTGGAGAGCAAATGAACGAAATATTTAAGCCTAACTTTTATGATTTATGTAATTTTTTTACATAACAAATTCTCATTTACTTTTTTAAGATAATTTTAACACAAACTTACCAAATAAAACTTATATTAGTCTAATAAAGCCTATTTATTTAAAATGCATAATTCTCAGGTTTATGTATTTAGAATTAAAATTATATAAATAAATAAATAATAATAAAACATATATATATATATATATATATATATATATATATATATATATATATATATATATATATATATATATAAAGTAAATGTGAATTTGTCATGTAAAAAAATTACATACATTTTAAGTTAGGCTTAAAATATTTCTGAGTGAAGAAATATGTTACTCTGTGTTCTTGTGGGGGGGCTAGAACAGTTAATGGCATCTCCATTCATATTAATGGGGAAAGATGATTTCGGATACAATTGGGGTCACGGAATGAATTAAAATCGTATCACAAGGCACCACAGACTATGTTTGCGTGCATTCAATATTCGGGTTAAGGTCAAAATTCCGGTTTCTGACACATTCGGGATAACCCGTTTACATATGCGAGTGGACAGTTACTCCCGATCTAAACACATGGACGTCATTACGCGAATAGCTGTCATTTCCTTTTAACTTAACGGTCAATAAAATACATTCATGTCACTCACCACATTAGTAATAAAGTTGTCGGTTTCCTCCTCTCTCCAAAAGTGTGGTTCTCTGCTGTATCACCACATTTCCAGTGTGTCTTATATACACGCATATGTGTACACACTGGCATTTTTGCCGTAAAGACGGAAAATAATATGAAAATGCCGCAGAGAAATCAATGTATTCAAATTAGGCTTGCTTAGCGAGTGGCAACGTAAAATGGCTACTGCGCATACCAGTAGTTTCTTTACTCAAAAGACCAACGCAGAACACAAACCAAAGTTCCATTCAAAGGAGGCGACCACGCTAATATGACCAAATATTAGGTTAGAAAAGGGGTTACCCCCATTTGTTGCGATTGGCATACAAAGGCCACCTTAGTTGGATGTTAGCTGTGTAAAACTTACTTCAAACAAAATGTGTTTTTCCAATCTGTTGTAGCCAATTTACATGTGTGCTGTGTTTGAATGTGTGGCGTATGTGTGAGTATTTGGTGCGGCACTTTGGTTGCTAAGGTTACCTGCATACATGTGGGGTGTAAAGTAATCGACTGGTCATCTTAGAAAAAGTTTTGAAAGTGTATGTGACCGTCTGAATGCGTGTTTGTCTTTTTTGTATGAGCTGTTTTTTAGTCAGTTGACACCCGCCCTTGTTGGTGTTTTTTTTTTTCAACTGACAAATTAAACTGTTAAAACACACCTTCATGGCGGACTTTGCTTTTGCACTGCACACCGTGTTGAAAATGTCGTCATATATGGAGGACCAAAAATGCCAAAATTCAAAATTTATAAACAAATACATAAATAAACAAAGAAAAATAAATAAATAAAAGTGTAAATAAAAACGGATATAAAATATAATTCAAAAATTAAATACAAAAATAAATATAAATGGAAATAAGAACAAAAATATATATGAATAAATAAACAAATAAATAAAAGTACAAAATAAATCTATAAATAGAATTAAATGTCAATCAATAAATAAAAACACTCTGCTCTCATTTCTTTCATGCTGCAGATGCATGATTAATATGCATAAGGCCCGGACCGTTGGTCAAACAAAGAGTAGTAAAAACATGGACTCCTGGCTAACCCCATCCCAGATTGTGTCCATGAGAAGTAAATTCATGCCGCCATTTCATAGCTGACTCAACCTACTAAATAATTGTTTTACCTCAAGTGCAGAAAGATAAAACTTCGATTTATTAAATTTTTTGGGGTGTGTGTGGCGATTGATCAAAATCAGACTGCAGTTCGATGATTGACTTTGTGGTCGTGTCATTGGACTTGCAGCATGAAGAGATGAAAAGAGGAGCAAAACTCTCTCCTCCATTATTGAGGCAAGCAACATGCATTTTTGCCGCGAGGTGGTTGATGCATGTTGTGGCAAAAGTCCTCGAACCCAGAGGTGGTCATCTCTTCAAAACATGATGTCAGATGGTAACACATCAGTGTCAAATTTATGAAGAGCAAATGGAGAAAGCGATGCGAATGAAAGATGAAGAGGGATTTGCTGAGGTACCTTCTAACGTGGCTTCTATTTAACCCTTTTTTATTGACACACAACCCCCTTGTCACAATGGCCATCCAAGGATGTCATCATCTGACGGGGAAGATGTTTGGATGTCATTAATTTTCCTGGAGGCTTTGCCCCAGTGCTGCAGAACCCTTCATTTTCTATCAGGGCCGTAGATCTCCTGCCATTTAAAGCTTGTGACTCTGCAGCTGGGGTCTCGGGTCTTATCTGTGTTCCAGTCTTATCGCCAAACTTGTCCCTACAACCTGACTGCAGGAGGATTAGCTCTGGACCTTTTGTTCACTTCAAAATTTCCCTTTAGCGAAGATAGAAAAGGAGCCCAAGTAAGCCGAGATTAATCTGGTTCTGAGGGGGCTCTAACCATGTTTTTCCACGGCTCGGGCAGATATGGCAAAGATCACCCCCTTTCTAATTTAATCCTTGTCATTTTACAAAGACATGGAGTAAATTCCACTTTCAAAGACACCAAACTTTGATAATGACTTCAGTCTATGAATGGTACTTTAAAGTAAAATATACTGTACACCCTCAAATATTATATTTTATTGGATTAGTTGTTTAAAATAAATGAATGGAAAATGAATGGTGGTAAATTGGTTATGATGACATATGCAGTGGATCAGGGTCAGTCAGCAGCTATACAAGGCGTGACCAGAAGAAGACAAAACACAGAAAGTTGAAGACTCTAATTAGAAGACCTTCTGGGAGGAATCGCAAGCTCAGCCAATTACTTGCTGAAAGGCCAGCGTTGAACTCTGACCTTGTCTGCTCTACATCCATTCTATAGAGAGTTCTCATTAAGTTTGATGTGAAATACTGTAGTTCCTTCTGTCTACAGCTGAGAGTTATACGCGGGCATCACAGGGCACAAATGGGCCAGATTTCTACTCAGTAGTTGGATATTACTGAGAAAGAGGGACTGAGAAGGGAGTTGTACTGAGACTGGAAGAAAAGAAGTAATGAATTGGAAGTTGTCAGTGGGGGCTAATCTGGCCCACCTTGCTTGGAGTTTGCATGTTCTTCCCATGTTTGTGTGAGTTTTCTCCAAGTCCTCTTACGTTCCAAAAACATACATATTAAACCTATAAAGACAACCGTATCACATTAAATATAAGACATTTTGAGCCCTCTATTTCATGAGTTGGCCTATAATATCTTTTTTCCCTATTAAAACCCTGACGTAGCCTATATGATCTGACACATGCATTGCACGGATAATCCGTTAGAAGGCAGTATCACCCACCTGATATAGCTTTTCCAGCTTTCAAGATCGCCCCAATTGAGAAAGGAGAGACACCTATGCTTATTAATAGTAGGAAATGTTCTTTCTGATTTTTTGGAAATACTAATATGTTTGATATGTCTGTTTATTATTATATTTTTGACAGTTGTAAATGTACGAATTTAAAGCATTGTGACCAGATGTATCAAATATGACACCAATTAAAAGTCATATGTGCAAGTTGATTTAAAAAACAACCTTTTTTTGGTTTGTTCAAAAGTACCAGTAAATACTCTATTTAAAAAGAATCAGAATTTTCTCTCATATATTTTATGGTTCGAGCTTTGTAGGGTTTAAGTTAAATAGTTCATTGCAAATCCTGCCACTGGCCCAAAGTCAGCTGAGATCCAGCTAGTCAAGATAAGCGGTATAGAAAATGGCTGGCTGGCTGGATGGCTTTTGCATCTCTTTGAAATGCTTGACCATCTGCAGGTTTTTTTATTTTGGCCCACAGCACAGACATTTGGACAGCATGGTAGAGCTTGCACAGGAGCACAGTTAGAAATCTGTCACAGATTCTGTTTGCACTAAGGCACTGCACTCGTGCCTCACCTCGTTCACAAGTGTGCGTCACAGTCTAGAGTTGTCCTGTTCTCATGGGAACTGAGTAAGAAATCAGAACAACAGTGAGGCACTATATTATATTTGCTTATTTTGTGCAAGATGAGCGTCATATACTCTAACATTCACAGTCAATAATTGGTGAACTCAAAGTTGTGCCTTGAAAATAATATATTCAAAATGGTATAATGGCAGGGTGACAACATATTTTTATTTTTACAAAGTTTTTCCAGAGACAGAAATTGCAAAATTGAGAAATCAGGCTGAAACTACATTGGCTATTCACTAGCAAGCAAGAGTTAACATTTTACCACATGCAAATATTTTTTTTTTTACTAGGGATGAGCGTGTACCCATCGGTATTGGGCTGATAGCTGGCATTATTTCAAGGTATCGGTACTCAGGACAGCAGCCGTGCGTTGTTTTTTTTTTTAAAATCCTATTGGTTTGGACTAGGGGTGCACCGATCACAATTTTCTGGCCGATCACCGATCTCTGATCTTTTAAAAAGTCTGACCTGCCAATCCCGATTTTTCCGATCTCGAGTTCCAATCTTATTTTTATTGGAAAACATTGAACAATATCTGTGAAATAATTGTTGTTTTAACTGGAAATTAAGTAGTTCTCTGAAATAAAAATGAAAAGCCTATTAGTCATCTCAGCAGAAGAGGACAGTGGCTGACTTTTTTAGACCTCTGAGGAGGAAGATGAGATCGGTGGAAAAGATCACCGATCCCCCATAACTAAGGAAATCGGGGCCGATAAATTGGCCGGCCAATCGATCGGTGCACCCCTAGTTGTTGGTAGCACGCCTGGCCAACGCCCAGGCGCATCTCCTACTTGCTCTCTCCGCAGCTTTGAAAGACAACAACTTTCGAGGAAGCATGGCCATAGTATGTCTTTTCTCATCTAGGCGCGCCGTCAGGTCTGGTTGGCTCAATCTCCCTTGCAAGAGCCCTCTCGGTAGGAGCAGTGTCACCTCCTTGTAGTTCCGGGTTCAAATTTTTGGTTCGGCAGTGACAGGAGCGCTGGAACGCACATTGCATGCTAATGACGCAAGGTGTAAGTTTGCTAGCCATGCCAGGCCCTATGCTCCGTCAAACTCTAGGGGGAGCTCTTCTCCCGGCCGCCCCTCTGTCACATACTGTGCAGTCCTTTTGGCCTACCTTGTCGTCCCTCACGGGGACATGTCACGGACGCCCTTGAGGATCATCCCTCTGGCCGAGAGCCCCATGGTCAGCCACGAGCTTCACACACCACGTCCCTCTCGGACCCCTAAATCCGGGAGGGCCAGGGATTGAACCCGAGGGGCTGGCAGTCAGTTACTTTTCCTGTCGCCAGCTCACCTACTGGGCTGCCCTCGCGTCGGACACATGGGTGCTTTCGACCTTGTCTCATGGGTACAGGAAGCTCTAGAGCAAGAGCTAGCGACCTACATCGCCAAGTCCGCTATCGAAGCAGTGGATCCTTTGGCTCATCCAGGGGGATTCTACTCCCCTATTTACCCATTCCAAAGAAGACAGGCAGATTACGCCCTATCTTGGATCTGAGAGGTCTCAACCGTTACCACAGGGTGTTGCCCTTCCGCATGCTGACTACGTCGGCCGTGTTGAGGACGATCGCCTGAGGGGAATGGTTCACGTCAATCGATCTGAAGGACACTTACTTCCACGTCCCTATTGCTCCTCAGCACAGGAAGTTTCTCCACTTTGCCTACAGGGGTCGCCACTGGCAATTCAGAGTACTACCATCCGGGCTGTTGTGTGAGTGTTCACGCGTGTAGTGAAGACAGCCCTTACACCTCTGCAGTCGAGGGGCATGAAGGTGCTCCCTTACTTGGACGACTGGCTGATATGCGCACCGTCAAGGGATCAGGCAATCCGAGACACGTCTACGCTTGTACAGCATGTGTCACGACTTGGTCTCACAGTCAAGCTGGAGAAGTCCTCTCTCTCGTTCCTTCTCAGCAGACTCTGTTAATCGAAATGTCGTTGGACACCACATCCACGACTGCTCGACCGTCCCTACATAAAGTAGACGATGTGCTACATCTCATCCCTCTCTTCCGTGCCAATGGGATGCTGCCTTATGTCCTTTTTCTGCGTCTGCTGGGAAAGTTAACGTCCCTGACGGCACTTGCGCCTCTGGGCCTGCTGTCGCTGCGACCATTGCAACGGTGGCTGCTCCGCTTCTGGCTCAACCCGCTGCTGGACCGTCTGAAGCGTCTCAGAATGTCCAGTCGGTTCATGGGTGCTCTCGCACCTTGGAGTCGCCGGTCTGTTCTATCAGCGGGTATCCCGTTGGGGATGGTACCCACTCGTCACGAAGTTGTCACCATCGATGCTAGCCTGAGCGGATGGGGTGCAGTTTGGCAACACAGGACTGCTCAAGGCCGGTGGTCTGCAGGGGACAGGTCGCTGCACATAAATATGCTGGCGATGCGGGCTGTGCATCTGGCCCTCATTCATTTTCTGCCCTTTGAGGCAGGGCGCCATGTCCTGTTACGATCGGACAACACCTCCACTGTGTATCACATCAATCATCAGGGCGGGACGAGATCCGCCCAGTTGCTACGGGCCTCACGGAGGCTTCTCAGATGGACCGCCCCCCGTCTTGCCAACCTGCGGGCCATGTTTCTCCCAGGCATTGTCCACTAGTCAGCGGATTCCCTCTCCCGCCATCGTCCACCTCAGGGGGAATGGCGTCTCCACCCGGAGATGGTGAACGCCATTTGGAGTCGCTTCGGTAAGGCGACGGTAGATCTTTTTGCCTCCGAGGAGTCCACTCACTGTCCCCTCTGGTTTTCCGTGAGGGAACAGAGCAGCCCGCTAGGCCAGGATGCTCTGGCACCCCAGGCCACCTCTACAATAGATATGAGTGAACTTAATTGGCTGTATTGTTGTGGTACGAGTGTTCAAAGTGCACTTTTCCTCTTTCCACCCCTGCGATAATAAGTGTATCATTTGAGCTACATGTGGAAAAGGTAGCCTGCTGAATTTATGTGCTATATACTGGAGTTTAAGCTCAATGATTTTTTAAATTATGCAAAATGCATCATCTAAGTCTTCAACACAATTTCTCAGTGTCAAAGTGATTAACCTAAAAGAAAGAAACATAATTTATTCGTCGTTTGCATGGCGGGTCACCAAACAGCCGAAGCGGCCGTACGCATGAGGTTCTATTTTGAGACACAGAGGCGAGAAAAAACATGATTGACAAGCAACAGCTGGGAAGGAGGATAACACAAGGGTGGGATGCAGGAACACAGGTGTCAGTCACAACGCTTCATTAAAACAAAGGCTGCATCTTAGCAAAGATATAACGCTCTCATGTATTTGACAACTTTTCAGTACAAAAAGACTTTGTTCACATATGAAGAAGACTGTGAAGTCAAAAATACACACAATGCTGTTATATTAGTAGACTTCTCAACTACATTGTCTTGGCAGAAATGTCACATTGATGTGAATATAACCACTAATTAAAAGGGACGTATGGAAAATTGACTTTTTCATGGCTTGTACACATATAGTTGGCTCTCTGGAGTTTCAATTAAATAGCCAAAACAAGTCTGCCTATTTCTAAAAAGCTTTTGTGTAACACCAAACAGTGCAGTCTGGTTCACTTACAGTAGGTCTCATTCTCAACTTTTGTTTTTTGACATAGGAATGTTTTCTATTTCTGTATTCATACTTTAATCACCAGTTTGTGATATTTTGAGACATACTTTGAAATTATGTGTTCATTTAAAGTCAAAAAGTTAGAATGACAGCTGCCTGTCAGCCATGTGATGAGTATGGGATGTGCTAAAAAGGATCCTATGTAGGCCTAGACATCAAAACGGTTGTGGACAGCTTTGACGTGTGAACAAGATTCATATATATTTATCTAATCAGAAATGGCTCTATTTATGCATTTTGAACTACCCAATTTCAAGAGTTCCTTCTGGGGGAGTTCAGGGAAAGATGTTGACACCTGTCATATCTACAGCCATTTCTAATTAAAAAATAATTTGGGACTAATGATGAGGATACTGACTTTGTCACTTTCATAAAAATGACAGTGTTGAGGGTTGGGGGGTTGACTGTGGTGTGTGGGGTAAGAAGCTGTATCATTCGTGACTCCTGTGTGTGATACAAGGTGAAACAGTGTCTTCTAGTGGCCAGTACTGAAATTACAGTATAAGAATAGTTTCATTAAAAGGAAACAAACATACGTATTAGAGAAAATTATATATGTATAATGAAATACATATATATCACTCAATAATTTTTTCTTTTTTCTTTTTTAAATCCCGCTTGCTTTTATTAGGGTCATGGATGAGCTGGAGCCTGTCCCAGCAGACTTTAGGCAAGATGCAGGTTCCAAACACAGGGCACACGCAGACCAAAAAAAACAACAACAACAAAACACTACACACAGGTAAAGCTAACGTGCATGTTTTTGGAATGTGGGAGGAAGCCAACTCACGCCCGCACAGTGAGAACACGCAAACTCCATAGAGGCCACACAGACTGCCAGTCCAGCCCTGACTGTGCGGCAGACAAGGCAACAACTTGAGATTTGAACGGTTGTCAGGGATGTGTGGTCAGGTAGGCAAGTGAGGTCTTCATGTGAAAAGTAACAAAAGAAACAAAAACAAAAGAAAACTTGTGATTACGTTACGATTTGAAATTATAGTGAGTAACTTTGCTATTATTGCGCTTATGAAAGAAGAACCATATTGTAGTATAGGACCAAATTTGCATTTATGTTGATGGTCACAAAAAGAACACAAAAGAAGGGGAGATGTCACATAATTCTAAAATTTGTTTGCACATATGTAATGCACATACGTGTATTGCACATACGTATTACAGCTGTGCTGTATAAGCTCTCAGGGATTCTAAACAGAGTGTTTTGTTGTTGAGTGCTGGAAAAACACATTAAAGACATGTTAGTACAAGAGCATCTTTTGCCATCACACTAAGAGCTCAAAATCCTTTTGGTGTAAGAAATATGTTACATCATGTACTCTAAACTGACATCAGCAATTGGGAATGGCAGTGGTGCGGTTGTAGCATTACAAATGATACTAATGAAAATAGACTGCTAAAAATAATATAGAAGAATATATAATAAAGATAGGCGTATATATGAATGCATAAAAATGCTACTTGTGGCTGTGTCCATCCATGCAGAGAAAAAACAGACTCGCGTACATTATATGCTTTCTCAAAGAGAAGAAACACATTCATTCCGTGCACACTGTGCTTCTCCATATCATGCTCGCCTGCACAAACATTCACATTCAATCACAAGGATTAGGAAGCATTCATGTAAAAAGGAACACGCAAAAATCCACCTGCACCCTTATAGGGATTTTCATTTGTTTATATGTGCATGCACATGTCAGGGTTTACTATGTGGAAAATATAGGCGTAATGTGTCCTGCTTTACTCAAGAGAGTCCATTCCGTGACTCCCAATTAGGTCTAACTTAAAAACAAATTCCACCATATGACTCAATTGTAAGTTGTAACTGAAATAATAATTTCCAGATTTTAACTATTGCCATCATACAACCTTTAACTGAACAGGCAATGTTTTAACGGGAATGTCAACAACAACAACAAAATATAGCATTTGTGGAAGAAGAATTACATAAGGAGCTAAATCCACCCATTTTTATCCATCAGTGGGCGGCCATTTTGCCATTTTCTGTCGACGGAAAATTATATCACAGTTGCTCAGGGCTCAGATAACAACCAATCACAGATCACCAGTTTTTTTTTTTTTTTGGTCATGTGATGTTTGCAAACTGAGCTGTGATTGGTCGTTACCTGAGCAACTGTTTTGTGATTTTTTGAGAGGAATAAAACCAGGTAGATTTTAATGTTTTATTCATATTCCACATACAATATTAATCACAATACAGTATTAAGACTAGTGGGTTTCATAGAACATATTATTGTAAAGAAATTCTGGGTTTACTTCACCATTAAAAGCGGCATTTTATGAAAATTTATGAAAAAATGAATATGCCTCCTTTAATCAACCTTTGTACCACTTTTAACTATCATACTATAAGGGTTAAACTCCCTTGTGAGTCATCACCTTACTGTGGTGGAGGGGTTTGTGTGTCCCAATGATCCTAGGAGCCATGTTGTCTTGGGCTTCATGCCCCTGGCAGGGTTACCCATGGCAAACAAGTCCTAGATGAGGGACCAGACAAAGGATGCCTCAAAAAGACCCCTATGATGAATGTTAATTTCGGATTGCGGTTTCCCTCTGGAGCCAGGCCTGGAGGCGGGGCTCGAAGGCTTGTTTGTGCTTATGCACCAAACAACAGCTCAGAGTACCCACCCTTTCTGGAGTCATTGGAGGGTGTGCTGGAGAGTGCTCCCTCTGGGGACTCCCTCGTTCTGCTGGGGGACTTCAACGCTCACGTGGGCAATGACAGTGAGACCTGGAGGGGCGTGATTGGGAGGAATAGACCCCCCGATCAGAACCAGAGCGGTGTTCTGTTACTGGACTTCTGTTCTCACCGCGGACTGTCCATAACAAACACCATGTTAAAACACAAGGGTGCCCATATGTGCACTTGGCACCAGGACACCCTAGGCCGCATGTGTTGGACACTCAGGTGAAGAGATGGGCGGAGCTGTCGACTGATGACCACCTGGTGGGGTGTTGTCTCCAATGGTGGGGGAAGATGCCGGTCCGACCTGGCAGACCCAAACGTATCGTGAGGGCCTGTGAGTTTCAACACCCACCCCTGGCAGAACTTCTCCCTTGACCCGGGGGAGGTGGGGGACATTGAGTCCGAGTGGACCTGAAGAAGGAGTCCTATCGGGCCCTTTAGCCCTGTGGGAATCCGGAGGCAGTTGATGGGTACCGGCTGGCCAAGCGGAACGTGGCTTCGGTGGTCGCTGAGGCAAAAACTCAGGCTTGGGAGGAGTTCGGTGAGGCCATGGAAAACGACTTCCGGACAGCTTTGAGGAAAGCAGTGCACCATTAACACTGTGTATAGTGGAGATGGGGTGTAACTGACCTCGACTCGGGACGTTGTGAGTCTGTTGGGAGAATACTTCGAAGACCTCCTCAATCCCACAGACACGTCTTCCTCTGAGGAATCAGAGTCTGGGTACTCTGAGGAGGGCTCTCCTATCTCTGGGGTCAAAGTCACTAAGGTGGTTGGAAAGCTCCTCGGTGGCAGGGCCACGAGGGTGGATGAAATCCGCCCGGAGTTCCTAAAGGATGTTGTGGGGCTGTTGTGGTTGACACGCCTCTACAACATCGCGTGGACATTGGGGACAGTGCCTCTAGATTGGCAGACAGGGGTGGAGGGTGTGTTTCAACTATAGAGCGATCACACTCCTCAGCCACCCTGGTAAGGTTTATTCAGGGATGTTGGAGAGAAGGGTCCGTCGGGAAGTCGAATTTCAGATTCAGGAGGAGAAGTTTTCGTCCCGGCCGTGGAACAGTGGACCAGCTCTTATCCTCGAGGGTGCATGGGAGTTTGCCCAACCAGTCTACATGGGCTTTATGGAATTGGAAAAGGCATCGACTGTGTCCCTCGGGGAATCCTGTGGGGGGTGCTTCGGGAGCACGGGGTACTGAGCCTTCGCTCATACGGGCTGTTCGGTCCTTGAACAACTGGTGTCAGAGTTTGGTCCGCCTTGCTGGCAGTAAGTCGAATTTGCTTCCAGTGAGGGTTGGACTCCGCCAAGGTTGCCCTTTGTCACAGATTCTGTTCATAACTTTTATGGACAGAGTTTCTAGGTGCAGCCGAGGCATTGAGGGGGTCAGGTTTGGTCGACTCAACATTACATCTCTGATTTTTGCGGATGATATGGTGCTCTTGGCTTCTTCAAGCCGTGATCTTCAACTCTCACTGGAGCGTTTGGCAGCCGAGTGTGAAGCAGTTGGGATAAAAATGAGCACCTCCAAATCCGAGACCATGGTCCTCAGTCGGAAAAGGGTGGAGTGCTCTCTCCGGGTCGGGGATGAGATCCTGCCCCAAGTGGAGGAGTTCAAGTATCTTGGGGTCTTGTTCACGAGTGAGGGAAGGATGAAGCGGGAGATCAACAGGCGGATTGGTGCAGCGTCTGCAGTGATGCGTACTCTGTATCGGTCCGAGAGAAGGAGCTGAGTCGAATGGCAAAGCTCTCGATTTACCAGTCGATCTACGTTTCTACCCTCACCTATGATCATGCACTGTGGGTCGTGACCGAAAGAACAAGATCCCGGATACAAGTGGCCAAAATGAGTTTCCTCTGCAGGGTGTTCGGGATCTCCCTTAGAGATAGAGTGAGAAGCTCGGTCATTTGGGAGGGACTCTGTGTCAAGCCGCTACTCCTCCGCGTTGAGAGGAACCAGTTTAAGTGGCTCGGGCATCTGGTTCGGATGCCTCCTGGACGTCTCCCTGGAGAGGTGTTCCAGTTATGTCCCACCGGCGGGAGGCCCCGGGGACGACCCTGGACTCGCTGGAGAGACTATGTCTCTCGGCTGGCCTGAGGACGTCTTGGGATCCTGCCGGAGAAGGTGGTTGAAGTGGCTGGGGAGAGGGAAGTCTGGGCTTCCCGGCTAAACGTGCTGCCCACACAACCCGACCCCAGATAAGCGGTAGATGATAGATGGACAAGGGTAAAAATAAACTAACCACTGCTAATAAGACGCTGAAACAACAACACGCATATTCACACGTATTTTTCTTGATCAAAGGTCGTGATGGATGTGCGAAGGAAGGAAGGATGAGAGCCAGCATACACATACTGTAGCTCACGGTGTCGTCTATGTTCCATTGTCACATAATGTTGCATTTTCTACTGCACAATAACATCTTAGCTCACATTGGATTCAGACATTTCAAATTAGGGCAGCAGGAAAGTACACACACACACACACACACACACACACAAATCACATGCTTTAAAATGAGTGGTGGCTTGTCTGCTAAACTACTCCGGATGATCAAAGTTTTATCAAGTGAGAAAAAAAAGGGAGTGATGTGTTGTCTTGATTGCAACATGGCTTCCATCTCCCTTTAAAATAAAATGCTGGTGTTTGAATGACATCTTGATATGAGCACTCAGCTTAGGGGAAAAAAACATCAAAGCACTTGTTTTTGTGACAGTTCATCAAATTCAAGGTGGATATGGCGTATGGGGGAGAAAGGGCAAAAAAGTAAGAAAGCGTGTGCATGGAGCAGCTGCACAGCAAATCTGTTTATTCTGCACAATTTGGCATCAAACACAACAGACTGCTGAAGACCTGCTAGTGCTTGTGGTCCACCATTAAAATGGAATTTATTGCTGCCTTAAGAGCAAGCCCTCATTTGCGCTCCTTACTTTCTCCCAGGCTGTGGTAATGGGCGTGCTACGAGGCTTTTCCCCCCACCACTTCTATCAGCAGGCGACAGACATCTCGTCGGAGGCGCTCATTAAAAACCCAAATGGCCTCAGCCTGGGAACGCTGGCGTGCCCACGTAGCCGTCAGCCATTGCTGGCATCACTGCAATCTCTCTTGTCACCTGAAGGACCGGCACCCAAACATCACATTTAAAAGCCTGTTCTGCCCACGAATGCGGCGGTGGCATTTCACGCAAGTGCCACTCACTCTGGAGCATAGCCGAAAAGATGTCAAACGATTTTTTTAGTGCTTTATTGTCCACCACTTCCCCCACACAAGCCGGTATTTTTTTCTTCAATGTGTTTCCATAACAAAAAATAATTTTTTTGATGTGTGAGCCCCAGTCAATGGCATAATGACACTCTGTGGAGAGCAGGTTTTATGTTAAAAATTCTTTTTCATGTTAAACCTTATGATTTTTCCTCATCTTTTTTAACCTGGCCTGACCTACGTGGTCGTGCACAATGGAGGATCTGAAGGCCTATATACCTTTTATATGCCAGAACACTTTCTGTGTGACAGCGGAGTTTATATTCTCACTGTGGCTATCTACTGTATATTATTCGTGACTGATATTTATTGGAAAACACAGTTGCTCAAAACAAGGTTTGAGAGGAGACAGAAAACCAGCAGTTAGAAGACTACAACGTGAATCAGGTTTTTGTTTAAAACAACTACATAGGTCATACTGTAATAACATGTCGGTGACGTGCTTTTATTGAAACCCCAAGGTTCAAGAAATATAGTATACTTACTTACACCATAAACAAACAAGCCCCATCACTGTGCTGATAACTAAGAGCCATGTATGTGCTACTTATCAGAAGCAATTGATAATCTGTGCATCTAACAAAACCCAACGCAGCTCTGCTTACCTATTGTCCTTTGACATAAGATGGGGATGTAGCTGTTTTCTGCATGACTGTTTCGGGTCGTGTAGTCTGGCGGCCAAAATGCGGCTGTTGCTTGAAAATGGCTCTGGACCTTTGCCATCCTGGTCCAAGAAGTTCTGAGGAGCAGGTACTCTGTAAGTAAATGTGTTATGTAACAATGGGAGTGAGCGCAGAATGCCTCGCTCACACTTTTTTTTTTTTGAAAAAGGCATATAAAAGATTAACTTTATTGTGGGAATTCATCTCAGAGGCCAAACTAGAGAAAAACGTCCTTCAATAAGTGAAATTTGCAATATAAAAATACCATAGGCTATTTAAATACTCCCTACAGTTATTATTACAGCATTTACAGCACTTATTTAAGGTCTTGAACCACACTTCAAAATAATACAAACACATTCAATGTGTAAATGTGTGCGATCCCTGTGTTAACTGTAAACAAATCCTGATTTCTCCAAACTAACAAATTGAATTTATTTCACAATATAGCTCGGTAATCATGCCAAAGACTATCATTATCAAATTAACATACAGCTATTGATATCTGTAGACCTTAGCATAACTGAAAAGGGCTGAGTCATTCAATAACAGCTTTCAAATCTCTTCAGCAAAAATTATGCTGGCACTTCCGGGTTTCTCTTCTTCTTTCCCATTTATAGTGCTAAAACACCATTGTGTGCCTCCACCTAACGGCCAAAAGTGGGATTGCATTTCAAAATAAAGGACAAAATGAAGCTTAAAAAGTGGAATGGACAAAAAAATAATAATAAATACCAGCACCATGCTAGAACTAGTGTTGTTCCGATACCGATACTGGTATCGGCAGAGGCCCCGATACTGCATTAAAACAGTGGTATAAAACAGTGGTATTGGTGAGTACTAACAAGTAACATGCCGATACCATTAATTCTGACGCTAATATAGGACTTTGGATGCAGCATCTTGTGACTTGCTCATGCACGGAAAAAAAATAAAAAACCTTGGGTATCGGCATTGGCCGATACTGTAAAGCTGGGTATCGGAATCGGTATCAGGGGCCAAAAAAAACGGTATCGTATCGGAACAACACTAGCTAGAACCTACGATGGAGTAGTGTTTATTGTGCTATATTTGTATAAAAACCATTAAAAAGTAATTATCCACAATATTGATGGCCAACAGCATAACCTCCTATTTGAAATCTGCTAGATTGCACATGGCAGGTGTTGTAGGAAAATATCTTAACGGACCTGATTGGGGGTTTTGGTAAGGTGACTTTTCTGTCACCACAAAGGACAGGATTAGCTTGTAGGCAAACTGACCTGAGCATGCTTCCCAGTTCTTTTCCAAAGTAAAATAGGCCATTTAGAAAATCCTACAGATACAAGGTTTAGCGTTTCAGCCATCAATATATCTCCAACACAAAAATATGCGTACTCACCCTTTGCTTTGATGCCATGTGACTGACATGGCTTTCAGTATGCAGAGAATGATTACCACCGCAAACTCATTACACATTTCCTCTTTGCCACTATGCATGGACTGGTACCCTTCTGTGACATCACACAAAACAAATAAAAACTTTACTCATTGTGCGATCCTTCCCAAAGAATTACCTCCCTATTTCACAACTTAAAATTCTACTCTTTAGAATCTCTTCAAGATTTAGGCAATTGCAAATTATTTAGTATGAAATGTATTGGGGGAAAAAAATCAAAGATAATATTACAACATATTTACTTACATTACATTATCAAGATACACCCTAACATTACGGGAATTACGGTAGCGCAGAATATAACAGTATCACCAAAGTATGATTGTTTAAGTGTGCGTTTGCCACTTCAGTATACAGAGAAAGAGAGAGAGGGGAAAAAAGAAACTGTGTGATTTCCAGCCATAATAGTCACAACACCACAATGACTAATATGCATCTTGATATATCCCTGAGATGCCACTACAATCTGTCTACGTGAGCCAACCATTCAAACAATTGAATTACTTTGCCAGTCAAGTTTTTTGTTGAAAGAGGTTCAACTTCTCACATTGTTGAATTGGGGTGCCCAAATCTGTTAACACGTGCATGTGTATTCACTACAGTAAGTCTTTAAAAAATAATAATAATAACAATTTACAACTGTAAGGCACGTGTGCTTCTGGGTCTACAAGGGTTCATTTCTTCACCCAAAAGAATATATAAAAAATTGTTATTACTGAAATCTAACAGTAGTTAATAAACCAGATGGCCACATTACAATCATTTTAACAATAAGATCCAATACAAACATGTTATTTAATATTCTATTTTCAAGGGTAGCATGTTGGGCTAGAAGTTACGTATGCAGCACAAATCTGAAGTTTGTGGTTTGAATCTCAGAATCTACCTTCCTGTGTGGAATTCACATTTTCCCCTGTGCTTGTGTGGCTTTTTCCGAATACTTCCAAAAGTCAGCTGGGATAGACTCTAGCTCACCCGATACCCTAAGCGGTATAGAAAAATGGATGGATGAATTCCATATGTACAAAATTGAAGCTCAATTTTGATTGATGTGGTGCAGTTCTCTGCAATTGTATTATAGTAACAAATGGAAAAAGATTATACTTAAGAGTTGATTGGCTCAAGAAAGAAGTTGGAAAACATTGCTCTAGTATTAAAATGATGGCATCATTTTACTTCCCTAATCAATTTTGTGTCATTTCGGGGACACATCATTATCATCATTGTGGCAATCGGTTTCCCTTACTTACTCACAGTTTACACTTGTAGCCAGAGAGCATAAACTCGGGCCCCATAAATCTCATCAGCCAATGATAAATTCATATTTAATGACCATGGTCATTGTCTGGAAAGAAGGAACATTCCTTCATTACTGCCGCCGATGCCTGCTGCTTGGTCGAGATAATTGATTTCTCTGTGGTAACAAGGTATCGACCACGCGTGCTAGCCGGCTAAGATGGCAGCTTGATTCAAAGGCGTGGAGAATCAGTGTATGTATGCATGTGTGTGTTTGTGTGCAAGGCAAACAAGCCACACATTTATTTGTGGTTAGCATGTCAAGTATAGTTTGGTTTTTCGCCATTTTGTACATTTAACTCACCAAGTGGAAAGCGCATTGATTTCATAATTCTCTGAAAGAAACGAAATCTGTGGAGCACTTTTTTCCCCCAGACAAATGCCTAGCATGCAAAGGATGCCACATATTGGCAGTGTTCCTCATGTTTATACATGTACTCACTGTGTTGTTGCCCTAACCTGTCTACATGTCATGTTTATGAAGTGTTAAAATGTTTGCTGTTGCATTGGCTAGCTTTGACTGACAGTTATTGAGTTGACATATCACAGGTGCTGACTTATTGACTCTAAACTGGAATAGTCAGACAAGCCTTACAAAGCTGGAGGATGATGAACATAAACTCCATCTGAAAACAGTCAATAAGAGCAATAAGTGAAGCTTACAATACAATAATGTATTGATTGCATTCATCTCCCTGAAACTGTAATCATACAGTATCCTCCTCCTGCACCACTAATCACACTTCACTATATAAATAGAGGACTTTGATACTGTCGTTGTTGTTGTGTGTTTACAAGCTTACAATGTAATTTATCTAAGCGCTCTTAATTGGACTAGTTACTCATTTGGCCCCTGCAGTCCCACAGCAGAGTGGAGCTCTAACAGTGCACACTCTGGCTAGAAGATGAAGGGAGCTCCACACACATACAGAGGCAGCCAGCTGTTTGATGCCTGCAGCATGTAAGCTTATGGTGCACGGTACGCCATAAATAAACACAGCATTCCCACATGAGGGGACACATCAACACACAGGAGGCCTCATTTCAGGCTAATGAACTATTAATGTTGATTTGAAATGCAAACATTTTGAAAGAGTCTCCTCTGCAGAGAGAGAAAAAATATATAACTGGGACATATTTTAATATTTCAGCCATATTTATAATATTTAAGGCCAGAAATACAGTATTCAGTAATCCAGTATATTAGATCAGAAAGATGTCTTGTCAGTAAGTGTGCTACTAGGAACCAAACCTGCACGTCATGATGAGTATGATTTGCAAATGAATGAACACGAAGAGAAGTAAAAAAAAAAAAGACATATAATGCTTTATTTTCACTTCAACCGTGTACTGTGTGCTTTTAAGAGATCCACTGGACTCCAGTTTGGTTTAGCACAACTGGGTACAGAAAAGATATTTGGCAAAAGAAGCGAGACCTGTTTGATGACTTTTTTGTTTGTTTGAATAAAACATTTATTTAAAAAAAAAAAAGGCACAGCTGGAATACAAATGTATCAAGCTTGATTAGGGTGTTTTTGTATTAGCAAATATCAAGTCAATACCTAGTGAACTGTTCTCAGCAAAGGCAATGACAGAAGTTTGTTACAATTAAACAATCAGAATGAAAGCACAGTAATACAATAGCAGCCTCTAGTGGTGAGTACATCCATTCAGTTAGTTGCATATACAGTAGATAAGAGTGCAAAATACTGCATAACTCCCATTCATTATCAGTGTTGATATTAGTAGTGTTACTTAGACATATACATTATTGTGATTGTTTAACATAAACATAAAATACAGTGCTTAAAGCAAGGTTTAAAGTGTGTTTCAGCTCAATGACAGAATATTCTAAAGCCAAAGTAAACTTTTTTTTCTCCCTTTGGCCCCATTTCACAGCTACTCCATCCCTGAGGGTGTGGTTACAACCACACATTCATCAATGGATGATTGAGCAGACAAAAGAAAAGATCCTTCTAATAGGCGAGTTGCGGTTGCTTGGTCATTAAAGCCTCAAAATCTCATTAGTACAGTGTTGGTCCTTATGTCAGGACTTACTGTAGCAATCAAAAATCAAAAGGCAGAAAAAAAAATCTTCATGTGTACAAATTTGATTAGAAAGGCAAATACATGTTGATAAAATATATTCTTAAGATACAATTGCACATAAAGTTTTACTCACATTCTTGTGGAATAGAGCTTGTTATTGCAGCAAGTAATACAGAGTTTGTTATGGGATTTCTTTGTAAACTCCAGTTGGCCGCTATTTCAGATGTGGAGACTCGAAGAAGTTGACCCGGGTGTTAGCAGATGTTTTGTTCTTGCTCGCAAATCTAAAGATGGTTGTGGACAACGTGTTTAGAATATTGTGCACATTAGGATGAATCATCATTTGAATTTCACTAGTGCCTTTATAATATTTTTGCTCTAGTATTATCTCTATGCATAGTAGTAACTTTTTATGAAAATTACACAACATCTACTGAGTCTACATTAAGCTTGAATCTTGGGCCTAAATCGCTATATTTTATTAAAGACTTTGCATACTCATTATAAAGTATGTTTTCAGCTTGGAGAACTTTTCTTGCCTTTTTGCAGACCTTCGCCTTTAACAAACTATGGCATAACTATGATAAGTTTATATCTATGAATATTTATCTGATTTGTACGACTTATTGTCAAATTACATTAAATTCAATTACCCAAAAATATTTGTATTTCTTTATTACCATGGCAAACTAAATATGCAACATACACTGTAAAAGTTTTGATTTGAAAAGCTGATTATTTTAGCTAATAATTTATCTTGTCAAGGTTTAATGTGATGAGTGATTAGTAACGGAGGATGGAGAAAAAGACTGATTAGCTGCCAAGTTTGGCCTACACTTCAAAAAGTAATAGTTTTGCAATTTTTGGACTTGATTCTAAAATTAGTTATGCAGATGCTGTTATAATTGGTGGCAGGTTGCCAACAGTATTGCAAATATTGAGATGCTACTTGTTTCACCTGGGCGATGTGGATAAAAATGCAACGCCAACTGCCGAAAACAGCCCAATATAAGAGAATGAACGTTTAAGCAAGCTTGTTGTCAAATATTCTGAATTGGGATCGACTGATGATCGCTATCCTGCACTTTTTGTTAATGCTTGAAAACAAAGATGTCTATTGTCTAAAAAAAAAACATGTTGCAAACTGAAAAGTTGTTTAATAAAAACTAAAGGCATTTAAACAAAGTGCTGGCGCGTGTATTATTCAATATTTTGACAAATGTTTTCCTTTTTACTGCAGCATCTTTGACTACTAATAATCAGTAGAGGCCCTGAAAAACATCTCTCTTTCCAATACGGACTTTTTGTTGTTGTTTTTTAAATTCATAAATTGGTAAATTCTTGCTTGGCGGACTCAGTAGACAATCTGCAAATATTTCTAAATGGTACTAGTATACAAACATTTTGGAGAAGAACATAAAGCTTTTAAAGCCAAGTTAAAAAAATAAAAATCAGGTTTTCAATGTAGGGCATTTGATGCACCCCATAACACAGGCGAGTGTGTGCATGAATTAACTTACAAGGTGGTGCTGGACAGAGTCTGCATCATACGCTTTGACAGCGAGCTGGAGGAGGGTGTCTTTGTCATCAACTGGTGCTCAGGAGTGGTCAGTGGTCCAAGCATGCTTACTGCAAAAATTACATTGAGGTAAGTTCATACTAGTTGGAGGTGCAGTTATGTTTAGTACACAAACATGTTTGGAAATGGTCTTGATGCAGTGATTTACCATTATGAGTTGGAGTCTCAGTGACGTTAGCATCTTTCATGTCTATATTATCCGGATACGCATACTGACTCCAGTAGCTTGCCGGGATACTAAACAAGCGCTCAATTACCTGGAAGGAAAAGAAAAATTAATCCAATAGAATCCTGAAGAAAACAATTGCACTTCCAGTAGCTTAATTGATAAAGAATATACTTCACCCGTGGTTGTCTGCTTGTGTCACTCAGAACAGTCATAGTGTCTGGGTTTGGAACCGCGTGGCCCACAAGAGTTGGCCCAAATACCCTGGCCAGGTTTGTCACATTCATCTTTGTATCGACACTCTTTGACACTCTGGTGGAAAAGTATGACATGGCTGACTAACAAAATCTTACAGGTGAAGAAGAGTTAAAACTTTAAAACTTAATGAAAGTTACTTCAGCAAATGGATCATGATGCAAGCCAGAGTGTCTTGGTTGGGTTGAGGCAGATCGCTGATGGCCTGGTACAACAAGGCAAGACTGTTCCCATCATCCTGGATTTCTACAACATTGCAAGGCACATATTATGGAAATTTACTTTTTGTTGTTTATCGTGTGTGGAGTACTTGGTCATCCATCAAGTGTAATTTTTTTTAAGTTTTTTTTTTTGTTACTCTACCACCCACACAAGCTCAAATGCTTTCTTTTTTTACAGATGCATTTTTAGTAGTATAAAAAGGTGATAAAAGGCTGGCTCGCTTGCATAAGACTGGGGAGGCTCTTGAAATGATCTAATTTCAGACAGACAAGAAAGAGCATGAATAAAATGTACTATATATATATATATATATCCTTGGGTACTTTGATGAAAACATGTCAAAGACATGTTAAGACACAAGGTAACCATTGTAGATAGTAAATAAAATGCATTGTCTCTGTTAAAGTGGTGATTAGGCATCCCCTCATCACCACATCACACCAATTTTTGACTCTCTTTAAAACTGACCAGCTGCCTCCATGAAGGTTTTGTTGAGACGGAAGGTGAGAATTGGCTCAGGTAGGTTCCTGAGGAAGTCTTTAAGAACCCCTGTGATGATGTTTATGTCCTCTACTTTGTTCAGCTGGGGCAGTGTCTTTCCTCGAATCAGCTTTTCCTTCAGCGCTTTCACCTGACGCTCCTGGCCAGAGATTCTGTACAGGCCAACCTGGGAAGAGGAGAGATTAAGAAATATGGTGCTGTGGTACAGTGAACCTGGATCCAACCCAAAAATGAATCTAAATTTATTTAAATTCTATCAGGAAGGTCACAAGCAAAGAGGCTCACTCACCTCATGGAGGCCTCTGCGTTCAATCTCTTTGATACAATAGATGACTAAAGCTGGGATCTTTGGAGAAGTGGCGGGCGCAAAGTCAGCCAGTGTGCTCTGCAAGCACACATGAATTCAGGTTGTTGTTCTATTGCCTTGTTATATGAAGACTCACGAGTACTGTAGAGTGGGAAGCAATGAGAAAGACATGCTGCACCTCTGCAGTCCTGATGGGAGTGCTGATGGACGCAGGATTGCAGGGCAGTGGGCAGCAGTCACAGCACTCGGGATGAGTCACCATCCTGCAGTCCTGACAGCGAAGGTACATCTTGCCAAACTTTGTTCTTTTTCCACATGGTGCACAGAACTCTGATTTGATTACCTTTGTGAGAGTGAGGTAAAAAAAAAATTATTATTACACAAAGGCCAAGGAAGAAGAAAGAGTCATAGAAAAGTGACCATTTGTAGTAACAACTGTACATACATTTATATGTTAATTCATTCCACTTTCATGCAGGCAACACACAAATCTACCTGCCACTGAAACCAAATGTCCAAAGTCGTGCAAGTACCCTTGCAGATTGCCTGAAGGACAATAACATTTGGATATTTCTGAACTTTTTAAATTTCCATGGCAGTAAAAGTGAAGAAAAGTTTGGACCACAAAAAAAAAATTAAAAATAAAAATTAAATGACCGTAATAATCTTGAATGTCTTTATCTAGACCTGATACGTATAATGAAATGTGCTAAATTATATTTTCGGTCATATTTCCACAGTTGTTTGTACATGTAAATTCAAAGTAACACAGAAGTACAAAGTAGAATGTATTTCAGAATGTAATTCAATTATAGACAGTAATATTGAACCAAAGCAAATAGCTTGGTGGAAACAAAGTTATAGTAAATGCTCACTGTTTTGGTGGCAAACAGATGCTGCTTTCCTCCTCCTTTCTTGGCTTTGGATGTTTTGAGGTGAAGTGGCAAATATGACACTGGTGTGTTGGGTGCTTCACTGTTGGTTTCAGACAGTTCAGTAGAAGTTGATTCAGCCCAGGCTTGGGCAGCTGTCAGCACAATCACATCACATGATATATAAAATGACAAAATAAGTACAAACTGTATTTGAATTAGCAACTACCACTACTGAAACTTGTAATCAGGAATTTCTCACCGCTCTTCTTTCTGTGGCGAGTCGGATACGGGACTGTCTCGATAGTGGACACAGCCTCGACAGCACCGCCATTTACTGGTAAAGTGATGGTGGTTTTGGCAACTATGGAGTCATTTATCTGTACACAACGACATTTTCAGGAAATGTTCAAAAAAAGAGCAGACACACAATAATTGTCAATATTATTGAAGTGCGGCTTACTCGATCAGATGCACGTCCTGTGGAGCGAGGTTTCTTAAACGCATGTGGAGGAACCTCAAGTTTTCGAGAGGAACGCTGTGGATTACAAAGGAAGTTTTTAAAGAAGCTGTATGGTTTGACTTCTGAAAGTTTAAAACAATGAGGAAAAGCTTTGTTGTGTATTTTTTTTTTATCTGGGAAAATTCAACATTTTCGAATACTTTATTAAAGTACATTCCATACTTTTGGGGTTTATTATTTTGATGTATTTTGTCTCTGTAAGAGCCGTTTGATTTTTGAACTGAATACCACAAAACAAATTATTGGTGTATCACAAAAATCTGGTTACCAACTTAGTTCAAATAAGACTCACTCGTTTCGGACGTCTTCTCAGTCTCACAGTCTTTAGGACAGTCGAATCGCAGGCCTATAGAAAATTTGATTAACTTTCAGCCTGTCTAATTTAACAAGTGCAGAAGCTTTGAACAATATGGAATAATGTACCATGGAGTCATCTGTTTGATCAAAGCTGATGTCTGACATTACAGACGATGATTCATCAATGGTCATCAACCTGTATGACAACCAGCATCAAAAGTACCATTACAGTATTTGAAACTTTTCATGTGAGGGACTTCATGCAATGTGACAGATATCCAACAAGACTTTTCATACATTATGTATATCTTGGCGTTTGTAATGCAACACATTTGTCTCTGTAAAATAATATATCTTAAATTCAAACCACAGTTAAAAAATCTAACCTGCTGGAGTTACGATTGGACTTAGCAGCCTGAGAGTGTGCACTGAGGAAGGCCAGGGCAGAGCGCTGCTCCTCACTTAGGTGAATACTATTACTGTTCTCTGCTATCAGCATATCCCGGATCAGCTGTAGCTGTCGGTCCTGGTGGTAAGACGGGAGGGATAAATGTAAAACTTCTCGTATTTAAAAAAAATGCATGGCTTGCAATATATGGGTGAAAAAAGGGACAACCATTCCCAAAAAAAATTTGAATCCCCAAAGTCAAGTTCCCTAAAGTGGTAACATTTGGAGCAGAACACATTTTATGAAAAAACATGGCAAGCAAAAGCTGAAGATTATGGTCATGGTCATGTGAGACATCTGCATTAAATTAGTTTGTGGTGGCCTGACGCAAGCGGCATTGATTTACAGTCTGTGTGTAGAGGGTCAAACACTAAAGACAAAATATAAGCAAAGTAACACAAAGCAGGATTTTCTAGGTGCACAGATTAATGTTCGCTAAAAGCATTAGCTTCTGATTTAAAAAACAAACAAACACTAAGCTTGATTTCACCGTGAATTTGTTGACGCAGTTGTTATTGTTAGACAATGTGTTTGAAAACACAAGTCTACAAAGTATTAAAAGTACAATTCTGCAGCTTGATGGTGCCTCCACAAGTGTCTATGCCATTTTTGTAGAGGTGTGCACATTCTGAATATTTCCTTTAGGGCACCACAAGGTTTTATGATGGTGACGGTTTCAACCTTGAACAAATTAGCCAGTGTGTGACTGTGGAGGTCCGACTGTACATAAGTTTCATAGGGGAAAAGATGTCACAAACCAGCTTTTCATAGACAGCTTCAGCCTTCTGCCGCCGCCGGATCTCCACATCCACTTGGTTGCGGGCATGCTTCAGTTTGACCTCCAAAGCTCCCCTCTCAGTTTCTGCTTTAGCCAAGATCTCTTTGCAGGATAGCAGTTCCTCACCTGACTGCAGCCACTTCTTCCGACAGTCCTCAAAGTTTATGGTCATCTGGAGAAACTCTAGTGACAAAACAGTAGATAATTTAAGTTGTGTGCGTTGGTTGTGTCACAAGTGGCCACAACAGCCATTGTGCAAGAAGCAGTGGTTCAGATCATGCTAGTTTCATGTCATCTGCCGAATGAAGGAAGAGTGCCAGTAACGTACGTGGTTCGACGCTCTCATTCAGACTGTCCGCCTGGCTCCGTAAATTCTGGAACTGGTTGTGCAGATTCACCACTGACGACTCCATTGTGTCCCTCCTGCGGCAAGTAAAGTTAGCCTACGTGGAAAGCAACGTTTGCTACGGAAGCTAAGGTGGTCAGTCGATGACTTGCTACAACCGATGATGTTAAACCACCACACTGGCAGACATTAAAAAGGCAAAGTAACCACAAGATTTAGAAACGCATTTGTGGTATTCAGACAGAGTTGTGTACATTTTACTATGCGGAATCAAGTTAATGCTAGGAGTAACCGCAACAAAGCTATCGCCTGCCGTTACATTTAGCATTGTTGGGTTAGCTTAGCTACCTCTCGTATAAGTACAAAAATAAAGAAAAGTAGCTACCTCTGCAACGTGTTCACTGTAGTAATGTGAGTGACATGTAACGACCGAGTAAACGTCCAACGTTGACACAAAACGGAGTTAATCCCCACTCCGGTGCTGCGGAGCCACACCTGTCTGGTACAGTTTGCGCATTCTTTCAAAGTTCAAAATCAGCGCCGTTTTTTTCTTCGTTGTTGGAATTAGATTCTCTACTGCCACCACAGGTTCACAGCTGTACCTACAGCGAAAAGTATTGCTTTGAACCGGGGGGAGTTGTTGATAGCAAGTCTGGTTGTGAGTGTGAATGTTTGTATTGTGTGGCATAGAGAAACCAGTTCACCAGTCCAGGGTGGACAAAATGGGAAAAAATGAAATCTTTAACACATAACCATTTTTTCACCAATGTTTTATTGTTCATATGAATTACATCATACAATACACTGCAAATGCATTGTCCCACTTTGCCGTTTTCATTCAGGCAACATGAACTAATTTGTGCTGTTTTCACCTCAGCATTGCCAGCCACCAACTTGTGCTGCAATATTCTGTTTAAAGTTTTTCATTTACAAGAATTGTCTATTTACCTGAGATTGCAACAACAATGTCTAAAATTCATGAAAGCGTCTCAGGGGGAGAAAGTGTAATAAGAGGCTCTAATGCACACAAGTTTTAGAGAAAGCACCTGCATATTGTGCTGACTACATAGTTGGACCTCTTTAGTGGCAACATTGGTAATGGATCCACAAACACTCTCATGGGGAACACATGGCAGACGTGTATCCACTTAGGAGGATGCGCTAAAGCAAAACACTCTCATTAGACCGTGTGCATGTTTGTGCACTCAAAGCAAGAGGTAACTTTTTAGGTTTTGAAAGAGAAAACATGTTTTGTAAATGTACACCGTAAGCCCCAGTGATATGCATATAGTTAACTTTCTATAAAAAATATTGGCTATGCCAAAGCATTCAGAAAGGAAGTAATTCCACAGCTCCTAATCATATAGCGGTTAGAAAAGATGTAAAGTAATTAAATTTTGATTCACATGTATTTGTTGACCACATTTAACCACTATTAACCGCCTGGCACCAAAAGTCAGACATGCCTCTTGGGTTAACAGGAAGTTTTAACAAAATGGACTTTCACACCACAGTAAAACCACATTCATCACTGTGAGAGGAAGATAAATGAAATTGTTATTGAGTCGGCATGTTGGGAAAAGCCTTGGCCGGGTGAGTAGAGGGAGAAGCTAATGTGCAAGGATGCACTCCAAACAGCCCATCAATTGAATTACAAGTGGAAACTCCCTCTAAGAGAGTTTCCTGGAAAATCCTTCCTCTTCCTTTCCTAATCATCAGCAGCAGCAAGACATTATTTTGTTGAAACCTGACCCAAAAAGAAAAATACATTCCTTGTGCAGATTTAATAAACGCATTCTTTAGTTTTTATAGTTTAATTGAGGTATAAAGACACTCAAACAAAGAGAAATGTGTACGGTATATTTGATACGCATGCTGAGACATGACTATTATATGTCAGGACTGCCTTGTCAAGGCATTCATATATCAATCTGTGATAACGGCTCAGTATTAAATATATTAAATTATCGCATAAGTGGGATTGTGAAAATCCCTGACTGCTTTGTATCAGTGAGTATTCAAAACCACATTTACAGTACTTGTATAAAGAAAAGAAAACTGCAAGATTAGCAACATGCATAAGGTGAAAACAGTTATCCAATAAAGCTGCTGTTCAGATCCTCTGAATTTACAGTGGACAAGCTTCTTCTTGAAGAATAATTAATAACACAGATGGAGGTTCCTAGTCTAAAGCTAAAGAGAGTAGATGTGCAAAATGTCATAAAGCAACTTCTTATGATCTCAAGGTGCAAATGGGAATGACAATGATGAGAATGATTGCCAGTGCAACAGCAACGAGTGCCAACAACTTGCAAACTTTGGCCCGGCGGAGGCCGGCCTCTTTACGCCTGAGTAATGCATCATAGCCCGGAGTGTAGATGTCGTCCATCCAGAACTCCATGTTGTTAGGGTTCAGAGAATCACGGGCCTGCACGACATTAACATTTCATTTTACGAAACAATCCGAACATCAAGAATCATTTAAATGTACCTGTAAATCAAAAGGGGAGACTCGAGATTCCCTGTCATCTACGGTCCAGACGGATCTTCCTCTCGCTTCTGCCAGTCTGGGGTCCATGATCTTTCCTGCGGTAAGGCCACCAGTCAGGCTGTTTTCTTTGTTGCCAAACAAGGACGAGCTGAACACTTGTTCCACCAAGCTGGATGATTTCTGGGAGAGAAGTTTTGTAGTTCTGCTTGACTGGTCTTCCTATAAAGAGAAAAGTGGGGAAAAAATTGTACAATTCAGAATTTTGAGATGATCATGTCATGCAAGAAGACCGACGTTAGTAAAGCGAGCGTCGGGCATAAAATAATTAAATCTGAGCACCTTGTGTTGCCTTTTCTTTCTTTTTTTTTGGTTGTATTTTGCCCTAATAAGGTTAAGCCTCAACACGAGTAGAAAACATGAAAGTCAAGAAGAATATACACCAGAAGTTACTTGAATGACTCACATTCAAAGTAGTAGCACTCCAGCATGTAAAATGTATTTTTAGTGACTATGAGCATCTAAAAACACACACACATTTTGTTGTTTTTAAATATACAGAAGTAAACATCTAGTCTCACTTACAAGAACGTTAATCAACTGTGACCTAAACTACCTTCAAATTGCACCTTTGTCACAAAATATTACTTTATAGATGGTTAATGTACAGTATATTTACACTTGATTGACTTTTAAGAATGTTAAAATCTATCCATTATTTTTTTAAATACTGATTGTCTTCATTAGTCACGAGGTGATCTGAATTTAGGCGAAACGCAAGGTACACCGGATAGGTTGCTAGCCGATGGCAACGTTTAGACAAACAATCATTCAGGCTTACATTAACACGCATGGACAATTTAGTCTTCAGATCATGCATGCTTTGGGAAAGTGGGAAAACAGGAATACAAGGACAGGGACAACATGCAAACTCCACACAGGAAGGCCTGATTTAAGATTCTAACCCAGAATCTCTTAACTGTCAGGCAGACATGCTAACCACTAGTCCCCGTCGTTAACCAAATGTTATAATGTTTCTTCATAATTGCATTATTTATCTGTGGGGAAAATAACACTGGCCAACATTTATTTCGAGTGCCAAAGATAATTAAAGTGCTTTGAAAGTTTACGAAATGTACCTTGATCCTTACTGAATGTAGTATTTGTGCTTCTTCTCTTTTTGCATTTGTTTACTGCTAATATTGCTTAGTTTTCAGAATTTTTGCTTGATTTTTTCACATGAAACATGATTTACATACTGTATACAAGATTCGTTAAGATAGCAATTGCTGTCTTTCACGATATCGCACCAAAGATGAAAAGAATATGGGGAGCTACAAAGAGAATACCAATGTTTTAATTTGCATATTATTAGCACTAAACTAGAGCCAATTTGGAAAAAATAAATGTCATTTTTCGATTCAGCTACATCAAAATACCCTAAAACTGTTGAAGCTTTCTTGGCACCAAAATACGCGTTGACCAGTGTAAAACATAAGAAATTAGAGGTGAACCAGCATCCCTGAAAAACCTCTGAGGTTACATTGTAATTATGCCTAATCATACATAAAGTAGCGTGTGATATAGAGGAATACTCCACCTGCCCCGTTTTTCCATGTGATGATTTGCCACCTTTAATTTTTGAGAAGGACACCATCCAGTCTTTTGCCATGCTTGACACGTTTCCTTGCTTGGAATCAGATTGTCCTTTCTCCCCAGGCTCGTTTTTTGAGGCACGAAGAGATGATGCGTCTTTCTTCTCATCTTTTCCCACTTTTGGGTCACCTTGACTTTTGCTACTCTCTGTTTGCTCCGCAGGAGTGTTCCATCTGTTCCAGTCCAGACTATTAGTGCTGGATGCAGGAAAGAGATGCTCTGATACAGACAAAGGCTGAGGCTCAGAAAACTCAGAGGGGGTGAGAGGATGGCTCATGAAGGACGAGATGCCGCTGAGGGGCTCCAGCCATCGGCCACCGCTGCTTTGCCCACTATCAACAGCAGGCTGTGGGATTTTTTCATCCAGTCGCTGCAAAGCAGACAAGACCTGGGAAATCTCCGCTTTTACATCATTCAGAGATTCCAACTGTCGCTCTATCTGGCTCATACGGAGCAGCAGCTTACACACACTGGCTTTGAGTCCATCATCACTGCTTTCCAGAGAATGGAAAAGCCTCTGGAGTTGGCCTAGGCGGCCACGTCTGGCCTCCGGGGTATCCTGGTTGAGACCCCCGGATCCATCGTTGGGGTGCAAGACTCCTGTGGAGCCACACATGCTTATGTCATCTAAAAAGCGGAAGATGGCGCTAATGTCATCATCAGCAAAGTCTGGATCATCTAAAGAAGTCATGAATGACAGGCGGTCGGCATGGACCAGGCTACGGAGGCGCCTGGTGTCCGGAGGATCAGTCTGGGTTCCTTGAGCCTTCATCCCATCAAATTCAATGTCTCCAATCTCGCCTCCCAAAGAACCTCCCAATTTGCTTATAGGAGGCCTGGATCGCCTTGTTAGTTTTACGGCACGGGTTTCAAGTCCCATTCCAGCATGAGCTGGGCTTATCCGGTCCTCCAGACTGTGACTCTTGTTACTCCAAAAGGGCCGTTGGCTTCTGGGAGGCTGCAAGTGTTTCGGGGACCGCTCTGGGATCGATCCAGGTCCAAAATAAGTAGAGTCCTGTAGCTCATCGAGACTTTCATGTTTCGTCCGCTCCTCTGGAGACTGCTGGACTGTGGTGGGCGAAGGGTATGGGTTAGGGATCATCTCAAAGCTGTGATTGTCAAAGCTTTTCTCCCCTTTAGGACTGGGAGACTCACTGTTGACGGTCACCTGTGGTATGAGAGGCGGCTGGTTGTGGAAGTCATTTTTAAAGATGTTTCTCTTCTGGTCGATTGCTGATTCCTGTTCGGTTTCAAACACCTCAACTGGAGCTGAATCGCCACTGGATTCACTGTCCGTTTCCAAAGGTAAGTAAATATCCTTCATGACCTTGCTGGGGATCTGCCCACTGGAGTACAAAAGTGTGGTATGAGGCAAGTCGAAAGAGACAGCACGTGTCCTGATGGGAGGGGGCGATATAAGTGAGATAGGATCAGGAGGAAGACTGGCACGCTTACGCACTGAGTAATTGGAATGTGGAAAGAGCAAGTGCTTGTCAATCGCGTTTGCACTGGAATCAGACTGAGTGCGTGCTCTCTCCCTGCTAGGAATGTTCAGCTGGTGGATCCCGGGCAGACTGGGACCTAGGGACTGGTCCACAGGCAGGACCGACTGAGCTCTCATTGGTTGGCTGTCATCAGTGGCCCCACCCGTCATTTGAATAAGATTAAAGATTGTCACAATGTCAGCAGCGACACCTATTGGTGACAGCCCCTGTCCCCTAGTGGAAACTCGATCCCTAAAAAGAGTTGCTGGGAAACAAGGGTCCCGGCTTGCAGCAGCAAATAACAAACTCCTGAGCTCTATGAGGTGTTCCAGGTCAAAGCGGGTGCTGACCATACGACAAAGGTCCTGGAAGGTCAACCACTGACGCATGTTGGTCAGTTCCTCAAGGATCCCCAAGAGGACTCCAGGGTATTCCTGCTGCAGGTTAGCCATGGTTGCCCACCTGAGAAGTAAATCACAAGCAGTTGATACAATATAAGAGCGATTTAATCACAGCAATGCAATGTCAAATTATACATTATATTTACAGCATTATCTCTCATTTTAAGATTGGTGTGTGCTTATTTTTGCAACATTAAACGAATTTGTAAGGAAAATATACATTTTTGTATTTGACAAATCTCATTTTTTTATCAGAGTTTTTTTGTAGTAGCTGGCTAGTGGCTATTATGCCATAGAAAATATTGATTAGAAGAAAACTCAAATATACCACTAGAATTTAGCTGAAGAAAAGAAATACAAATACGTGCGTAATTTATACATTTATAATAACGAATTATTAAAAAGCCAGGTAATTTTATTTGCAGTGCAATATTTATGTTGTTTTAAAATATTTTCTTTAAGTAAACAAAATAGAAAACATAACTGCTTTAGATGTTGTGTGTGTGTGGGGGGGGGGGAGGGTACATACAACTAGTGTACAAAATCTAAACCAGGTAATACAAAATCGGCAGCTCGTGGGAAATAAAAAACCCTTCGAGCGTTTAGAAAGCGACCTTATTTGGGGGCCCTAAAATAACTCCCTGACGCTGTGACGTGGTACATTGTGCATTCCCATTTCATTTGACACCTAGAAAGAGCTCGAGCGCAGCGAAATTATGCGCAGAAAATTGTATCAGTGACTGTCCCAAAGAGGACTTAGATACTCTTCCAAAAACCCATGTGTAGTAAAAAGCCGTCTAGAAATAATTATTTCATGAAACGATGCGCATGGTGCGTTTATGTGCCCTCAGACTCAAGACAATGTTGTAAACACGTAGGACACTGAGTCTATGCTCACTGAGTCACTCACCTGAATGTTTTGAATATCAATTTTAGCCACTCATACGTCCATTAAAAGTGGAAAATACAATCCATTTAGATCCGGTCCAAATCATACTGCCTTCCTCCTTTGGCGTGTCTCTTGTGTTTGTAGCTGTAGAGTCCGCAGCTCAAGCAGGAGAGAAAATTAGAAATCAGGTCATCTTCCCACAAGTCGCTGCAGTTCCCTACGGGACTTCGATATACATCCAAAACGGTGTCCCCCAGCACTTTTGAGTGTCATTAAATACAAAGTCAGTGCAGCCACTCTCTACTCGATGACTTAATAGTGACACACCCTCTGAATGGATGGATCTTACTGTAAGAGAAATAATATGCCTTCAAGGTGCCATACTGATCATGCAAGCAGTTTGAGAATATGAAATGAGCAGATTAAAATTTTATGTCTACTAATTGACACGCCATCCACCATCAATCTGGGCTAGATTGCCTGATGGATTGCCATCTACTAACACAAGTGTCTACCTTGCTCCAGCCCTCCCAGACTTCACCATTACTCCACATTATAAACCATAAAGGGTTGTACTTAAAACCCTATTAAGGCAAGGGAGGTTCAAGGCTTTCATCTGAGTGGTTGCACTCTCCTACAATCAGAATTGGCATCTACTGTAAGTCGCCTGGCAACTCAAGAGAAGTACATCCATCGTGCAATGGGCTGGGGGAATCAATGTTGCAATGAGAATAATGTTGACATGCAGCCGCAATGCGTGATGTAGACAAATGTGTTTAAGTCACAGGATATAACATGACTGTATACCAGTGCACAAAGCAAGAGTAATAAAGGCAAATATTTTGTATAAACTACACCTGAGATTGGGAGACTACAGCAGTGACTTCAAACTAGAGAAAATGTTCTACTAGAAGTCCTCTTTCTAAAACAGTCAAAATAGTTATAGCTGCAAATATTTTTGTTAGTGCTATAGAATGTGGATAGATGTATTGATGAAATCCCTTTTGCGTACATACCAGTACCATACAACTACTAAAATAAATAACAATTAACACGAACATAAAAAAAAAACATGTAAAAATAAACTTATAACAAGATGTGCCAGTACTTCTCTCAATACCATATAATGTAAGGGAGCCAGACTTGAAGCAACGAAATTTCCATCAACCAGGGAAAGAGACAACTATTTATATGTTTATTATTACATTAGGGAGCGTGACTATAAGAGGAAAAACATTGGTTTGTTCTATAAAACCAAAAACAGGTGACAACTATTATAATTATTGCACTGACTTTATCATTAATTTTCAAAACAGCACTTGAAAGTAAAGTGGACCTTTGAGCTACATTTACAGTACGTACATATGGGGCAGCGCATTTGCCTCACAATTTAAAAGTTTTGAGTTAAAATCTCAATCTCAGCTTTGTTATGGGTATTCCCCCTTCCTCCTACATTCTTAAAATGTGCACGTTAGGTTCATTGAAGACTACATTGCTTAACTTGGTGCATGTCAATGCTAATGCATGCATAAGCAGTCCAGGGTGTACTACACCTCTCACCAAAAAGTCAGCTGGAATAGACTCCATCTCACCCATGAGTCAAATGAGGACAAGCACGATAGAAAATGGATGGAGGGATGTACAGTATACATGAGGTTCCCTTTGTCTGAACACTGAGACAGTATACCAGTAATAGAAAAAAATAAAGCATGTAAAAAGGTACTCCAAAAATTTGTTAAACCCTATATACAGTACCAAACGTAAAAAAAATTATCTTCTTTCAATTCATATGAGTCTTTTGCTCTCTTTTTTTCTTTTTTGTCAGCTTGGATGCGGCTGGTGTGACAACTGATGGAGTCAGTGATGGGTTCAAAGCTGGATCTAGGGCTGGGTTCCGGGCAAGAAGGCCCATTAGAGAGGCATCCACTTCCCCTGTGGAATATGAAATCATGAAGAACAAGAAAACAATAGAACCATAAGCATACTTTCACCCACCAGGGAACATGTGCTTACCTGCGTTGTCATCTTCATCGCTGTCTTCTGCATCTGGATTGTAGAGAGAAACCCGAGCCAATGCTGCCAAATCCCTTATGAAGCTTCTTTCTGCCTGCTAATGTACACGACAACACAGGAAACTGATTAACATCTTATTTCTGACCCGCTTTATATTGACTTACCCGTAGTTGTCGATTGATCCTTTCTAAGTTTTGATCCTGGGCTACTTTTCTTCGACTCAATTCCTCACACATCATCTGCTGCTCCAGATCACACCACTCTAACAACTTCCTTTTGTGTAGCTCAACCCTGAGATAGAAAAAAAAAGCAGTAAACTCTACTTAAAGCAAATGAAAAAAAGTACTGGTACTTCTTTTACCTCTGTTGAAACTTAGCAGAGTTAGGTTTTCTTCCCCAGTTTTCCAGCTCCCTCAGCAAAGCTTTGTTCAACTGACTGCTACTGGAGTCTATATGGAAGTTATATGACACTAAAGTTAATGAAAACTTGCTGTACTGTCAAGGACTGGTTTACAATAGGTACACAGCAATGTTGTTTTTTGTGTCTTGCACTGGTAAAGAACTGCAGCACATCATAATGAGGTGTTCATTATGTTGGCTCCCTTATTATTTTACCATTACTTTAAATTTGGATAAAAACACAGACGTATGAATGAATGAACATATGTGGGTGAAAAATATGGTTATTTTAACAATCAAACTTATATCATGCCCCTTTGAAGTCGGAAAAGTCCGACTTCCTACTTTCCTCGAATGCAGCATTAGTCCTTTCATATAAACATCCGTCCGTGCATGTGCAGTCTATTAAAGTGCAACCACAATGACAAAGCTCAAGCTTATTATTGAAATACATGCTCAAAACGGAGCATTCATTTGTTATTAGAGACAATTAAGATTAGTTATGGATAGTGAGGAAACTTTATCAATCTAAAACATTAAACAATTCATTAAAGCAACAATATGTGGTGTGGTAGAGTCTCACCAAAGTTTGTGTTTGACTGATGTGACTGTAGTTTTTGAGCAATATCTTGCATGCTAGAATAGTAGCTATGGACGAGAGCAGTAAGAGAATCTTTGGCGACGTATACGCTCTCAGAAGCAGCCTCGGTTAGATGGTGCTAAAAGGAAAACAATATTAAGAAATTCAGAGTTAAGCATGGCAGAAATGAAAAGAAAGCAGTTCCCAGAGAGAAAGAAAAACTGTACAGTACAACACCTTCAAGCTGTCATCATGCCTTGAGCTGCTTTGTGATTCAGAGAGCCGGCCTTCCATCAGCTGTAGGATGGCGTGGCTGAGGGCGTTGCCTAACACCAACTGCGCATGGTTTTGAAGAAGCTCCGTCCCCGTTTCCAGCTCAGACAGGAACTCCTGGTGGAAACTGTGGTTCACCAGCTGACTCTCTGGACCCAGATGCTTCTCTGCCAGGCTAGCACTGCTGTCCTATTGTTGTTGTTAGATCACAAGAACAAAAAATACAATGATGTCAATAAATAATCATGCTGCATATATTACTTTAGTAGGAATTGGTATTAGTTTATTTTTTAACGCTCTCCTCACCTTGAGAGCTGAATCAACACATGACTGGACTGCGGAGAGGTCCTGTATCAGCAGAGCTCGAAAGTCTCTCTGAGACAGAACCTTCAGCTTGGACAGCCTCATCTCTTTGAGCATGTGCAGACAAAAGTGTCTGGCCATAAAGTGGCGCTGCACGCATGTTAGCAGATGCTCATGTTTCTTGTCAAGCAACTTCCCCACTTGACTGAGAAAAGGTCAGATTCAGAGTCTTTCATGAAAAAGTATGTTAACAACGTGTTACATTTAGATTAGTGGCCTTTTAGTGTCACCTGTTAAGTGTGTAGCTCTGACTGACCACCATGGCTCGCAGGATTTTCATCTGCTGGTTCTTTAGATGCTTGAGGCTGGCATGCATCAGAGCTATTGACTCAGTCCATACCTAGAGGAAAGATCCAATGAAAGCTATTTAGAACGAACTATGGTAATTGAATACAACGAAGTTGGATATCGAGCCTATGCTTAAATTCTTTAGTTAAAACCAGATTGGTATACTGTATATGTCACATAGAACTTGGTGAGAATTAATTAGAATTAGGGTCACTTCAGTAACTCTGGCAATAACAACAGTTTCATGTTGAATATCCACACAGACTGGATGTACCTGTCGCTCTTGATCAATTTGAGCCAGCATTTGGTCCATTTGCAGTCTGATCGTTTTCTCCACCTGCTGCTGCTGTGCAGCAAATTGCTGCTCGACGTCTAGCCACAGCGCTTGACAACGTTCAGCAGACAGTTCACACTGGGCGGTAACAGACGTGCAAAAAATTTCCTTGGCTCGTTCTTCAAGCCTTTTTGACCAGGCGCAGCTGAGTTTCTGAACAGATGACATGAGGTCAAAGTAATGGCTGTGCACATGAAACAATCGTTCAGATAAATGCTGAACAGTATTTAAGAGACCTACTGTCCAAACGTTGCAGAGGCTTTCAGCCATCCGGTCGTCTTGCTGCAGTTCCAAATCACAAAGCTTCTGCCTTTGTTTTAATAATAGTTCTTGGTACTCCTAGTAGTAATTAATAGTATAGTACAATTACTATCAATATACGTACTGTAGACAATAGCAACAAAATTAATAAATTTGCAACATTGAATATCTCTTGGAAAGCCATAGGTCTGCCTCCAGTCGTGATGGTTATGAAACTCATACTCTGCATTTGCATGAGACAGAACTGATGCACTGCACAAATCAACAGCCAGGAGCTTTTGCATGCAGATGCAGTAAAGTGACATCCCATTATGTGCTAACCTTTGAAAGCTGCTCTGGGTCACCGTGAGATTGTCTTAGCTCCAGCACACGACTCCTCTCCTTGTCCTGGCTCCTCCGAAGCTTTTTTCGCTTTGCCTCCATTTTGCTATACTTCTCAACCAGCAACTCGTTTGTTTTCTTCGTGTAATCTGGATTGTGACCAAAAGTTTGAAGTTATGATTTACAAACTGAGATGATTGTAAACAATTAATACTATTTGAATGACAGTCAGTAACAGTAATAAACAGCAGTTTAATGACCTTTATTGTAGGTACCGTAAGTAGAGTTAAATGAGCCTCACATGCCTTAGAACTGATTTTGTTTTACCAGTCAATTTTGTGCAAGGGAAAATAGAATAATTACAATTGACAATAATTTAAGGTTAAAAAAATATATAATCAAGTACAGTGGTTCGATAAATTCCCTATGAAGTACTATGCTGAATAGTGCTAACAGCGCTAACTAATTGTGCCTGTTTCTTTTCTTTTTAAATTCAGTTAATTTTAATTTGTTTTTAGAGCAGATCTGTTAGTTTGTATGAGATATGATTTAAAAAATGTTTTTAGTTTTTATTATAGTATTAGTTTTAACAAGGGGTGTTTGTCAAGTAGAAGATAAAAAAAAGGGTGAATAAGTATTGTGCAATAATTTAAAGTACTGTAAACTACAATTTAAAATGAGTGTTTGACCTTTCTTCTTCTGTTTGGGTGTACACCGGCACATCAAGACTGAAATGAATAGTGACAAAAACGAAAATTGACATTTTCGCCATAATTATCGTTAGTTTTAAGTTTTCAAAAGCATTTTCATTTTTTTTTCATTAACAAAATTTTTTTTCCTGGATGGATGGAAAAAAATATATATATTTGAATTTTAGTTATTTTGTTGCTTTTCATTTATTATAATAATCTTGGCTGTCACACATTTTTATTAATGCAATTTATAAAGAGCACAACATATGATTCATCCCACCCTCTCTGCACTGTTGAAGGCCTTCAGTAAGTGCGTGTTGCACTTGTGAAAGAATAGTTTCCATACAGCTGAAAGTCAAAACATCCTCGCTGGTCAGCTGCTCCAGCGCCGTAGCCATCAAGCCCTGCCTCAGAGACGCTTCCTGCTGCACTAAGGCAGGTTGGGACTGGAAAAGACCGGTCAGCTCTTCCCAACATAACAGCTTCTGGTGGATTTGCTAGAAAAGAAAGGCACCAAGGTGTTTAAATCAATCCAAACACTCGCTAAAAAAAAAAAATAATTACACAATTGAGAAAGCCAACTGCTAACCATTAGTTGTGCTTCTTGAGCTTTCATTAGGTTATTCTCAACCAACACAAGAGTCTGGGTGAGAGAGACGGTACCATCATGTGTTTCATCCACAGTGAAACTGCTGGTCCTCTTCATCACATGCTGGCAGAGCTCCTCCACCACTTTGCTGAAACTTTTGGACTGCAAATAGGATTGGATATTATAGTACTTTAAGAATCAATATCTATCTGGATTTAATCTGATTCTCTCTATGAATCCCTCATTTTTACCATTTGAAGGCTGCGCTCTAGAAAATCTTTTTGAGATCTTTCCATTTCCTCCAAAGTACAAGGAGCATCAACACTGTCATCAGTGGCAGCATGGCCTGTTGGCAGCTGTTTCTTTAGCTCCTCCACTTCCTAAAATAACAACAAATGCTTTCATACAGATTTAAAAAATGCAGGAAAAGAAAAACTCATATCGTAGCTGTATCGTTTTGAGCTCAAATGCATAGCTATTTGTTACATTTGTTTTCCTTGCAAAGTTTTTTCTTACTTCAAAATTGTAAAACACTATCTGAAATATTAATCAATATTTTACATTATGAAACAAAAAAACTAAAGTGTTTTAAATTACTACACTTGTTGCCACTTATTCCCATTTTCACCTCAATGATTAAAAAAACACAGGGTATAATTCATTTAAATTTACTTTGTTTCACATACCCCCACATTATAACTTTCCATCAACTTAATCAGTATGAAGAACATATTTTCCAAAGACAAACAATTAGGAATAATTATGGTATTGATTTTTTGGGGGGGAATAAAAAGATTACCTTTTGCTGCATTTGAAGAATGTGCTGGGTGAAATCTGCATCTTTTTTGTCTCTTGGAAAATGACTGCAAAATATTTTTCTCACCAACTGAAGGTAAATCTAAGGTAGGAAAATACAATAGATTAGAGAAATAAAAAACATTCTACCATACATTTAGCATCCGTTAAGTGCATCAAGTCCTTATTATACTGCAAATCTTGCAATAAATAATTGTGTCACATCAAGTCCTAGTGCCTGACTTTAGATTTGACAGATGTTTCCCCATCTAAGCACACTCTAAAAACAAATTAGTTAAAAAAACTACCAATCTATTAGGTTAAGCTTATATTGGCTTGATTAACCAATAAATTGGTCAGACATTGACCATTCCGGCGGGTGGTTACGGGCATACCAATTTTATTGGTTAGTCAAAGAACCAATAAAATTGGTTACAATAAAAAGTAAGTCTAGATAGATCAATCGTAAATATATTCATTATATTCTAAATGTATTTATTAATTATTATAAGTGATTACACTATATTATGATGTATTATAAATAATATAGTGTTTAAAAATGAAAATGTGTGTCTAGATAGATCACTCACTAGGCGTGACCAGCTCAGTGGTAGAGTGTCTGCCCTGAGACTGGGAGGTTGTGGGTTCAATCCCTGGCCGGATCATTCAAAGACTATAAAAATGGGACCAATTTGCCTACCTGCTTGACACTCAGCATTATGGGTTGAAATTGGGAGGTTTGATCACCCAATGATTCCCAAGCGCGGCCCCTGTTGCTGCTCACCGCTCCCTCAGGGCGCCCAATGCGGAGACCGAATCTCGCCCCACTTAGGTGGGTGTGACAATTAGTTTTTTTTTTTCAAGAATCGTGTGACCCGCAGCAATCAAGAAAAAATGTCAGACTCTAACACAGATTAACCAATATCTTGGTGAGAATGACCAATTTGTATCGATTAGCCCAATCACCGATATATATTGGTTGAAAACACCTACCATTCTAGAGTGTTTCTTTTGACCAAAGGATCTGTCGGACACATAACTACCAGCTAGATTGGTCAAATGTAACCTTCTTTTTTGGTAAATTTGGCCAATCTGTTTTTAGAGTGTATCATCTATACTGAGATGAGATCGCAAAACGTTCCCAGTTAATTGATGTAATAGGAATGTGACAAACACTCACAATATATTTTTCTTCCAGAAGTTCAGAGTAAAGCTGTTGTACATCCTTCAGGGCCAAGCAATGGAGGTTGATCCTTGCTTCAAAACTGCAGAAAAACACTCATTTACCAAGCCAGAAAGCATTCATACTCAGGGTTACATATATACACATCAATGTTAAGAGGAATTTAAATTCGGAAAGGTCTGTGACCGCCCACCCTGTTTGTGTCAGAGTGTAGGCATAGTGGGAGACCCTGACAAAGCACTGGTTCTGCAGGCTCTTGGGGACTGATGAGGAGGAGATGAACTGGCTGCCATCATCATTGTCCAGCTCTTGGCTGAGAGACTCTCCCTCTGTGAAGGACGAAGACGAATCGTCCTTCGGCATTGTTGGCAACTTGGAGCACTCATGAAGAGAAGGGTTGGATGCTCCATCTGCTAAAGGCTGACACAAACATGTTAAAGGAAACATAAATAAACGTTGTTGTTTATTTTATTTTATTTTTTTACAACATATAAAGTAAGTAGCAGCAAACAGCCTGCTACTTATGAAACACAGGGGTGTTTCATAAGTAGGTCAATGCTGAATTAATTAATAATTAATTAATTAATAATGGACTCACTCTGTATTTTTGGTTGATGGGGTACACCACTTTTGCTCTTGATGCAAATGCTGCAACATCGCTATTCACGGGTTCCTGCTTCTTTTCCTTCACATATAGCATGATAAAAATGCAAACACGCAATTAATCATATGCTAGACTAAAACAGAACAGATGTAAAATACTTTGTCATTAGCCGTTGCAGGCGTGGCCTCTTTTCTGTTGTTGCTCGCATGATCGCTGGTGTTGTTTTCCACTTCTCCATCATCAGATTCAAGTAGTCTTCTTGCATTGTGCCCCTGATGGAACACACCAAATGCGCACAAAGTTGAAGCGCGTTGAATTTGTGGAAAAAGTGGTGAGCTGGCTGTTGCTTACTTGTCTCGTGTAAATTAAAGTCTTCAGGCAGAACACATACAAAAGGGCGGCAGCTAATGTTCCTGACAGTCCACCACAAACTACAGCCACTGTTAGCAGTCCAGTGTAGACGTGCAGCGACTCAACATAATTGACTAAAACATCGGTACTACATTGAGCTACTAAATCCTGGTCGGACATTTCTCGGTGGGCGCAGTTTCACACAAAATTTTCCGAAAAAAGTGAGCATGTTGATGAAAGCCTTACAACAAAGTCAAGTTTCTAATTGCTATGATGAACATATCCCTGATGTGGTACAATGGTATGTGTCTTGAGCCGTACCCGCATCTTTACGAAATCCTTACAACATCGAGCTAAAATATATGCATCTTCTACGAAAAAGTTTTACCATCTCAAATCGCCACCAAGTTTTTGACCAATCAGCGACATTAATACATTTGATTTCAAAATAAAAGCTCGCTATTGGTTTCGCGTCAAAAGAGCTGCTACTTTACAGGAAAATGCTAGTACAACTGTATACAACCTAACTAAATATTTTTTATTTTTTTTTATTTACACTGGCATATTTTTTTTTAAATCTATAGTTAGCGTACCGTTTGGCCTGTTATATGTTAGTGTGAAAAACATAACGGGATACAGATGGTAAAATCGACTGTTTTGAAAACCTTCCTAACTTTTGGAACTGTTTTGGGGGAAGGAGCATATTTGGAAAATGGAGTGTTGTTGGATGTTCACGAAATCTGCAAACCCTCGACGTTGGCCAACAGTTTTAATCTATTCATTGGTTATTCATTTAAGCCACCTAAAACTATGGAGTTTCCCAATCGTATTTCGACAGTAGAACCGACGCAATCATTGGCTCGCGGCTTTCCCGAGTGAGAGCTAAAACGAATGCTTTTGGTACATTTGATGGCGGAAAAGGTGACGCTATGGTCTTTTTTGGTTAACCTCCAAGTGTCGTGTTTTTATCCGACAAGTACATCGTCAAGTTGGTGCCCCAGCGTAATACAAAATGAGACGCCAGGCGTTGCTCGCCCTGAACTTCCATGTAACGGAACATGTCACGATACATGCTGGTGCGCATCATTGCCTACAAGAAGTTTGTCCACAAACAAGTATGGAGTAAGTAGCCCGTCACTGATTGTTTGTGTCTTAAGACCAACATTGAATTAACTTGTGTTTAATGCATATATTGTGTGTGTCTTATATTGGGCAGAGCATTTCCATCTACTCTGAAACCAAACGCATTGGAGGGAACCCAACAGGACTGCAGCTGCATACACACTGTATGTAAACACAAATGTTCACTGAATGTACAGAATATGGGCAGAGATCATGTTACAGACTTTTCTGGAATCGTAATGGTAAGCAAAATGTTCTTGCACTGTGTGACATTATAGGTAAGATGGATTCATCCATCTATCATCCATATTGTGTTGAGAGGCCTGTTTCTTCATCTGCTTCTCCTGACCCATGGGCACACTCCTTCTACACACCCTTTAGCCGCATGAAAGCCATTTTACAACTTCGAGATCGCAGAAGCTCACTCACAAGACACGATCCTGGCCACACTCTGCCTCAGGTGATGCGTTGCATAATTTCTAACTCAAGAATTATCGGACTGTTTATTAGACAATAAAGTAATATTATGTATAATTTTATGTTATGGATGTTTCTACAGCTTCAGAGTTTGACACCACCAGCAGCATTTAAGGTCAAGTTTAACAAGTGTGCGCAGGTATATTGGTTACATGTGCAGTATATAATTGAATCAATCAGTTCTTGGAAATGACCATGTGACCACAACCGCAGGTGCTAGCTGAAGCAGACCCCCCACAGCTGACATTCTTCCTGCTGATTCACAACCTGAGCCCAGTGGGTGGCACCAACCTCTCTCAGGTGGCTATCCGTGACTCCATATTTGGGATACTACCCCTAAAAACTGAAGGCAGGGTTGTAGAGAGAGGATACCAAGTGTTTGCCATTGATTCTTTATCTGGTATGCCTGACTTTTGGTTCATTACTATAAATAACTAACTAACTCATTTTTAATATGTTCTTTACAAGCCTATTATTTAAACGTTTCAGCTGGATCCCAAATGATTCTTAATTATACTGCTCAAATAAGAAGTCATAAGAGCAGAGTTCTGGACCTTCCAGCTTTCCTCACCTTCTCTAACTTATCACAGGTAGGTAATTTCTAGTGTGCCATTTCTGTTGCCATATTGGTAGGCAGACCTCCTTTTCCACAAATAATAAAGGAACGTCATCTTGTCTCTTATCCCACAGAACGACGTCAGCATGTTTGGTCCATTGACAGCTAATCTGACATTATGTGTAAATTCCACAGACAGGGTAAATTTTACTTCTACGTGGTAAATAGGCAATTACAGTGTATACTGTATTTTAAACTTGCATGTACTGATTTTTGTTTTGTTTTAGATTTATCCGAACCATAGTATGCACTTTGCTGGATTTGTTGGTGGGTTCTTTGTTGGTTTGGTGTTGCTGTTGCTGGGCTTTCTAGCTATGAATCTTATTGGGCCAAGAATCAGGTTGAACCTTCTTCAGCAAAGGGTGAATATACAATGAGTAGAAACCATCCAAAGCAATTCTCTTTCAGTTTCAGTGAACTTGAAATGTTGTATTATCTTAGACAGCAATGAGGAGTTTCAAATTGAATTGATCTTTCTGTACCTGCATTTTTGCCAATTCAATGAATTTATCAGAATTCAAAAATTAGTTTCAATAACTATAGTATACATTTTAGTTGAAAAAGATGTGCTTTCCTTTAAAAAAAAAACACTACATTTGCAAATTAATTGATTTAAGAGCCTTGTGATTTCAATGATCAAATGTGTACAGTATCTCTTGCATAAATTACATTTTTGCATTAAAAAATAATTTAGGTTAAAGCACTGGCATGTATTAACCATTACATAAACATAAAATAACCAATATGTTTCGTTTAGGGCAGCTGTGACATAATAGTTACCATTAGTTGGTGCTTTATTAAAATGTATTAAAAAAAAAAATTGCCAACAATGTTTTCTATTTATATAAATATTTAAAATTATATTTTATTATTTTTGTACCACAGAAAAACAGTGATGATCCAGATCTAGAGTATGCAGACTGCAACATGACTGAGACCGTTAAAGATGAGGCATCTTTCGAAGACAAGATTGTTGACATAATGGTGCTGGAGGAACCGCAGAACATGAACCAGGCGCTGGAGAAGTAAGCAAAACATAATTTCTGTGTGTTCACATTTTAAAATAAGATTTGGAAATGGAATGAATTAAATAAAAGTTCAGCTTTATTGATCAAGATCGTGAAAGTAGATACAGTATGCACAGTATTTGGTCCCCTGGCGAGACAAGGTTGTTGGCCACTGCTTTCTGAAAAGATCACATTTTCTTCAGGGAATCTTTTTTTGTGTCATTTTACCCCTAATGTTTTGTGTAACAAAACTAACAATTAACGTGACTTGTATTTTTCTTTGCATGTTCACCATGTTAGCCTTGAAATGTCCACACTGCTGCACGCCACAAACAACTTGGAGGCCACTCGGATTCAGATCTACAAGGATGTTCTCTCTGTCCTGTTGGGAGGCCTGCGCTACCGTGGCCAGGTCAGCCTCCAGGCTCAGCAAAGACTTCTCAGCGTGCTCCATGGGCAGTTGTTGGGTATGGAGGGTCGATTGAAGGAGGAGCGAGGTGCCCGCATGGTTGCGCTTGCAGGCAAGTGTAACCTGGAAACACGGGAGGAGATGGAAGCAGAGCATTGCAAGGAAGCTGCAGAGAAGGCCCAGGCTGAGCAACTGTGTCAACTTGCAGAAGAACAGGTGATGATGGATGCTGTAGTCTGTAGATACAGGCAGTTGCTTTAATTTCAATTGATTTCATTGTCAACTTCACTATAGGAGCTCCTCCAATGTAGTGTCTTGCTGGAGAAACTGCACAAGTTGAGCCAGGCTCACCTGCAGCGCATCTTGTTGGTCCGCCATGAAGAAGCCTCGGCAAGAGTCCAGAGGCAGATCATCGAGTGGCGACGTGTGGAGCTTCATAAGATCTTCTCCGAGGAGTTGGAGGAGGCCACAAAGATGGGCGAGTTGGAGAAGACTGCTGCCAATAGTCTTCAGCACAGTTACTTTCAGTGTCAGGTGAGTAACATGTGGCTGAGGTCACTATAAATCGTATGGTCCTCAATAATTATATAAATTAATTCTCAAAATGATTCATATTCTAGCCAAATTTTCTGTCATTGTGAACTTTTTTTTGGGCCCCCAACATTCTAAACATGGCATTCTGATAATATTGCCTTTGCAAAATCTACTTGTTTTAATTCATCTCAGGTGGTGGCCATTTTACCATTTGCTTTCGACTGAAAATGACATCACAGTTGCTCAGGGCTTTGGTGATGACCAATCACAGCTCAGCTTGCAAATGTCACTTGACCAAACTCGGGAAACAAGTGAACGGTGATTGGTCATTACCTAAGCCCTAACCAACTGTGATGTCATTTTCAGTGGCAAAATGGCAGCCCCTGAGATGGATAAATATGGGTGGATTTTGCTGCTTAATTCATATTCCACAAACGCAATATTAATCACAATACTGTGGGTAGACTAGTGGGCCTGTATAGAACATATTATTGTGAATATTTTTTTAGGTTGAGCTCCCCTTTATAACATATTTTTATTGATACACTTCCTCAAGTACAGGCATATCCAATGTTTCAGAGGAGTGTATCTCTTACCCCCACAATTTGATTATTTCAATAAACAGATCTCAAGTGTCTTCATAACATGCTTGTGACACACTCATCAAAATACACCATATGGATACTCCCCCAAACACTTATTAATGAGTGGGCAGGTACTCTGGAGCTCCAGCTGTTTATACTGTATACAAACAATGAAAAGTGACTTTTTCCATTATTTGTCCCTTTCAAATGTATCGCTATAAAAAAATAAAATAAAAACCATCTTTGAGAATGGTACAAAAGGTTGTTAATTTAAATTGTCCTTTAAAGGATTACTCAACAGGAAGTCAGACTCTTGCTCCGCCCTTCACTAAGATTTGAAATCGGCGCTCAAAGGGTGTTGCCTGGAGGACCGTTGGGTTTCGAATGGGAAGAGGGTTGGGCGTGGTCTGGCTGTGATTGACAGCAGCAACTCCCTAAGAAGCCGTTTAAGGAGGCGTGTACGAGAGGGTTGCGGGAGCGACTACGTCATGCGGAACAAGTGACTTAGTATGTATCGTCTCGTGTACTGAGAGAACTAACAGCCAAATTGTATTCATCTCAGTGTTTAACCTTAAGATGGCACCAAACACACGAGTTTTGCCCCCAAATCAAGCTTCAAACAAACATGTACTAAAATGTAAAAATAATGGCCCGGACATGTAGACAGCATTTGTAGACACTGGTTTATACAGTTTATCAGCAAAAAAAAGTTGATTAAGTGATGAGTTATGCTTTAAGATCAGGCATATATAAATCATTTTCATTATGTAAAAAAACATCCATCCATTTTACAAACTGCTTATTAATAAAACTAAATATTATTTATTGCATTATTTCATACATCGACATCATTAAAGCCGTCAGTAATTTAACTCTTTAAACAAAAATCTGTCTTCATCTTTTACAAGTTCATGATCCATCTGTGTCCAGGGTCTGCTGGAGGAGATTCTGGATGTAATCCTTGCCAATTGGCGTTATGTGCTAGCTGAACGCCATGCACAGAGGAAGTTCCTGTTACACAGCCTGCACAGCCTCAATAGTCTCATTTCTGAAACCTTCTCTGGCACCTCCAGCAATTTGGACAACATGTTGACACACATCAGAAGGTTGGGCTATTACAATATTATCATCTGCATTGTGATTGTGCTCATGTTAGCAGAAGCTAATTCACAATATTGAATATGTTCCACCAGAGGGAGCGCAGTGTCTGCTGAAAAGCTGAATCAGCTCCAGGAGAAAGCCCAGAAGGATCTGTTGATGGTGAGGCAGAGACTGGATGACGCTTTGAGTCAAGAGAGGAGAGCCATGCGCTGTGGACTTGTCAAGAAGCGGAGGGAGCTCATCTCTGACATGGTTTGGGGCATTACTTTTGTTTCATATATCCTCTGTATTACTACACTTCACTCCCAGTGTACACTTCTGTGCACTGTAAGGTTATCAAAGGAAAGAGCTACATAAAAATAAATTCTGCCTTTACAAAATTGATAACCTATTTTGTTTCTTTTACATTGGAGTGCTTAACGAAGAATCCCCAAATACACATTACATTATTTTTCTTCAGCCTTGTATTTACTGTTCATCATGTACTATTGTAATTTGGTGTCCTCCATTTTCAGCTCAGGGTCCACATGCAGAGACAAAAGGACCTGTCTGGCCTGTCTAAGAATCAAGATGGAAGCATAGAAGTAGCCCAACATCTGCACTGTTGGCAGGACCTACTGACAACTCAAAGCTTGGAGCTTGCCGAGCTCATCAATAACTTAGACGAGGAAGGGGCAGCTGACATTCGCAAGGTACATAAACCAGCGTTTCCGCAGGTCATTAAAAAAATCATTAAAAGTCATTAAATGGGGTTTGCTAAAATTAAGGCCTTAAATGACATTAAGAAACATACAATGTCGAGAGGCACTAAAAATTTAAATACAATTGTACAGTTTTACATCCAATTGGTTGTGGAAAGGAGTCAGGATATCACAATTTAGCAATAATAAATGTGGTAAAAAATATTGTATTTATGGGGACTGATGATTAGTTGTAATTTATCCATCCATTTTCTACCGCTTATCCGAGGTCGGGCCGTGGGGGCAGCAGCTTTAGCAGGGAAACCCAGACTTCCCTCTACCCAGCCACTTCAACCAGCTCCTCTAGCGGGATCCCAAGGCATTCCCAGGCCAGCCGAAAGACATACGCTACGTTCACATTGCAAGAAAATGCGACCCAGATCTGATTTTTTTGCCCAAATGCGACCTGTATCTGACTTTATGTCAGTCTGAACGACTCAATTCCGATTTTTTCATATCTGACCTGGGCCACTTTCACATGTGGTCCTAGATCATATACGTATCCGAATTTTTGCAATGCGACCGCAGTCTGAACGGACAGGTCGCATATATCTGACCTCAACGTCATCAAAAGTCAAATAAGCGCTCCGCGCGGGCGGGGCATTAAGCTCGATTTATGCTTGACGCATCCGCGAGGTCCGCACGGCTCGGGAGACGTACGTGAATCGGCAAAGTTGTTACGAGTAACAGTTGTGACTTTATATTTGACTTTAATTTAATCCTACTTGAAACATGAAGTATAAAGATGGCATTTGTGGTGGTGATATAGCTTCTCACCCTATCTTTAAGGGAGAGCCCAGACACCCTGCGGAGGAAACAAATTTCGTCCGTTTGTATCCGGGATCTTGTTCTTTCGGTCACGACCCACAGCTTGTGACTATAGGTGAGGGTAGGAACAAAGCTCGATCGGTAAATCAAGAGCTTCGCCTTTCGACTCAGCTCCTTCACCACAACGGACCGATACAGAGTCCGCATCACTGCAGACGCTGGACCGATCCGTCTGTCGACCTCCCGCTGCATCCTGCCCTCACTCGTGAACAAAACTCCAAGATACTTGAACACCTCCACTTAGGGCAGGATCTCATCCTCGACCCGGAGAGGGTATGCCACCCTTTTCCGACTGAGAACCATGGTCTCGGATGTGGAGGTGCTGATCTTCATCCCAACCTCTTCACACTCTGCTGCGAACTGCTTCAGTGAGAGTTGGAGATCACAGCTTGATGAAGCCAACAGCATCACATCATCTGCAAAAAGCAGAGATGCAATGTTGAGGCCACCAATTGGGACCCCCTCAACGCCTCTGCTGCGCCTAGAAATTCTGTCCATAAAAATTATGAACAGAATCTGTGATAAAGGGCAGCCCTGGCGGAGTCCAACCCTCACTGGAAACTAATCTGACTTAGTGCCCGCAATGCACAGCCCGTATTGAGGGGCTCGGTATCCGTACTCCCCGAAGCACCCCCCCCCCCCCCCCCCACAGGGCTCCCCGAGGGACACAGTCAGAAGCCTACTCTAAATCTACAAAACACATATGGACTGGTTGGGCAAATTGCCATGCACCCTTGAGGACCCTGCCGAGGGTGTAGAGCTGGTCCACTGTTCCACGGTATGGTAATCATGTGATTAATTGTAACGCCCTAATGTGTGTGTATATGCAGTATGACATGGGCGTTTTAAGATGCATTAAAAATGGCAATAAATTAGATTTGATGATACCTGCAGAAACCCTGATAAACACTACACCACACACACTTCCTCTGTCTGTTAAGGTGACCATGCGGGTAATCCAGAGCTCCATGGCAGACGTCAAAGCCATCCAGCCCTCTACAATGCAGGCTCTATTCACAATCTTGCCGCCAAGCATGCAGCACTCACTGCTGCAAGTCGAACCGGAAGCAGGCCAAGGAGGGAGCACACTCCTGCAGGGCCAAGAGATGCTGCACCAGGAAGGCAAAGCCGCCTTACACACCCTCAGCACCACCAGAAAGAGTCTGAACACAGCCATGGAGAGGGAGCTGCAAGAGCAGAGGGAGCTCAGGGCTCACTGCAGGGCTTTCTTCAGGTTAGTATAGTAATAATGCTCTGGCACTAGTTAAGATGGATTTACTGTGCAGGTCCAAGTGCCCAATTTCAATTTAATGCCTACAGTATGTCCAATATTTTGACTGTTCATTGCAATTTACATTTCAGTTAAGGTTGCAAAGGGGTGAAGAGCAAAATATCGTAAGCCTTTGTCGCATTTAGCCTGACTGTCCTCATATGTGTCAGATGTCTGTGCTCATCCCAGCTGACTCTCTCTGACGATGAGCGCCTGGCCACGAAACTTGAGTTCCAGAAGTGTCTCTCTGTGATGGACCGATGCCTCATGCTGCCCCATGCCGTGTCCAGAACCAAAGTCCACACCTGCCTCACAATTAGGAGGAAGGACAGTGAGCAACAAATGGTGAACACATCATAAACATCATCAACTTGCTTCTGTGATTTGCTGCTCAAGTCCAACGGGTTAGATAGTGATATTTTTATGTAGGCCTACTTCTTGTCCCGGTTGCGCCCCACTGTGATTGGTATCAATTATGAAGCTGCTGGATGAAAGTGTGCATAGAGTGATTTAATTTCTAATCGCACCAGGACAGTAGGCTTGGATTCTTTCTAAACTGCACAGTTTCATTTTATTACAGACAAATGCACATTTCAATAGGAAAGCCAGTCAGAAAACACAAGCCACATCCGACCTAGTTCACTTCCAGAAAAAGCTTCAAGACCAGATCCAGCTGTTGGAGAAAGAGAGGGCAAGGGAGATGGATAATTGTGTTATAAACAAGGTAAGAGACAGGAACAATAATGTGCAGTTTTGTAGTTTGGTGATTCTTTTATTTCATGACATGTCAATTGAAAAAACCCACAATATGGACAGAAGTAATCAGGTCACATGACTGTTACACCTCCAAGACATTAGACTCATTTCAACACTTAAGTGTGACATTGATTTAATCAGTTAGTAAGCTCATTTTTGATCCCAAATAAAGACCAACCTTATTATTAACTCATTCACTCCCAGCCATTTTCACTGAAACAATCCCTTTTGCTCCCAGCTGATTTTGACTGATTTTGCAAGGCCCACAGAATATTGTGTTCTATTGCATGGAACCTACCCCCAAAAATATTAAAGTCCCTTCTTTAAACAGGAATTAAAGTATATTTCTATCTGTTGCCATTTTGCTGCAATTAGCATTAGAATATAATTAAGTTTCATCATTATTCACGAATCTGCTTAGAACTGTGGGGAAATCAACTTGCTTACAAAATGGCACTGGTTGATCTATTTTACTCTGCAGCCACCTCCTGGCCGTTTTTGTAATAACTACCATTGTTCAACTGTTTTGTACAATTGAGAGGCTGCATCAAAATGCTCTAGCATTTAAAAAAAAAAAATCATTTGAAAAACGTATAAATACGTCTTTGGGACACTTAAACATTTAAAATAGAAAGTATTTATGTTCTTGGGAGCAAATTAGTTAAGTAGCGTGCCAAAATTTTGTAGTGTATAAGTGTTCAAGATTTCTGGTCTGAATGAATCATGAGGTAATTTGAGGCGAAGCTTTCTTCTTCTTTTTTTTCAACTGTACCCTACAGGTCGAGGAGGAGATGAGAGAGGAGAGAGAGAACTATTTGCGTTCTCAGGCCGACAGTCTGGCAGTGCAGATGGCTGCCGTCCACTACCAGAAGGCTGAGAGGAGGTCCAAAGTCTTGGAGACGTCCAGAGCACTGCACACCCTGCACAGCCTGCTAATTCATCACCTTCGAGAGACCAAGAGTCTGGCGAGACAAGAAATGGCCCAAAGTATACAGAGGCATTGCCTGGTAAAATGGATTTGATGTCAAGTTTAATTGTGGGATTGTTTTGCTTTGGCTAGGGCTGCCCCTTAATTGTAGTTGGTTAACCAAAATATTAGAAACAGCTCATAGCTTGATGCAGTGTACTTTTACTCCACTGAAAACTAGAACTACAATAACAAACACATGCGAGTGCCGACGACGTGCAGGACGCCAGATGACACTGACCGAAATCCATTATTAGCCTGGCGGGCCGCCAGCCTTGTAAGACGCTGGAGGAAACCCTGGACGTGACATGATTTGCCTTCCAGTAATGTTTTTTTTGCCTTCCAGCAAAAACTTTGTGTTACATTTGATATTTACTAATATTTGAAAATATGTATTATATGATATAATATTATTTTTTCCAAGGCTGTAATAAAATTGTTAAAATTAATGTAAAGAGGGTTTATTTGTCAGATATTTAAGTTAATTCTGTTTTGTTCTAGGCCTTACTTTTACCTCATGCACTTTCATTCATATGACATTATAGCTTTTTGCTTGTTTTCTTGCAGGGCCTTGAGGAAGCAGAACGTCGGCTCCAGGAGGAGAATGTAGAACTGGACCAACTGGAAACGATTCATCGGTCAACTAAAACACACAGAGAGGACGCCGATGCGGCAGAGGCAGGCCACAAGGAGGACGAGCTGTTTGGGCTGCATCAGGACAGCCGAATGACATCCATCCTCCAGGAGGCTCTAAATAAGTGTGAACAAGTGATCACAACGTTGACTATCAGGTGGGTCTTCAATGTCTCGGGGTTACTACAGCCTTTAAAAAAATATATTTTTTAACGTATTAAAACTGATGTATCAGGTTGCAGGAGCTGACGACAGGCAGTCAGACTATGGAAGATCTAAGAGAACAAATGGCATTCAAGAGACTTTATTCAAACTGCGACCAGGTTCAAATACTTCATCCAAACTCGATGGCAGTTCTACTATATGTGCATCTTTTTAACTGGGATATTTTTCTTTGTGGTCATTTCTGTATTTTAGGACCTTCTTTTTGCATCAGAACTAGTACAACAGTGTCGGATGCCTGTTGAGGTTCTCCTTGAGCTTCTGCGTCTACTGGTCCCCACGATGGCCGAGAGTGAACTTCTTTCTATCACTGATGCCATCTGTCCCAAACAACATCTTGGTTCCTCGTCCACAGAGCATGAGCATTCTAGGTAAGCATTGCGTTAATAATCATAATCTGTTATTTCAGTCGCACTAATTGGAAATTGGAATGCATTTCATATTAAGCTTGAATGTTACTGTCAAAAAATGGCAATGCTATTTTTGAAGCACAGCACATCCAATTTACAGTGCATTTTAAATATTTTCCATTAGTTCCCTCTGCCTCAGATTTAGCATCTGTGCCAGTCTTTCACAAACTAAACAGTCAATTGAAATTGTTGTTTTAGAAAGTCTTTTTACATTAATTCAAAAGGAAATAGAGCCGGGATAAACTCTGCCCATTGGCTGAAATGTGAACAATAAATGCTGTGTGAAACAGGAAAATTTTCCCCTGAACTAAGATGAACAAAGTGAAATTGTTTTAGTCGTCATTCGGTCAAGTCTGGCCCTGCCTGAGTTGGGATTAGATTACTGCTGACTAATGTCTCATGGATGAGGTCTTTTGGATCTGAGAAGTAAAAGGAGTGAAGAGATTTTTAAAGAGGTAGTCTTTTTCTTTTCTTTCTCCCTTTTACTTTTTTGCTTTTCACAGTTTATAAATTACTTTTTAAAAACTGCCTTATCTAACATCTTAAGAGAAAGTTGTCCAAAAAAAAACAAACTGTTTTGTTATATTTTGATGTGTAAATAAAGCATTAAAGCGAAATTTGAAAGAAAGAAAAAACCCAAACACGTTTTGTCATGTTTGTTTGACTAATATGATCTGTGGAAAAAAAAACTCCTTTCTCTGGTCTCACCTTGTGCCTCAAATTTGATTTACAAGAAACCAAGGGGAAAACAACCAATCAGAGACAGAAGGCATGATTTATGAGATGTCAATCATATGTCACAAACTTGCGGGCAAAACCCCATAGTTTTGCAAAAAATTAAACCTCAAATTGATGACATTTACTGTTATAGTAACACTCCATTATGAAAAGGTGCTTTTTCAGTGTAACAGATCCATCCATTTTTGGAACTGCTTCATGACTGAACAATAATTGTCAGGGTCATACAAAAACTCAACATTACTTTTGTAAAGATATTGCTTTTGAAATGGGTCTTAATAAAACACAACAAGAAACAACATGTATTTATCAATACTGTTCTGTTGGTTAGAATGTCATCTTGATCCAGTTACAGCGCATTACTGACATTGACTCTCTGACCAGGCCTAATCTGCGTCTTCCTGTCAAACTGAAGGAAGACCTAGTACACAAAAGTCTGCCGAACATGCCACGTGTGGAAAGGGAGAGGTGAGTGAGCAGCTGCCAGATTAAGACATGTCTCAACATCAAGGCCATTTATCAACTAAGCTGTCTCAAACATGAACCTTTCAATCAGAATTGGTCAAGTATGCAAAACACATTGCTGTTGTAAGGACCAAAGGTTGCTATGCAAACCATGCGGTGAGTCATCAAGCAAAGATGAAGTGACCAGTAGCGTAATTACAATAAACAACTTAGAATTTGGCAGGTTAATTGAACACTCCAAATTGTCCCTAGGTGTGAATGTGAGTGTGGGTGTTCGTCTCTGTGTGCCCTGCGATTGGCTGGCAACCAGTTCAGGGTGTACCCCGCCTACTGCCCGAAGCCAGCTGGGATGGGCTCCAGCACCCCCGCGACCCTAGTGAGGAAAAGCGGCCAAGAAAATGGATGGATGGAACTTAGAATTTTCAATGTGTAATGATGCAGAAAGTCCTTGAGGTGAAATGTCGTCAGAGGCGCGCAAGTACGAGGTAAGCACATGTACACGGCTGCCTTTAAAACAGCAGCTCCTTTGTACTCAGCTCTTCCAGACTCCAGGAAAAGAGGCAAAGCCTGATGGAAAGACTTCTTCCCAGCTCTCGTCTGCCATTTGCGGTAAAAGGGAAGAAGGGCAGCTTCACCAAGGAAAAAGTGCCCGAGTGTAAATCTGCCATCAGTGAAAAGGCACAGCAGCACGGTGAGGCTCCCAACCAAAGCGACATGGAGAAAGGGAATGAAATACTGCACAACTCAGCAGAAGAAGATATGATTCTAACCTCGGCCAATGTGGAAGTCATCTGCCAGGCCACTGGTGAAAGGCTGTTTGTCTTTCGAGATCCACCTCAATCCCACATCAGTATCTGCACTCCCAAGAGAAAAAGGAAAAGGAACTTCCTCAATTTGAAGAAAGGTTGTGTGGCTCCAACACCCCAAACTTGACATTGATTCATCATGACAATTAACAGAACTCTTGGCCAAAGGTTTTGGCACTGAATTAAATTTGTTTCACTACCTTTGCTGCTTCAGCATTTTTATAGAATATATTTTTAATGTTTGTAAAAATATCTTGGCTTTAACAGTGCAAATAAATATTTAGCATTGGCACCACTACTGCAATGTAGAACCAACGTCAATCACGACCCTGAAATTTGACGCAACACATGATTTGAACATTTTTGAAGTTGCCATTTTTTATCTTGTGTCCTAATGCTGTCTTATGTAGCACTCCTCTTTGTATTTTTTCTTTCAAAGGCAGCTGACTTGAACCGTTTTCGTCCGTTGATTTGTTTTTTTTGTATTGTTAAAAGCAGTGTGATGAACAACAGGTGGGTGACACATCCTCAAACATAGTGACGCTCCTTTCCAACTCCTTACAAATAGAACTCATAGTGTGTGTGTATATATATATATATAGTATAAATAGTAAAAAGAAACACATTACAAACAGACATGTGACAGGCACATGCCAAATGCTCCACTATAACAACGTTTGCAGACTGCATTTGAGGTTTTGTGGTTTGGTTGTTCAAGTTCAGTCTCATATGCAATCATTGGCCCAAAGGGTAAGTATTTTTTTTATAGTGTAGGCTACTATAGATTAGAAAAGGGGTTTGGTCTGCTCGTTTTTTTTTTTGAAGGAGGAAGTCAACCCAATAATTTACTTTACAATGATATGTTCTATGGAGCTCCACTAGCCTAAACACGGTATTGTTTTCTGGTTAATATTGTGTTTGCGGGAAAGGAGTTAATCAGCAAAATCCATCCGTTTTTATCCAGCTCAGGGGGCGGATATTTTGCCACCTGCTTTTGACTGAAAATTACATCACAGTTGCTCAGGTAACGACCAATCACGGCTCACCTATTTCCTGAAGCTGAGCCGTGATTGGTTGTTATCTGAGCAACTGTAATGTCATTTTCAGTGGACAGAAGTTGGCAACCTGCCTGCCCCCTGAAATGGATAAAAACAGGTGGATTTTGATATTGCACTCATATTCCACAAATAATATTAATCAGGACACTGTGTTTAGTCTAGTGGGGGCACATGCAACATAATTATTGCAAAGAAAAGTTTTGGGTTGACTTCTCATGTAATAAGGCCCACTGAACATTTACATTATGAAGAGTTGCTGCACTCATTTAGAATTTTTTCCTGCTAAAATTAGTTAGTTAAAACTTGTTTTTAAAAATACATTTTATCCTATTAAAATGTGTTTGATTTAACATACAGTACAAATAGCAAAATGATTTTTTAACATATTTGATTAAATATTTAATATATGAAATATAATACAATAAAAAATAAATATGAATGAACTTCTTTTTTTTTTACCTCATCTATGAATGACCGCAAGTCAAAGATCTTCACAATAGTTTGCATGTGTTTCTGCCAGTCAAAACACTACAAGTATTCTGATTAACATTGTGTTTGTGAAATATAAAGCAGCGAGATCCACCCATTTTTATCCATCTCAGGAAGCTGCCAATTTGCCACTTGCTGGTGACTAAAAATGACCTCACAGTGTCCAAGGATTCCTACTTCGGTGTTGCTATGAGTCCACGTCATCCCCCCCCCGATCCCCCTATTTAAAATGCAGTAAGTCGCCCCCCGCTCTGTTACCGGAGTTTTTGCGGCTGAGCGTACAACGCACACATTTCAAACAACCAGTGAGCGAGCAACTGAGCTGAATCATCGTCAACATGAGAGTCGGATCGGCAGTGGCGTTATGTTTCTTCAGCTTTGTGTGTCTGTCCAAATGCGCACCTCCGACTTGTTACTCCAGATCGCTGAGCCTGAGCAAAGAAGTGATGACCCTGTTGGATAAGATTCACACTTATCATCGCACGGTAAGAGCGCCCCACTGCGTTACTTTGTCACGTTGTTTGTAATTTCTCATTCGTGTCTTCTTCTATTGTTTTGCCAGAAAACGTGTGCTGAGGTGCTACCAACCATCTTCCTTGATGTTCATGTAAGTTTTCTAACTTTATGTACACCTGTGCGGCTATCCCATCGACACAGGCTGTTTATACTAGAGGCAACCTAGTTTACAAAAGGAGATAGTGTTGCCAAGTTTTGGTCATTACTAGCGATTTTTGTTGCGACTGCTCAATTATTTTTCAAAAAAAGTGACTTTAAATGAACAATTTTCCACATTGTTTTCCATATGACAAGAAGGGAGGGTGGGAGGGGGGCCAAGGAACATGTTTTTATTTTTTGTGATATTAGAATAAAGTGTAATTGCACATCCACTACAGTAGGTGGCAGTGGCACATTGAGGTGTGCCCGGAGTATTAGCTCCTCTGCAGAAGTGTACTTAGAACAATTTTATAGACAAGTGACACTATTTAGAATTGCGGCAGAGAGTGTGTGTCGGGGTAGGGGGGGCAAATATTTTCTTTGGGGGTCGTGCAATTAAAAAAAAAAGTTGCGTAGCACTGCTATAAGATAATGTACAATTTGTTAATAACTTCCATAATTCAATTCAAAAAGTAAAATTCATACTGTATATTCAATTGACAAAGAAAAATATTTCCTTTTATTTTTTTAAATTTTAAATTCTGTTTATTTTGGCTTACAGCTGGAAAAAAACATTTATAAGAAACAATCAAAATATTAGCCTTAAAGTATTGTCTACTGTGAATCTGCATATTTAGTTTCAGTTTTTGAACTACACAAATAATGAAAATGTTTTTTTTTTCTGATATTCTCGATTGAGATGGGCCAGCTTTTATATTTTGGTAGTTATGAGTGAGTTCTAAGTTAACTCAAGTGATCATGCCTTGGCTTGCGCCATTTCAAGACGAATGTGGTGTCTTTATCGTTGTAGAACTCCTGCATTACAACCAAGCTCCGTGACTTCCTCTACATGCTTGTGAACCATCCCAGTCAGTACTGCCGAGAGCGACCCAGGATGGTGCTACTGAAAACAAAAATTCAAAACTTGTACGCCATCATCACAAGAATTTGCTATCGGGTGAGAGCATCTTAAACTCTGTGTAGCCTCCGACTCACTGGTAGACTTTGTTTTGCCGCTTCGAGGTGACCTCGAGTCTTTATTGCTTTTGGCAGGACTTGGTGTTTTTCACAGACGACTGCGAGGCCATCGACACTGGACACAGCAGGCCTCACTATGCGGAGGACAGACTTCAGCTTCTGCAGGAGGAGAGATAAGCAACACAAGGAGTAACCCTAACGCAGTCAAATGTAATAGCAATATGTACAGTACATAAACACACCATGCAGTGTATTCAGTTATAAGCATGCTGCGCTGACCTGTGCATGTTTAGTGGACATGCATGGTTACATTCCTGCAAGGACGGCAGAATTTTCCACAGGAAATTTGCTGAATGCCAACCGTGCCGACGCTAACATTGAAATAATAAACCCGTAAGAGATGCTTAAGTGAGGACCTTAGCCTTCGTTTACTGATCAAAGCTTTGTGTGTCATTAAAAGAAATAGGCTGTGTTGCCATAACCCTTGCTCTGACTACTAAACAGGTCTTCAGGGAGCACTATGTGCAACATTCTGGGGACATTTGTAAAGTTCAACGCACTGCTTGAAAATGTGATGCAAGGAATTCTGTTAATCACTTTTTCTCTCACAGACAGCCCAGCACTGCTTCACAGCAAGCCAACACTGACTGTTTTTATTCAAATATCATATAATATTACATTACAATGTAAGTTCGTCTATTTGGCTTTTGTCCTTGTTTTGATTATATCCCTCGATCCCAAAAGCAACAAAATAAACTTTTAGTTGTTTCATGATAACTGCCTAGTATTACCATTTTTTTCACTATTTCAACATGGCACATCTTGACTAGATATGAGATTCTAAGACAGTATTAAAATAGTATCTCTAAAATGACCTTTTTCGAACTATTTTGGTAAATACTAACAGCATTTTTATCCCCATTGAGCATCATTTTTTAAACAAAATGTAGAAATATTTTCATGTTAAACATAAATAAATTAATAAACGTTAATGTTAATGTTAATTATTCTTCTGTTTTAATTCTTAAGTTACAGTGTCTCATCATTAGTGAGCTATTCTATAAACAGACCTGTGGGCGACTCATGTTGTCCTTGGGGTCTACTGCAATTTTTTTTTTGTCTTCTTAGAACAATGCACCATAACTCATTTGCTCCCAAAAACTTATAAATATGTTCTATTTTAAATATTATGGTGCTCCCAAAGACGTTTTTATGTTTTTTATGTGTTTTTTTTTATGCAAGAGCATACAGAAGGCTTTAAGGCCTCTGAACTAAAGAGAATGCTTGGAGCAATGGTAGTTATTACAAAAATGACCAGCAGCAGAGTATAAGAGATCAACCAGGGCCATGTTGCAAAAGGCTCTTTTCCCCACTGTTTAAACAGATTTGTGAATAATGATGAAACTTAGCTATATTCTAATGCTAATTGCTGCGAAACGGAAACCGATAGAAATACACTTTTTTCCTGATGAAAGAAGAGACTAATCTTTCTTTTGTTTGGTTCTATGTTTTTATAGCAATAGAACACAGTATTTTGTGGGCCTTGCAAAATCAGTCAAAATCCAGTAAAACAGCTGGGAGCTAAGGGGGTTGCTTCAGTAAAAATGGCTGCGAGCGAATGAGTTAATCTTCTTCTTTTTCTTTTGTCTTTTCTCTTCAGGGGTCGCCACGGCGAATCCGTTGCCTCCATCTAACCCTGTCCTCTGCATCCTCTGCTCTCACACCATCTACCTTCATGTCCTCTTTAACTACATCCATAAATCTCCTCTTTGGTCTTCCTCTAGACCTCCTGCCTGGCATTTGGAAACTCAGCATCCTTCTGCCAATATAGCCAGTATGTCCAGAGGACATGCCCAAACCATCTAAGTCTGGCCTTTCTGACTTTATCTCCAAAGCCTCTAACATTTGCTGTCCCTCTGATGTAGTCATTCCTGATTCTATCCATCCTGGTCACTCCCAAAGAGAACCTCAGCATCTTCATCTCTGCCACCTCCAGCTCTGCCTCCTGTATTTTCCTCAGTGGCACTGTCTCCAGACCAAACAACATGGCTGGTCTCACCACAGTTTTATAAACCTTTCCTTTCATTTTTGCGGAAACTCTTCTATCACACATCACACCTGACACTTTTCTCCACCCGTTCCAGCCTGCCTGCATACGCTTCTTCACTTCTTTTCCACATTCTCGATTGCTCTGGACTGTTGACCGTAAATACTTCAACTCCTCCACCTTGTTGGTCTCTTCTCCCAGTAACCTCACTCTTCCATTTGGGTCCCGCCCATTCACACACAGATACTCCGTCTTGCTACGGCTAACCTTCATTCCCCTCCTTTCCAGGGCAAACCTCCACACCTCTAGCTTCTCCTCCACCTGTTCCCTGCTCTCACTACAGATTACAATGTCATCTGCAAACTTCATAGTCCATGGAGATTCCTGTCTAACCTCGTCTGTCATCCTGTCCATTACCATAGCAAACAAGAAAGGGCTCAAAGATGATCCCTGATGTAGTCCCACCTCCACTTTGATCTCCTCCGTCACACCTACAGCACACCTCACCACTGTCTTACAGTCCTCATACATGTACTTGAACATACTTCTCTGCCACTCCAGACTTCCTCATACAAAACCACAGTTCCTCTCTGGGCACCCTGTCGTAAGCTTTCTCCAGAACTACAAAGACACCATGCAGCTCCTTTTGACCTTCTCTGTACTTCTCTATCAACATCCTCAAAGCAAATACTGCATCTGTGGTACTCTTTTTTTTGGCATGAAACCATACTTTTGCTCACAAATGTTCACCTCTGCTCTGAGTCTAGCTTCAACTACTCTTTTCCATAGCTTCATTGTGTGGCTCATCAGCTTTATTCCTCTGTAGTTGCCACAACTCTGCACCTCTCCCTTGTTCTTAAAAATGGGCACCGGCACACTTTTCCTCCATTCCTCAGACATCTTCTCACTATCTAAGATCATGTTGAACAACCCAGTCAGAAATTCTACTGCTACCTCTCCTAGACACTTCCATACCTCAACAGGTATATCATCATCACCGAGTGCCTTTCCACTCTTCATCCTCTTCAATGCCTTTCTCAGTTCATCCTTACTAATCTTTGCTACTTCCTGGTCCACAACAGTCACCTCTTCTATTCTTCATTCTCTCTCATTTTCCCCATTCATCAACTCTTGAAAGTACTTTTTCCATCTTCCCATCACACTACTGGCATCTGTCAACACACTTCCATCCCTATCCTTTATTACCCTAACCTGTTGCACGTCTCTGTCTCTTTGCCCTGCCAACCTGTATAGATCAGCCTCTCCCTCCTTACTGTTTAATCTAGCATACAAGTAACGTAAGCCCCTTGTTTGGCCTTTGTCACTTCTACTTTCACCTTACGCTGCATTTCCCTGTACTCCTTTCTACTTTCTTCAGTCCTCTCAGTGTCTCACTTCTTCTTAGCTAACCTCTTTCTCTGGATCCACTTCTGCACCTCCTCATTCCACCACCAAGTCTTCTTATCTTCTTTCCTTCCAGATGACACACCAAGGACTGTCCTACCTGTCTCCCTGATCATTGCTGTAGTTGTCCAGTCATCTGGAAGCACCTCCTGACCATCCACAGCCTGTCTCAACTCTTTCCTGAAAGTCATACAACACTCTTCCTTTTTCAGCTTCCATGATTTCGTCCTGTGCTCTGCCTTTGCCGTCTTTGTCTTCCTCACTACCAGCGTCATCCTACACACTACCATCCTATGCTGTCTGGCTACACTCTCACCTACCACTACTTTGCAGTTGCTGATCTCCTGCAGATTACACCGTCTACACAAGATGTAGTCTACCTGTGTACTCCTACCTCCACTCTTGTAGGTCATCCTATGTTCCTGCCTCTTCTGGAAGAAAGTTTTCACAACAGCCATTTCCATTCTTTTTGCAAAGTCAACCACCATCTGTCCTTCTGCGTTCCTCTCCTAGATAGCAAACCTGCCCATCACATCCTTATCAATTGACTTTTTAAAACCATGGTTAACCGTCAGACAAGTCATCAGCCCATATCTAATTTTGACTTGACAATATTTACCGGCACTTCATTTGAAAAGTGGCTCCAAACAGATGACGACAGTATCGCTTGTGCAAAGCACCAATCTGGTCTCCCTCTCCATTTTTAATCAGGTTTAGGTTAATGTTCTGTCCGGGCCATTCCATATATTCCTCACAGTTTTGGATATTTGTGTTATTGTCATACCCAAAGTTAAAATTCAGCTTCACATCTGAAGGTTTTGCCCTGTTTTGACTTTTTGGAACGGAGTTTAGTTCCATAGTTAGATATTTTTTTTTAAGAAAAGAAAGAAAGAAAAAAAGGTAATGTCTTGATGTGATCAAACCATGTCATTTTCCCATGTACTTTTATGAGATTTATGAGATCACATAGTCAAAGTCACAAAGTACAAAACAAGTACGTGACAGAAATTTTTGCAGGTTTAATGTAGCTGTTGGCCTTTTGGTGCCCTGGCATGAGCAAATAGACTTATGATATCTTATGAGACCTTGATCAAGACACCTAATTCCCTGCAATACTTTCCCCAGTAGCACAACGGTGTCACCTTTTTAGTTCAGAAAAATGCATGTAGTGTAATTGCAAAAGTACATTACCGCTACTTGCCACAAGATGGCGGTGCTTGTCAGCATTTGTCAACTTAGAATTGTCTTGTGTTTTTGCGTTTCACATCTTCTTTTATGGTTAATAAAATCACATTTGATGTTTTTAACGTTTAATAAAAAATCATCATATTACTGAATAATGTGCCACAATAAGTGAAATCCCAATTTGATTCTTATAATTTTAAGTGTATAAAAAAGTCTTCACACTTGTTTAGAATGATGTTATATGCTATTATACCTGTCTGTGTAAATATTTCATATATCATCAACCTCTTAAAATAATGGCCTAAGTAATATTTTGACAACAAAAAATTCCAATTAAATTAAAAAAAATATTGGAAAATGGAGTAGGCCTAATTGATAATACCGTATATGATAATCAGAATGTGGTTCCATTTTGTTATGTTTTCTGAAATAAGATGACATAGGCAACTATTTTAGAAGGTCGACAAGAGAACTTTTGAGTTGAAGTCATGCTCCTTTCAAAACAAGCATGTTTGTTGCTAATAGTACAGCAAATCAGATTCAAATGTACCTCTTAACCACATGAAGCTGCACTCCTAATGAAGGAACCCTGCCAACACCAAAATGTTAGTGAGCAGCATGAGGCTTGTTAAAAAAAAATGTTAGTCATAAAATGTAATTGTTGTGCTTATTGATCATCATCATTACAGGGCTGCAGAATTCACATTGTTTTGTATCATTAAGGCAAAATGAGAATAAAACCTTCAGTCAGCGGGCGTCCGGGTAATTTCCCAATTTAATGTTCTGTGACCCTGCACCAAAAATGTTAAACGCTGGATCATAAAACAGAAAAACTTTGCCCAGGGGGTCGCAGTAATCATTCTCTGCTTTGTTGAAATAAATGAGCTCGTAAAGTACAGATCAGAAACCTATTTACATTAAAGGATCACTGATGCACTTTGTGATTCACTTGTGCTTTAAAGGGCTTTCGGGCAATTTTCCATCACATTAAGCACTTTTTATTGCATCTTTAAAAAAAAACGTGTTGCCTCATTAGTCCACATAAGAAAATATTTCCCCTTAAAATAGATGTTTGTAAAACTCTAGTTATAATTATGTTACACAGTAAATGTGGCTAGGATGCTAGTGTTATAGTTTTACCCAAGCTGGAATAATGGACTGAAACTGTGCCAATTGTAAAGATGCCTAAAAAATGCCATAATAATAAAAAAAAATAATAGCTCCATTAATGTATGTGGGGCTAATTACTCATTTGTGTCAGTCAGTCACGGGCTCTTAAGGCCAAATCATGATAAATGAAGGCTGTTAGTCATTTTAACGTCAACATCATTAAACACTCTCAATGTGGTGATGACTGTAACTACGGCAGTGGTTGTTAAAATTAAAGTGGATATCAAAAGTCTACACACCCCTGTTCAATTATTCTTTTTTTTCATGCTATAAAAAAGAGACCAATCTTTTTCCACCATGAAAGTGACTTATAGTTTGTACAACTCATTGCTGTGTTGTATTTTTGCTATTTTTATTTCTAGAAGACATCATGTTCATAATTGCACTTTAGCAACACATGAGGGAAAATGTGTCCAATTAAAAACCATGATTGTCCTTTTTGGCCATAATTCCAGAAGGTATGTTTGGCCCAAAACACAACATCGCTCATCACCAAAGGTACAAGTATGATGTTTTTCTTTAGATGGAACTGAAACCTCAGACAAGGTTGAAGAAATTCTGAACATTTTCGAAAAACAGTCAGTGTGAGTACAAAACGTTCAAGCTTCTGATTGAAAGACAAAAAAAATGACAGGAAAAGCCTACTAAAACATCTCTAATGTATTTGGGTTTAATCAGAGGAAATTTAAATGGTGGCTGGTGTGTGCTGACAACCATTTAATGTGATGTAGAAATTATTGTTATTGGTCAGTTCTAAACAACCACATCCCAGTTATAAGAGGGTGTGCAGACTTTTGCAATCACTTTATTATTACTTACCCTAGCAAACCTTATTTTCAAGTTGTATTCTACTGGTTATGGTTAGCTATGTAGGAAAAGTTCAATTATCTTGGTGTCTTTTTTCATATAACAAAAAAAGGCATTTGAACAGGGGTGTGTAGACTTTTTTTTTTGTAATTTACTGTGAATGTGTTTAAACATTTCAATTCCTAACACTTATGTCTTTCACTGCTCTCTTGTGGACACTATAGGCCACTGCAGTTTAAAAAAGGTACGTTTTTTACAGCCTCATTCCTCCAATGAGGCAATGTTTGTAAATAAATACAGCGCCAAACAAAAGTGAAAGTGTGGAACTATATTTACACTTAATGGAAATTATGATTTAGTGACAATACATGCAATACAAAGAATAACCACCATAATCACCATTTGGAGTAGCTAATGCTGATGATGGATGCTATTTCAGCAAATTTAGTTTTGTTCAAGAGCAAATATTTATTATTGAATGTGTTAATTTTATATATACAGAATACATGTAATAATTTATTATTTTAATTTTACTTAATTATAACTCAATGTATTACTGTTGTCAATGAGTTAGGAACAGCTGCTCTTCTGCAGATGCTGTGCTTTTTTAGAAGTTATTTTCAATATGTGCAGCAGCAAGACATTTGTGCTGATATCTTTATTAGCAGATGGCTGAACACTGATTTATTATATAACTATTTCATTAATAATGCTAGCTTTGCTTTGACATCACAGGACTCAAGTACAGGCCTGACAGTGACAAATATGAAGACATATGACTCAAATATTTCATTTAGGGTATAGTCTTTTAAGATGCTGAGATGAAATATTATTTTTTTATGAGCTGACATTGTGAAAGACAAATCCAAGCAGGCTGTTAGTTGACCTTTTCTGCTCAATATTTCAACATCATGGCCTCAATATGATGTCGTAAAATACAGTCCATATGTGTCAGGTGAAAGTATCCCATAATGAAATGCAGGTTAGAAAATGTAACCAAAATCAAAACGCAAAAAAAAAAGTTTTGTTTTTTTAAATAAATGTAGAATTTGCAAGTAGAAACTGTCTGTTTTCCAGTTTCACGTTTTAAAAGTGCAGAAGTGTGTAGATGGACTTGGAAATGCAGTAGGCGCTGCGTGATTGTGACTTGGAATGTGTGGCTGTTTAGAGTAAGCATAAACAACAGTTTGTTATTTGCAGCTTGTATCTTTTATGATGGTTTAATTGGTGGCCTGGTAATGTCACCTCACTTAAAAAACATAAATACTTAAAATAAACCATTATACAAATTATTACATAAATAGATGTATTCTGCTTCTGGTCTCCTGAATTTATTAAATTCATCCATCCTCGACCAAAATGACAACTGGTTGACTGAACTACAGAGGTTTTCAACAAAGTGCTGTTTTAGCATTTCCAATTAACATTTTATCTACTTGCAATTCGAATACAACATTGCTGGGCTGAAACCTTTTCATCCATTAACATTGCATCATCAAATGGAGCATGCCATTCAACTCTTTTGATTGGTCAATAACACCCACGTGTGGACTCGCCAATAGTATAAATTTGTGGGAAAAAATTTGTAATTTACCAAGATGTCACTTATGAGATTTCTGGATGCCAATGAAAATAAAAATAATAAAAAATGAAGCTGCCTCTTTCCAACCTAAATGGAATGGGGCCCTATTTAACATATAACTAACAATATGTACTTTTTCTGAATATTTTCTGTGAAAAAGATGAAAAGCTAGTGTACATTTGCACCATAATAAAATTAAGTGTGTTGAACCAAAGCTACATTGCAATAATAATGATGTATTGTATCTTTCCATCATTTTCAAGGTAGTAGTAAAGTAATACAATATTATAAATATTTATATATTAGTCCTATACTAAATAACGTAGTCTGTATGCATGTCAACATTTCATCACATTACTCATATGTTGACTCAAGGATCATTTATTTAACATCAGTCCTTAACATTTTGGTGCTAATAATTAAATCAAAACATTTTACATCTGACGGCTTTTTATGCATGCCTTTTAGACACGAGTGATTTCAAAACCACCAGTATATCACGAGGATTGATGACTGACATCTAAATGAGCATTTGTGCCAAACAGCAGCCTGCTGTGATCTTTGGTCGGTGAGAATTTCGCCTAGGGGCAAAAGAGAAATGAGACAAAAGCATTTTTCAGAAGGGAACGCGCATCCCAGTCACGTCGCTCTGCTTTTCATATGACGCATTCAACCGTGTGATTAACTCGCAATCAAAATTTGACTTTTACGCTGGATATGTCACTGAAATAACAATTACTGGAGAAGGAGAAAAAAAAACTTCCTGTTGCGCAAGCCTTCTTTCAGGACAGCAGCTTGCCATTGCGGAGACGAGGAAATCACCGCTGCAAAGCGTCCCTGCAGTCCCCCGTTGACATTTTAGGAATGATAAAAGTTCCGCCTTGCCTGCAGCTACAGCCTCTCTGGAGCCGGGCCGGGCCTCCATCCGCGCTCATTACAAACAATTATTTTACTTCGTTTAAACTCATTCTGCACGGTGAGCAAGAGCGAGAGAGAAACGCCTTTATTGCATGCTCTGTAATTTGCAACAATCTGACCCCGCTTTTTGGGGAGGAGAAGGTTTCGTTTCAGGTGCTCCACGACTGAGGAATGCGCCTCAGACACTCATGTCTTACCTCGTAATGCCTGTCATTTGGCTCGTTTTACACCCCTTTAACCCACGCTAATGACACACGTGGGCTAGTTAAAGCTCCGATATTTATCAGTGTGTTTTGAAGTGGGTTCGTCAACGTGCACCCCCCACCCCAACCTCCAGCCACCACATGATCCCCACCCCTAAACTCTGCTGGCGCCAACAGAATCTAGGTTAGTCGTCTCGCGGCAATGGGCAACAGCTGTAGCAATACATTCCTGCAAATAACGTGTGACAAGTTGACATTGCTTGCACATATCATTAAAGGGAAGCAAAGTTGCATAAATCTAAAATATGTCAACGTCATCCTTTTCTTCCTGCTTGCCCATAATTATTACATAATGTCAACCAAGACAAGTGAAATGAAAAAGAATAAACAATTTATTAAGTTATGTCACAAATATATTCATAATATAAATGAGGATATTTTTCCAAATATACATTATTTTACAGTACACGTATCCCTTGCGAAGGGAATCATTACAACAACAGACACTAGTGCTGTTTTTTAACTCTTTTTTTTTTTTTTTAAATGCTGAAGTTTTTTTTATATTTACAAAAAGCATTGACACTGTGATCCGGTCGAGCTGGACATTACTATGATTTAAAAAAAAAAAAAGTTTCCACAAAAATATTGCAGCAGCCCAACAATCCTGCTGCACAATTGTGTTATGTGTCCATACTTGAATGTCATCCCGTATTGGTCTAAAAAAAATAAAAAATCAGATGGATCGCAACATCTTTTTGGAAGACTTACTGGCGAGATAAGACATTGGGTCCTTGAAAGAAGAGACACTTTGTAGGGATAAAAACACTCCAAAGCTGAGTCTTACCCCACTGATATATATATATATTTTTTTAAACAAGTGTCCATGGTCGTGTGTCCATCATCAGGCTAGGTACATGCTGTATCCGACGTGGGCGGCGTACAGTCCCACGGGGGACACTGGCAGCGAGTGCCTCTGGAAGGCGTGCGAGCCCGCGTAGGACCCCGGGACGTGCGCACTCAGCGGGAAGGAAATTCCAAACGCGGGAGGCAACATGGGCTTGGCTGCCATTTTCAGTTTCTCCAGTTCTGCCTCCTGCAGCCGCTTGGCTTTGGCTCTCCTGTTCTGAAACCAGATCTTAACCTGGGTCTCTGTCAAGCTGAGGGAACTGGAGAACTCGGCGCGCTCGGCGATGGACAGGTACTGCTTCTGGCGGAACTTTCTCTCCAAGGCCAGCAGCTGGGACGTCGTGAAAGGGGTCCGGGGCTTCCTGTTGGTCTTGTGTTTCCTCAGAGGACACGCTGGTGGACTTAACCTCCCTGGGAAATATTTAAAAAAAAAAAAAAAAAAAAAGAGCAAACATGCTTTAACCTGTCTAGAATAGTTCATGCATGGCCCTTTGGGGCACAAAAAAGATAATTTGTCATAAATAAATAAAAATCAATTATTATTGTTGTTGATTTTGCTTCTTTTACTGCAAATGGTTTTGACTAACATATTTGTCATTGTTTTATTACTTCCGGTTTATTCACCCTAAATTTTCAGTTTGGATTCTAAATCAATTTTACACAAATTTATTAAATCCAGTAAATAATAAGGATGTGTGTGTGTGTATATATATATATATATATATATATATATATATATATATATATATATATATATATATATATATATATATATCCATGTATATATAGGCCTCTAGTTATATATAATTTTCATGGTTCAATTGGCCCAAAAACCCCAACAACAACCCGGCAATAATAGAGCCGAAATTTACGTTTTGTGTAAACAGCAGGATATTTTATTGATACATTTAGAGCTAGCTGTAAATTACAAAATTACATAACAATTCACACGGTTCCGAATATTCATTACATTCGCATTACCACATGAGCTACAATGGTTTAGAATTGGCAAATAATTAGCTCAAGACGGTTCATTTTATTACCATATCGTGCGTAAAAGTGCATCAAGACCCGGAAACAACAAAATAGACTTACGTGGAGGTGTGGGAGAAAAACGAGGACTCTGGATCCAAGAAGTTCTTTCTTGACTATCTGGACTCTCGGGTTTAATCAACACGTCCTCCTGCATGTTCAAGAGCTCGCCCACTGAAAAAGAGGAACCCATCGGGATAGCAGGCAAGGAAATATCCAGACCTCCGAACGCACCCATCCGAACCCCCTTCTGCAGAGACTGCGACGTCCCGGCCACGGAGGGGCCATCCGGGGAAGGCGCCTCTCTGCTCGGCTTGCGATCAGCCATCAGAGCCTCGACGCTGAAGGGCAGGATGGTCACTTTGGGCTTCCCGGCGTCCTCTGCGGGGCTCAGGCTGGTCTGCATGTCGCCTCTCGTGACGAGCGCCGAGCGTGAGGGAAGATCTTCACTTTTCGAACCCGCGGCGGCGGCCAAAACTGACATCGACACCGACGATGGGGCCATACAGGTCCTACTGACGCCGTGGATCTGTGGTGGTGACTCTCGTGTTAAACTTTGGAGGATAAAAAAAAGTGAGTTAAAAAAAAAAAGAAGTAAGAAGTTGGTGCGTCAAGGTGTCGACATCCTCATGTTTATGTGAGCCGAATGGAGAGCGGAGCTATAAGACAGGCGTGGAGTGGGAGGCAACCAATCGCAGGATGCATGGGCTGGACGAAATAAGTCCAATGGGGAAGTTCGCATTACAATGCCCCCCCCCCCCCCCCCCAAGAAAAGGAAAAAAAAAGATTAATTTCAATAAACACACAACAAACCGACCGTTAATAAGCCATCATGAGTTAGATAGATAGATAGATAGATAGATAGATAGATAGATAGATAGATAGATAGATAGATAGATAGATAGATAGATAGATAGATAGATTGATTGATTGATTAATTGATTTGGGGAAAGATATATTGATAGATGAAACAAACAGATGCTAATAGCAAATTTATTTATTTATTTTACAAAAACAGACCATCCACAATGTGATGTAAATATTTTTGCAATAACTAAAAATCACAAGTGCTGTGTTGATGTGAAGCAGAGAGAAAGGGTGATGCTGCTCATATAATACAATTAGTGCATTTGATCCATTTTATTACCGATACCATATGAATACTCAAATCTTGGGTGGTAATGATAATGACCAGTACTTTTGATATATAAAATCTCACCCCCCTCCAGAAATCCCCCACCAACAGATCATTTTAAAGAAAGACCTATATACCCCAATATTGCATTTTCAATTGCGTAAAACTAATGGTAATTTTCTATTTCAGTTATTTTTAGTTCTTGATTGTAAAATGGCCACAACAGCACAACTAATACTGTTTTGATTGCTTTTCGCGAGTACTGATACCTTCAAATAAAAACTGGTATCAGCCTGATACCAATAGCTGGTATCGGTACTAGCCCATTCATAATCGATCTTATGGAGCGTCATGTGTTATATTGGTTGCATACAGGAAATATATTTATTTTTATTGCAATCATTACAGTAGGTCCATTGCGTAATAATGTTTTAGGAAAAAAACTTCATGACATGGTGACAAGCTATGAGACACACTGTGGCGATTCAAAGTGCTGAGTGGCTGTTGTTGACTATTGCCCTATAAGAGCTTCCTGTCCCTGTGTTTTAATGGGCCCAGCCCCTTACAGCATGCTGTTTATTGATAGCTACAGGGCTCTAATCAGATTGCAGCACACAGCCCTTTGCGGTCTTTAGGGTTAATTATCGGCCTTGAGGGAGGGATCATGGGATTCTTTCCCTTTGACTACACATCCATTAAAAATGATAGGGAGTTCAAATTGAGGGGAAGGGGGGGGGGGGGGGGGTAACACGGGTTTGACATTGACTTTACCTGCCTTAATAGTTTGGATTTCAAATCAGATTTAATTGATAGTCATAGTAGACTGTTATTCTGTTGTTCTAATTTGAAAAGTTTTGTTAAAAAAAATGATTTTGGTTAGTGTCTCCTTCTAATCTAAACCGCAGCCGCCCGCAAAGCGTCTGCGTCCTCGCTAATTGCCAAACCTAAACAATCTGTCACGATTTGTCAGTCACCTTAATGGGCAGACAAGTTATGTTGTTTTTCGGCGCCAGCAGGCCCGATCAAAGCGTTTGACTCAGCGAGACTAGAGACGCGTTCAAGAGAGCAGCTCCTCCTCCTCATCTCCATCCTTCTCTTTTCTCCTCCTCCTCCGCCTCCTCCTCCTCCAACCATTCAGGCTGCAAAATGTGCCTTTTCTCAGCCCATCGCACGCCACTTGCATCTATTCAAATACGCGCCACATGAGTGTCATATAGAGGCAAGAAAAGCTCTCGTTGCTTTTTAAGAGTCAGAAAGGCGATGTTTTCCCAAGAGGCGTCAGGGTTATTGGGCACAAGGAACACAACCATATGATTATGTTCTTGTAAACGGCATGTGCAGCGCATGATAGTTGGCTTCGCAAAGTGACACATGCGTGCAGTCATATAACGTTAATGTCATGATAAATCAAACTATGCGTAACATTCCTCTTTATTATAACGCCGGGAGGCAACAAAATTCCGCTTACAAATTACTCGTGCGTAAAAACCTCTAGAATAGTCCGTTTCTGTGTCTGTGTGCGTTTGTTTTAAATGCAAGCTATAGCAGGCCGCATGTGTGGAAACGCTTATTAAAGCCCTCTAATGTGGGTCGTGGAGCAGCCTTCTGAAGTCGGTGGGCTCTCACGGCCGCGTGAAAGCTACTTTGCGCTTAACAAGCGTGCGTAAAAGCAAACAAAAACGCATCAATGTGATGACTTGGAGAAAAAGACAAGAAATATATGGGTTTTATTCATTTATTATTAGTGAGAGGGAGGTTGGAAACACATGTTGCTGTAAAATTAGAATCTTATATAATTAGACTGATCCTGAGCATACAATAGCTGCGTTTTTGTTCAATCGCAAGGGCAAAACACGAAGTAGAAAACTACTGTAAGGCTCGTCGGGCTTTTATTTGACTTTATAAACTAGCTTTGATTCCCAGTCAAGAGGCAGGGCTGCACACAAAGGCCCATTGTTGCTTCCCCTCAAAGTTGTCTTAAGCCCTTTCATGCAGCCGTTGTCGATGTGCACAAGAAAGAGGCGACCGGCTTCGGCCCTCAAAGGGCATTCGCAGGCTAAATGTTTGCACTTGCTGCAAGAAAAAGCCTTTCCCCCGCAGACAATGATCTGCATGGCCCCTGTCCGCTGGCCCCCGCTGTACTGATCAGAACAAACCGGCTTTGGCAGAGGCGAATGTATCTTGTCGCTCCGGGATGGATCTTTTCATTTAGATTTGATTTACTGGTAAAGCCTCACATATTATTTTAAATTAGACTACTTTAAATGTCGTTTTAAAATAAATGTATCAGACAAATGTAGGCTTTCTTTTAACACAAAAATATTGAATAAAATGTGTAGTTTTTTGACAACCAATTACGTCATCACTATATGCGCATATTGTCAAACACGCATTTTTTCAACTCAGAATAGAATGACGAAGACGAATGACGTCTTGTAGAAGATGTGTATTATTATTATTAATAATAATAATAATAATAATAGTGCCCTGCGATTGGCTGGCAACCAGTTCAGGGTGTACCCCGCCTACTGCCCGAAGCCAGCTGGGATAGGCTCCAGCGCCCCTCACGACCCTTGTCAGGAAAAGCGGTTAAGAAAATGGATGGATGGATGGATGGATAATAATAATAGTTTAATTCAGGCATGCACGAGTCTTGTATTTCGACTGATTGGTCACAATGATCATATAATTTTGCACGCCAGCTGCACTGCTATAATATTATTTCAAGTCTAAGTTTATTGATGACAAATGTCATTTTAAGTAAAACTGACATTTTGTGTTCTATGGCACGGTCACGTATGTAAAACAATTTTCTATCTTGAAGACAATGTAAAAAAAAAAGAAGCTTTTGCTCACATTGATGACAATACTACATAATCATGAATTATTATTATTATTATTATTATTAGGCTAATATAAAGGTCATAAAATACAATGTGTTGTTACGTAAAAAAAGAAGAAGAAAGATTTCTGCGCACGCGCACACATGAATATCTCTCTCATCTCCCGGCCTCTGCGTGAATGGGGGGGGGGGGTGTAATGTCATCGCGTGTGAAAGGTTTTGGGGCCTTCTTCTGTAAAGCTTCGATAAAAAAAAAAGTACCTTTTACAAGATTTCCCATCGCGCCTTATTTGCTGTGAAATTGACTTATCACCCTTTTATTTGCTCGCGCCATTAAACAAGAAGCACACTCAAATCATTTGCTCATCACTGCATGCGATGTGCAGGCCTTCCGAGTGGATTGATTGGCCGATGATTTATGTCGATAAAACCATCATTTGCATGAGTGGGCTTGTTGATTAGAAATGAAATGGAGTTTTGAATGAAATGCTTAATAAGCGCGTAACAAGCAATCATTTTGGTCACACATCATTTTAGTGAACGAGAGGCAGTTAAGAGATCACACTTGATCAAATAAATGAATGTCTTATTAATTAACAAAAACACAACAATAATTAAAAAAAAAAGTATTGCATTTGAATTAATTTCATATTAAATTAACACATCATGGCCCTATTTGATTATTTTTAAAACAGCTATTTTCATTTTGTTTTTAACAGACACAATTCTTTCAAATAAAGCCTAACAATAATGTTCTTTCCCTATAGAAATGAATAATAACATGTATTAGACATCCGCTGAATGTGAATTGTCAAAAAGATCATGAAATGCGACTCGGTGTGAGGTGCATTAGCCATTTAAAATATCACAGTCGATTCTCTTGCCCTTCCAGCGACACCGTGTACATAAACCGTCTTTCTTTCCAACTTTAAGCCCTTCATTTTCGACCCCCACCTCCCCGTATTTGTGATCCCAGCAAAGAAAAGTAAACCCACAAGTATAGCAAAAAGGGGGGACAGTGTGGGAAGTTACTGTGCGGACGGCGAGCTGTTTCACATTCAGGTCTTTCACATTACCACAGCAGTGCTGGCTCCACGTTAATCTCGCAATGTCTACAACCCGAGTTTATCCAAAGGGGGCTTCTTACAGCCCCCATCGGTAGCCCGCACTGTCCTCCTCCTGCCCACGGCAACATTCTGTCAGTGACCCTTTACTGACTCCGGCTGCCTAATCCTTTAAACGTTAGCCAAAGTCTGAAATGATGAGGAGCTGTCCCCCCCCCTTTTTTTTTTGTAAATACACCTGATGCTCTTTTGTTTCTCCATGTTTCCTTGTGGTAAAACGGACATGATCAGGGATGCTGATGCGTCATAAAGACTTGGACCATGTTCTCATAGGGTAAAAAAAAATACACTTTAATTAGTAAGAACAAAAATCATAATAAATAGATTATAAGAAAAAAAAATCCCTATACTTTAAACCAGGTGTGTTCAAACTACGCCCAGTGGTCATTTGCGGCCCCACCTTCCATTTTTATAGTGACCCACAATATAGGCTCAAAACAACATTTGGCACAGCAAGCCTCATAATTTAATTTCTTCTTCTTCTTTTTTAAAGGGCGTCGTGTGAATTGTTGACAATTTTGCTAGGCTAACGATTTGCAAAGACACAAAGAAACGGACAATTAATTGACAACTAAAATGGTAACAAAATTTCTCTTCATGAAGGTGAATAAATTGCTAATAAGAAAATGGGTCTCCTCCACTTTCTGCTCCTTGTCAAGGTCTAACTAATGATCCCTAAAAATTGTCAACTTACTACAGATTTCTCTTGTTTTCGCGCTCATCGTGGAGATCAACATCATCCAGGAGCGGATCTTTTTTAGTGGATAACAGGGCTGATGACCACCCCAAATCTGCTCATCACCTCTTAACAGAATCCTGTGTCGTAGTTTTTTTTTTAAATAACTAAAATGTTATTTATTAAAGGTAAGACCCTTATATTACCTTCTATTTTTCTGTATGGAGTGCTCAGAGTAAAACGTTTGGACCCCTGCTCTAAACTACCACGCCAGAAGTTATGATGATAGGACTTGCCATTGTTTTGTTTCTCATTAATTGCGCAATCTTGATTGAGCCTTATACAATATAATTTTATAATAAAATAATGTGAGATAATATTGCAGCTTTACGTTTATCAACATTAGATTTAGCTGTTGTCTAGAAGGCTAAAAAACACACAAACATCCATTTTTTGTGCGTGCGTGCGTGTGTGTGTGTGTGTGTGCGTGCGTGTGTTGAGGCCACAGAAGGTGCCTGTGATGGAAAAGAGAAAAGTGTGATGCATTGGTAACCATAGAATCTGAAATGGAACTTGGTAACACTTCAGTAATCCGCTCTTCTCACTGATTGCTCCACCAATGTGCCACATCACCAAATGATAATTTTTTTCAGTGTTAAGACATTACCTTTAAAAAAAAAATGTTTAATGATAGTTATTTCAGGTTTAAGTAAACTTCTTTTGAGAAAATGTTTGAAATTTAACAAATGGGAAGTCGACCAGAATGTCTGAACACATGACTTGGAGGTTCAGCTGTATGCAGGAGGAGCTTTTTTCCATCCATCCATCCATCCATCCTCCCATCCCCAGCACTGTGAACAAGTGGTTAACACAGGGGTGGGTAAATTCGGTCCTCGAGGGCCAGAGTCCTGCAGGTTTTGGATGTTTCCCTTCTCCAACAGAGCTGATATATGATCATCTTATCAGCAAGCTCTGCATAAGGCTGATAACGATCCTATTGATTGGAATCAGCTTGTGTGGGCACTGACGGAGCCAGAGGGGAGGCCAGGGTGGCACTAGCCCCCGCTCAAATGTGATTGGATCCCGCAGGCGACAAATGATTGACATATCACAGCACCAGCGCAGTGGCGCTGCACGTCTTGCCAGTGCAGCCTGATGTTTTTTTCCCCCAATCAGACAGATGTTATGCCCCTCTTGCGCAGTAGCTGGCGCTATTTACCACAAAGTGTTGTAATACACCTCACTATGAGTCTAGAGAAGAAGAACCTCAAGCATCCTATCAAGATGACACGTTTTTGGCAATGTAATGTTGGTTTCCTTGTGAACAGAGGCGTAGCTTGCCATTAGGCAAACCAGGCCCTCTAGGGCCAACAGATTTCACGAAAACCGCATATCTTTGACATTAGGAGTGCTATGGTGCTTTTGTAACATTTCCAGATTTATGATTACATTGATGGACAAAAACCCACTTCTGGCACTGCTTTGTCTGTCAGTTTTCCACCGTCATTCGTCAACTGTCATAGATGGATTGACGGACCTTCATATATATATATATATATATATATATATATATATATATATATATATATATATATATATACAGACGCTCCCCTACTTACGAACATTCGAGTTACGAACAACGGTACATACGAACATTTCTGCGCGTACAGTATGTCGAAAAATGTTCGGAAAGAGATGCTGTAAGTTAGATTTTGTATTGAGCGTAGTGCTTCTTTCCGCTGCTAATACCGACGCTTGGCGCTGTGAGAGCTCATTGGAGGCTCAGCAACGTGTCGAGGAGGAGGAGGAAGAAACGCCGGTCCCCATGGAGGAGGAAATAACTTTTGAAGCCGATTACAGCGACGACGAAGAATCTCTCATGATATAAAATCCTCCTCTTCCTCCTCCTCCATTATCTCCTTAAGCATCGAGTACATCTTCCAAAAGTAAGTTAAACTTCATTTTATTTATCTTATTACGTACATGTACATAGTGTGTGTGTCTCTCGCTCTCTCTCTCTAACATACGTAGTACCGTACAGTACTGTACGTATTCTCTCCATTTTATTAAAAGTTTTTTTCAGTACAAACCAATGCAGGTTACTTGTACAAGCCTTAAACATACTTATATAAACCTTCAATATACTTATATAAGCTTTAAACATAAATTATAATACAAAATATAGCACTGAAGCAACTTACGAACAAATTCACCTTACGAACGATCGTCCGGAACGAAACTCGTTCGTAAGGTGGGGAGCGTCTGTATATATATATATATATATATATATATATATATATATATATATAGGGTGTCAAAATTATCGCATTAATATCTCGTTAACTTAAAGTGCCTTTAATGGCACAATTTTTTTTAAACGCTCGATTAACGATCGCCTTATTTGGAAAGCCTCTACTAAGGGAATTCCAGTCATGACGCAGCAGTAACATCCATGTCAAAATTACCCAACAGAACTGCACTGTATTACACTAGAGCTAAAACACACAATGTTTAAAGGGCAGAATGTTAGTGTGGAGGAGCCATTTGGACTGTGTAGCATTACCGCTGGTTCTCTGCTTTGGAAAAACGCACTCGGTTAGCCGTTAGCAACGAGCTAGGTTGCTCCAGCAAGAGAGCCGAATGGACGCCGTCTTGTCAGTTGGAGTGACCCCAAGCCACTTGATCTTTAGATATGAGGCGTATTTTATTCAGCAACTCCAGAAAATAGCTCGTAAGTGTAACACTGAAATTGCTCTCTTGGCTCGCTTGCAGCAGAGCGCCAGCAGCTCTAGCTTGCATTTTACAATCATTGCGCATCCGAGAACTAAACAAAATAAAAGCATTCAATGTCGTTCAAATTTACACAATTTAGCAGCAATACAATAAATAATAATGTATATATTTGTGGGTACTGGTGTCAAGTTGTATTTTACAATTTTCACAATGTGCAGAAGTTTGCAAGTTACTTCATGTTAAAAATTTAAATAATAATAATGAAAAGATCTTTTATGTTTCGTTTCCAGTAAAGTTGAGTTATTTTACAATGTGGATCCTTATTAAACTTAACAAAATAAAAGCATTCAACGTTGTGCAAAGGAGTCACTGTAACACAATTTAGCTGTAATAAATTAAATAACAATGCATATATTTGTGAGGAATGGGGTCAAGTTGTATTTTAGTTTTTAAAATGTGTAGAATTTCCCAAGTTACTTAATGTTAAAAATTTGTCAGCTCTTAATATTAAATGAAAAATGCACTGAGCTGTCACCATATTAGGTTAACATTTCTTCCCACTTTTATGTTAACAAGAGTATGAAAAATTAGAAACATATATTGTACACTTTATTATAAATTTAGATATAAATGGAGATATAAAATGTGCGATTAATTTGCGATTAATCGTGAGTTAATTATTGAAGTCATGCGATTAACTACACGCACCACACACACACACACACATATATATATATATATATATATATATATATATATATATATATATATATATATTCATTATTTTATTTTATTAATTCATTTAAATATTATTATTAATCAATTATTATTAATTTAAATATATATATATATATATATATATATGTGTATATATATATATATATATATATATATATATATATATATATATATATATATATATATATATATATATATATATATATATATATATAACACACACACACACGTCGAAGGTCAGTTATACAATGCACAAGTGTATGCATGACATCATCATCATTCCTGACATGAAGATTTAAAAGGACAGCATGAGAATCCTCCTCCCTATAATGACGTCAAGACACAGATTTAAGGCAAAAAGGGTGTTTTCAAAGCTGCCTAATGCATACACCGCAGTGGGAGCGCCTCATACAGTGAGCTCACTCGAGCATCAGCGCATACGCTCGCACCCACCCACATCTCGCAAAAGTCCAGCCCTCTCCTTTGGGAGACATATTTAATTTAATTAAGGCCTGTCAGCGCTATTGATTTTGGCACTTTCAATTATGGCCCAGCAGTTTATGGGCTCCATGGGCTGTGGATCTACTGATCTGTGATGAGGGGGCACTATCAGCGCGGCACCACATGGACGAGGAGCCTCTTTGTCTTCCTTATGGGCATGTGCTGTCTGCGGGAGACGCAGATGAATGGCCGCCGTCTCTGGCCCGCTCTCCTCCCGCTTGCCATAATTAATCCCTCATTAGACAGCTCTTTATTGTTTAATTTGTGCACTTCATAATCAAATTGGGCAGATTAATTGCTACAGAATTCAGAAAACGGAGTGAAAAATAACCCTTTTTAATGACCTTGAGGTTTTATGGGTCTCGGGGATATTTGGCTGGGAAATATTTCACACCCTCAAGAATTTCCTCAATCACATTTTGAGTGATGAACTGCTATTGGGATGCTCTCTTTAGACAGCACGACTGCCAAGTGGAAGCTCATTAAAATGTTTCTTGCCGATATATTTTCCCTTGCCGTCCTAATTGCAAAAGTCAAGCTAACAAATTCTTGTGCTTATTTATGGTGGTGGCCTTTTGCCTGTGCCTGTTTTTGTCACCACTCGCTGGTCAGTGCCGCAAGTCAAGCAGCGATGCAAGTGTGCATGAGACAGATAAAAACACAATAAAAAAAGTGTGATAGTTTAAGAAAGAAAGCCAATTCTCTATATTTATTACCTCCCACTTTTAGGTAAAGAAAAAGTGGTTTGGATGAATAGTGTTGGATGTGACAATAAAACTGTAACAAGCTATTTGCTTAACACGTTTTTACTGCTTATATTTAAGTGGCGACTAAAACACTGGTAGCCTCTGACACTTACTAAAAATATTGTGTAAGCTTCACACGGGCACCTTGTAAATTCCCTTCCAACTCAGATTTAAGTGGAAACAGGAATGACGACTGTGGTCGCTTTCTAAAGGCTTGGACTAAGTAAAGGTGACATTTTGCTTTGTTTATGAGTTGCAATTTTGTAGGGGAGGAACAAATTCTTGAATAATTTGAGTACCTCGATTGAAAAGAATGCTCAAGGATTGCTTTCTGCCTCGTGTACCCGTTTATTATTTGATAATTAAGCTTGCTGTATGCATGATGGTGGCACACCGCCAACATGGCGAGAAGGTTAACTTCAAAATAAAATTTCCTCGAATACAGTAACACACGCACATCAGTGCCTTGACTTTTATTTTGAAGTTGTTCATGGCAGCGCATGGTGGCGTGGTAGCTGACTAGACTCGTCGTCTTCCTCACTAGAAGTTGGTTAGTTGGAATTAAAGTTTAAATTGGCATGACCAACTGTTGCCACCATCATCAACACTTCATCATCCTGAAGTCATGTTAATTTGCTAATTAAGGATGCTCTAAAAAAACAAATCTAACTACGCTGACATTATAGAATGAAGCACCTATTTTAGGCATTAGCTGCTAGTGGCTAGTTGCTAGCGGCTAGCAGCTAGCCGCTAAGCGAGTGCCCCACATAGGCTGCTGGCAGGATCCGTCAGTTCTTTTCAAAGGCAGTTTAATCGTTAAAAATGACACTACATACTTTGATGCTGATATCCGGAAACAGTTGGAGTTCCTACAACTCCTACAAATGTGCTGTTTTAGCAGACAAAAAAACTCCTTTGGTTCTGTCGTCTTCTTGACTAGAAGTTGGATATTTGCAACCAGTTAAAATTTAACTTCAACATAATGTCATCTGAAATTCATTTTATATCGCTAATTAAGGATGATTTAAAAAACAAATTAATTACATGAGCCTGTTCCAAGCATTAGCAGCTAGTGGCTAGGAAAGACGTAGCCGCTAAGTGAGTGCCCTATATAGGGTGTTGTGTCATTCACGTACGTTTCGTTCAAAAAGAACGAATCTTTTTAGTGAACGTGAGTGAACGGATCACTTCCTGAACGAATCTTTTCAACGGTTATTTTTAGTGAACTGGTTCTAAAGATGCAGTTCACTTAAAAGAACTGTCATGCCCATCACTAGCTGGCAGGATCTGTCAGGCTTCTTTTCAAAGGCATTTTAATAGGCAAAAATGACTTTATACACTTTGATGCCGACAGCCTGTCAGAGTTGTAGTTCCCACTGATTCATTTTAAACAAATTGGGTTTACTCAAATGTGCCCTTATAAGCCGACAAAATCACTCCTGTGGTTCTGACTCACTTTTTTTCTCATAACCCAAAATGACACTTGCTAATGTTTCTAAAGAAGAACACATAGTTTGCTTTCATTATTAAGTGAAATGTGTTATTTTCTCTTGTGTATTCACAATTGTTCATTAACCAAGCAAAAATGTACAGTTTTCGATTTATCAGAATTTTAGTTTTTCAATAGAATTAGTATGATATTTGAATGAGACAAATCAACCCAAATAAATAAATGTAGTTTCTTCTTCTCTCTATTACGGGCCGCATGTGCATGTGCAAAACCAAGGTTGCCTGGGTGTGAGTGCAATGAGTCACATTTCAATTACATCATTCGAGCAGAGAACTGATGTCAAAAGGAAGGTAATTGCGCTGACTGTCGTGTCACCGTATACCTTTGCAATTACCACGTCACTCACCGATTAAGGCTCATTATCTTCCGAGAGCCTGGCAGTCTATGCACACACACCCACACAGACTCACACAAAATGGATTCGCACAAACCTTTATGCTAATTGCTAACAGGCCCACAAGTGGACGCGCGCTGCCAGCTGAAGTGCAATAGATGTAGCTTCTGTTGAGTGGATGGGAATGATGAGGGTGAGTTACACAAATATGATTATTGAGTTTCACTTGATGGACACATGAGCATAGTGAAAAGTACATTTAGAGATGGGCCGGGCTGGTAAACGACGGTGCGGTAGCGCAGGATTGGATGGCTTACTGGAAAAATACTGAGCGCCACTTCAACGGTGGAATTAGGGGCAATTCAGTGTTGGAGATGGGCTTCAGCGTAGCCCCCTTTTTAGGGATCAAAAGGTGTAAAATATAAAGGAACACTAGTTCTAATGTGACTCTATGGAATCTCCTTTACATGTGATAGTCTTTGTTTGACCCATCCTTACCATACTTTCTACATTATTTTATGAGCGTTTGCCAAAGATGAAGTGTCCCCGTCGCCATCAACTCATCCCCCTCCCCATTCACTACAAGTTGCCTTATATGGCAGCCCGAATCCCTCTCAGCTTTAAGGCTTTATATTATCTCCACGTTCTCCTATTCAGTATTGCCGATGACTATCTTTGTTGACGTAAGGAGCCATGACCGGCAGCCGCAGTCCTTTTATGAACAACTGGAACTCATTTTGTGATTTCATAGTGTAACAGATTTCTTTTTGCTTTTGTTTCCAACAGGTGATCATAATTGACTTGTTAATAAGATTTAAGTAAACCATGTATTGGGCAGCATAAGTGAGGGACTGTATCCTTTCATCTAACCTGAAATGTAAATATATATATATATATATATATATATATATATATATATATATATATATATATATATATATATATATATATATATATATATATATATGTGTGTGTATATATCGATATATATATATATACTGTATATTAAGGGTGTCAAAATTAACTTAAAGTGCCTTTAACGGCACTTTTTTAAATTAATTTTTTTTAATTATTTTTTTTATTATTATTAACGACCGCCCCTTATTTGGAAAGCCTCTACTGAGGGAATTCCTGTCGCGATGCAGCAGAAACATCCATGTCAAAATTACCATCATTCATCATTCAAATAGTAATAATTGTTTTTAAAACAACATGTAAAAGTAATATTTAAAAAAATATTTTACCATGTACATTTGGTTTTTGTTTATTTTTTACAAATGGTTTATCTTTTTCACTCAAGCTTTAGAGAGCCTCATTATCTCTGGGAGCTGAAGTGCCGGGATGAGGCAGCCATTTTGCATTCACACAATAGAAGAGAGCAAAAGTGTTATTTCTGAGATATGCATGAATTTATAAAAATGTTGTAACTATTGTCTTTACATATACTGTATTGAAAAGTGCTAAAGTAGAATTATATTAAAATGTTTAGTTTTTTTTTATAAAAGAGCCAACATAGAATTTTATTTATTTGTTTATTTATTTTTCCAAGTGTCTTTGCTGTTATCAATGCAGTTTTGTAGAGGGTTGTTTTTCCGTGTTTAAAATATTTGATTCATATAGAAAAAATGTGTGTATTAAGACTTATTATACATTTTGGTTGCTTTGCTAATTAAATGTGCGCCAGCCGGCAGGCCGCGGCGGTATACGTGTGCTCTCACTGTGCGGTGGAGCCACGGAGGCTGCACAAACATTTCAGAGGCCCCGGCTCCTCGCTTAATGAAACATTGCAGGGGCCCGCTCAACGCACATAGAAAGTGAGCTCGCAATCTGACAGACAGTGTCACAGGGGCCATGCCAATTATGTTTTCAGCAAAGGTCCACCAAGCCCATTCATGCCTCCTTCATCTAAGGCCCCACGCACCCATCCGCACACCCTCCTCCGGGCCGAGACATAGAATAACAGGACAGAGATATGATTACTAATCTCACCCCCCCAAGCCAAACACTAAAATGTTAAGATTTGTTAGTTCAGCCATCAAGAAGTGTTTCAAACTGAAGTGGGGGTCTTGGGCTATGATGGTTTAATGAGAGTTTGCCGCTTCAGATGTTTGTTTTTGTTCTGATTGCAACGCGTAAAGCTTGATGCGTCTCTGAGTGCTCTCTTGTCTCACTCTGTGGTCTGCAATCTACTTTTAATAGCCGTCATTTGTTGGCCATTGTAGGCCGGTGCCGGTGGGCTGTGTACAACATGGGTAACACATGAAGAGTTGTTGTCCCGCAAGGAGGTGTGATGATCTGTCTTGGGAACTCCTCTATTGAGACGCCGCTGCCGTCTTGTTCATTACCCATTAGGGACTGATGTGTTGGGGCGCTCTTCTTCTGGGTGCAAGCACAGGTACTACATCCACCAGACACGGAGGGATGAAGTTTACATTTATCTACTTGCCAGACATCACGTAGCTGAATACGGAGCAAGAGGCAAGGGAATAGAGGAGAATAGAGGGAAGGCTGCAGGTACAGCTTTGATTGAGAGCATCATCAGAGGAATTAATGTTTAACATTATTGTCCGACAAAGTCCCTTCTGTCTGCTCCACTAATTGTCTTCCCTGATTAATGTTGGGGGGAAAAAACAACCTTTTTCTTCATCTTTTCAGAAATAAATCATCTTTTTGGGGGGATTAGCTAAAGCACAAAATAATGAAAAATAGACTTCATCCAGCAAGAGAAAAATATCTCTCTATGCACACCAAGGCCTGCATATGTTTAAATTATGTTATTAGGATTATGGATGAAAAATTTATCACTCCTAAGTCAAACCAAATCTTTAGTTTTCTCCCCGCAGCAGCCATCGGATCTGTTCTTATTCTTGTTTGTTTCCCATCGGCATGATTGGAATCCAAATAAATTCAGTAACCCAATCCTAGAGTTGAACTGTCACTATTATAAAACGTAAACTGTACATCAAGGGTCGCCAACATGGTGCCGGCAGGCCTTTTCTAAAAATAGCTCACCTGTGATGAGACAATTATAACTTCCCAGGAATGTTGAAGCGATTGATCATTTGAAAATGTGAACACTGGCAGATATTTATACACAGTAAACTTTGTAGAATAAATTTGACTCTATTGTGAGTGGGACCAAATAGACTTCAGAGTAATATTTACACGTGGAAGAGAGTAAAATAAAATAAAAAATTAAATAAATAAATAAAGGTGAATCAAGGGTTGAGGAATGAACTCATGACCTTCAGCTTGGGAGACAGCCGATCTACACCCTGAGCCACGCAACTTCTGCTGTGTGTTAGTATATCACTCGTGTCAGCTAGAATCTTCCTAACTACTCCAAGAGACTAAAAACTATGTCTTTGGTCTCTTGGAGATAAGCAAACAGTAGGAGGGGCATAGCTCAGGTGGTAGTGTGGTAGTCTCCCAAGCTGTAGGTTGTGAGTTCAATCCTCAACCCTTGAGTGACTTTAATTTTTTTCTATCCATCCATCCATTTTCTTAACCGCTTGTCCCAACAAGGGCCACGAGGGGCGCTGGAGCCTATCCTAGCTGGCTTTGGGCAGTAGGCGGGGTACACCCTGAACTGGTTGCCAACCAATCGCAGGGCACACAGAGACGAACAACCATCCACACTCACAATCACACCTATGGACAATTTGGAGTGTTCAATTAACCGTAGTACCCGGAGAAAACCCACGCAAGCATGGGGAGAACATTCAAACTCCACCCAGGAAGGCCGAAGCCCAGACTCGATCTCATGTCCTCAGCACTGGGAGGCGGACGTGCTAAGCAGTCAATCACCGTGCCGTCCAAATTTTTTTCCCAATTATTTATTTTACTCTCTTCCTAGTGTAAATCATAGCCTACTCGAAAACTGAGTTTATTTGGTCCTTATATAAATAGTCAAATTTACTCTACTTAATTTACTGTCTAGAAATAAAATGTTTTGCATATACTGTAGATATTTATCTGTTTCCTAATTATTACGAGAAATCATTAGCGTGATCATTGTCTTTACATAAATGAATATCATTAAATGCTAATTATAACATACAAAAACATCTGGATCAATATGATTTTATTTTTTTTAGCCTGATGCTGATTCAGATTTTTGGCAGCATAGGATTCTGATAACTGTTTTTTTTGGCTGATAGTTTATTTATTTATTTATTTATTTAAGTAAAAATAAATAAAACCGTTTTTTTTTTTATCCACATGTAAATATGAAGTACAGAGGGACATTTGGACTGTGTTACATTGCTTTGTCCTTTAGTATTTGTTTAACTTGTTTAAAAATTGGCAAAAACGGACCGATTTCCTGTTTGTTTTTGGGGGTGTTTGAAAGTATTACTGGCGTTGGGCCAAAACCTTGTCCCTCCAAAATCGTAAATTTTTAGTAGACCCCAAAAACAATATGTTTATCCAACTGTTAACACTGCATCATCAAAGAAAGAAAGCCATTTTCAACACTTTAAATTAGTTAAATGGTTCATAAAAATGACACCCCCACGTGCGGATTGACCAAGTCCAAGAGTATAGATTTTTTTTTTAAATATGAAATTTGCCAAATTGTGATTTATGATGTTTTGCGAGCAATATGTACAAAAATAACAAAAATAAGCCAAAGCTGTTGTTTTTTTGTTTTAACTGATTTTTAATGCGCTAATATCAATTAAATCGGTCATGTCCTACTGTAATAATACAATTATTAAAGGTAGTTTGAACACATTTATTTTAGAAATGTGCATCAAATTGGTAGCCTTTTGCATTAATCAGTTCTAAGGAAGCAACTCTTGGCTTCAAAACGGTTGCTCAGGAAATGCTTTAAATACATCATCAACATTTAACAATTTCCCATATGTGAAAAAGAAAGTGAACCACGGTTATTAAGAGGTAAAAAAAAAAAGGACTAAACACAGCTCACTTTTTTGTGTCTACATTCCATTCTTATTCTTTCTTTGTTACTTTATTTCCTTGCTTGTACTGAGCAGCCTATGAAGATGTATCAAACCACTAAAGCATTGATACTGCCTTGCATACGTTCCAAATTCAGCATGAAAGGATGCTTTCCCCTCTGTATTACAATGCAGTGGGAGCCCCACTGAGGCAACAATGTCAGAAAGGGCTCCACATATACAAAGGCAACACGGCCAGTAAACTAACAGCATGAGAGCTGCGAGTGATGTGCTCATGTCTTCATTTTGGGGGTAAGAGGATTATGACACCCTTGAAAGAATGACATGATTCCCGGCGGGGTCACTTTCAATTTACAGTTTGAAAAGTTGTTGTTCTTCCGCACTCTCAACGGCGCTCTGCCTCAAAGATGAGATCTTCTCATGAAGCATTTAAGGGGCTCCGCCGAGGACCTCCTCCGCTCGTGCACCCCCTGCAGCACAAAGCTCTTTGGGCATGAGGAATACAATTAAATTCAGCTAAAGCGAGGCCAAGGCCTGCTTGGCTGCAGCCTAATAGGCTTAGGATTGGAAAATAAATGTAATTGCGTGTTATTGGTCTGAAGTTAATCCTCAATGCCTTGATAATAGAGTCCAGTTTAGTGAGAAGGGTCAGGTTTGAAGAAAGCCCAATGGGGGGATGTGGGGGTGGGTCGCACTTGACTCTTGACAAGCGCCTCAAACGTCTCCTAAGTGGTCTGTGAGTCTTATCAAGTGCATGCTCTTATGTGAAGAGAGCAGTGGCGTGATGATTTCAGGACCACAGTGCAGTCATCTAAGGTTTCATCGTGTGAGCGTAGTGGTGAATGATTATTTTGTAACGATTATTACAGTTTTGAGACGTATTAGACGGGATTAATATGCAATTATGCTGTCCGCCAATGACACCGGATCTGATTTCTAAGGTTGTGTTCAAGCAGGCAAAGCGACTTAAAACACTCAACTTGCTGTTTGCGTTCCAAAATGGCTTCCAGTTGCAAAGCCATCCTGTGAACAGATTGTATTTTTCTCCTTTTCCCACCATAATTGGAGGCCCACTTTTGCCCTTTTGTACATATTATTAAGTTGTTAGGACTATCAAGTCAGAGGTTGGCTGTTCAACCACATTCAGCCACACGCATTGTTAATCCATTGGCTGTTATTCCAAGTCGACAAGCTTTGGCCTCTCTCAAGGTTGTACAATACCTTACAGCTGTGCACATGGTCATGGATGTGCTGCTGCGAGATGGCTAAATTGCTCACGGTGTAAATAGGACCCAGATCATCCTGCCCCAAAGTGGATGGAAACAGTTTTCTAACTTATTTAGTTTGGAACCATCAGGAAAACCACGCACTTAATTTGAAGTCTCTCTTCTTAGCAAGATTGGAATCTGCCTTTAATTTAGCAAGCACTTACTTTTCCGACGTGCTTTTCCGAATGAGTACAAATAACCTCGGATGGAGGCGTCATTTGACGTCTGCAGCGTTGTGACGGCTTCCGTTGCTACAAAAGCACACACACACTCACATCTTTGTTCAGTGGCCTTCACTTGTTAAAGTCCAAAGTTTAGACACACATGAATGCAAACTAAAAATTCAAAAACACAACATAGACTCACTACCATCTGAAAAAATGACTCAATTACAAGGTGCTGCACATTAACTGACAGGAGCAAAAGAGTCAATGCAGGCAATCCTGCTTTAAAAAAAGGCATATAAAATGGTCAACATTTAAATATATATCCATATATATTAGTGGTGTAACAAAAGCCATTTTGAACCACAAACAATATATTTTTTATTAAATTGTTTTTTTTTATTGAAGCGATATAGCCTACCTTTCAAATCGAATCGTCCTTGAACCGTTTCGCACCCCTAAATATGTATATATATTAACTCATTGATTAATCACAAAAAAATATTGCATTAATCATGTATTAACACAGATTAATCACACTATTAATTTTGAATGCAGATTCACATTAAGAAAAGCACAGGTTGTGTTTGAACAATAAACATAATTACGTGCATTAAAGTAAAGCATTTAATAAATGGTTGCGTGTGACATTCAGAATATTTGTTCATGTCAAACTACTGGGGTAATTTTTTTTTCATTTTCAATTATGGAAGTAATTGACTGATTAGAAAAAAGAGAGGGATGTGGATCAAAACATGTTGACGACGTCCTTAAAACATTAAGTGTAGAATGAATTAACATATAACAGGTGCTCTTTAAATTCGGCAGGCAAAAAAAATAATGATAAAAAGTATTTTTAATTAAGTGATTAATCATGATTTTTGTGTCAAGTTGTGATTAATCTAATTTAAAATTTTAATTGTTGTAATAGCTGTAATATATATATATATATATAATTAGAATGTTTGTCTAATCTTTTGACTGCTATTCTGTTGTAATGATAATAACAGTATGCATGCCCATGTTTTTTTTTATGTGCTACATTCCTTCAGATCAGTTCTGCTCAGTCAGCCTCTATCTGGCCTGCCTATGTTTCTTGACATTTTGCTTGCATTGTTCGCTTACCTCAGACATAATTGTAATATTTACATCAAATATCATTGTTTAAAAAAAGAAAGAAAATAACACAAATATACAGCACGGTGTCTGAATGGATCTCCTGTGCTTATGTGGGTTTTTTCCCCATGTTGTGGGTTTTCAACATGTTCCATGCAGTCCATGGTGTATCACTCGCCCAAAGTCAGCTGAGATACCTTCCAGCTTACCAGAAACCCTAATTAGGACAAGCAGTGCAGTAAATGGATTGAAGTCAAGTACAAATAAAATTGTAATTACTGTTATTATAAAAATACATTTGTGCAATGTACAAATGGCCTCCACCCTAACAAATGCCTTTGACATCTAATAGACCTCACTTTCTCTCTCTTTCTTGCTACACACAAAGAAACCAATGACAACATCGAAACATCAAATGATGACTAAGAAGAACATACAAGCTTGTGTTACCTTTGAAAAAAAAACCCACCTGATTAATTCCAAGAAGGAAAAGAATTATATGGCCTGATGAGGTAAAAGTTGAACTTTTTGGAAGGTGTGTGTCTTGCTACATTTAACATAAATGTACGGTAAGAGAAAATCCCACCAACAGTCAAACATGGTGCTGCTGGTGGTGTGATGGTCTGGGCTGCTTTGCAACTTCAGGGCCCGGACGGCTTGCTGTTAGTGATAGGGCCATGAATTCAGCTCTTTAGCAGAAATCTACACGGAGTCATTGGTTCATGACCGTCAATGCTTCTCAAATATAGTTACTGTTATCTTTATTGCTTACTGCACACACAATGTTTCTTTTTTCAAAAAATATTTTCGTAAGCAATCCTAACACTTTATATCTTCCTAAGAAGATGCAATGATTCCACTTGCTAGTAATTACACATTCTTCTATAGGTGATACAGTATGGAAAATATGGAACATGTTATCCTACTATGAAGTCAGTGCCGTCTTCTTGATACTGGAAAAACACCAGACAAAGCTTCAACTTCCTCCAAAATATTTGATGTCGAAATAAGGGCTTATCTTGTCGAACGAGAACTGGCAGCAAGTAATTAGCTCAATCACTTGTGTTGTTTTAAAGGGAAAGAATCTCCCTGGATGCATTGTTGGCGCTTTGATCACATGCTGATCACCTGTCTACTTATCTGGAATGCGGCACACACAAGGCCTCTGTTTAGTGTTGAGATTGTGTGGCCAAGCGTGAGGCAGATGAGCCTGAAGAGCGAGAGAGGACTTGGACGTTCGCCTCTCATTGCACAGTCTAGAAAAGCTGATAAAAGCCAGATTTAGTGGCACTCATAAAACACAAGGCGAGGATCTAATTGTGCACTTATATCTACTGCAGACCCCGGTAATAGCACCACTAAATTTCCATCTCAAATACCACTGCCAAGTGATGGTGATTCTTTCTGCCCTTTTAACTCTGTATGTGGGTTGACATTTACTTCTTAAATATTCTTTGCCAAGATACAAAACTATCATGAGGATTTACTGAGAATTTATTTAAAGGAACAGAGCACTGAGTGACCATACTGTAGAATTTTCTCATTCAATGTGTGCAATAATTCGTACTACTGAAATACAGACAGACTCACAAAAGAATTCTGCAAGCTAGAGGTCATTACATGATTAAATGGGTCAAAACCACTTTTCAGCTCTTACTGCTGGAGATAAAGTTCTTTCAAGTGTAACTGACCTACTGTGAACATAATTTGAAAATAGAACAATAAAGTACAGTACTTTTCTCATTATCTGTATGTGCAAAAAAATGAATTTTTACTATGGTTGCTAAGTGTACTGACTGCAAGAACACACAATTTTTCAGCTACATCAACCATGATCATATGTACAGTATGAATGGCTGCTAAATAATAATTATTAAATAAAAAAATAAATAAAAAAAAATGTTTTAACAAACCCAAAATGTTCCTCAGAAAATGCTGTAATACCTTCAATATACATTTTCAATACAAAAAGAAAATGCGTAAATTGGGAGAAAAATCCTAGTAAAATAGGGGGAAAAAAAATTGGAAATAAGTGTGTGTGGGGGGGGGGGGGGTGAGTACGCAAATTCACAGGTGCCAAATTGCAAATATGCGTCAATTGTAATTTTAAGTTGCAATATCACCTTTCACTACTAGATGGCAGTCAAGTCTTAGTCTTAGTGCTTTCAGTGGTTCTTACACTGCCTTATACTACAACATGTGTAGGCCTAATAACTTTTTTCACATTTGGAGTGCCTTAATAATATTACAATTTTGAGTAAATAGATTATTGTGGGGGGGAAAATGTACAAAGTGAGTTCTGGCATTTAATGTTGCTTTGCTGTTCAAGCAGTTTTGTTCCATCCTTCAATGGCAATTTAGCACACTGGGATCACAGTATGTACTTATTTTGTTGGCTTCAAACTCTTTGTCGTTGGGTTCAGATAATTGAACTTTTATGCATTTGTATTGTGAAAAATAAAATATATTAAGAGCACATATTTTGCACTTAGGTAGGTATTTGTCTGTAGAATTTGTACCATACCTCTGATAAGGAAGTGCATTATTCTATGTGGACCCAGAGTAGCACAATTCTTTTTTAAAAAGGCTTAAAAGTGGTCTATTCAGCATTTAAGTTGCCCATCCTTGTTTTATAATGTGAGTTGTGTAATTCAGCTTAATCATTAAAGTTTTGTAAAAAAAAATATTTTTTTATAGAGACAATTTTGATAGCTGTATTTGTTTTTGCTCATGTAAAACAACAAAAACAGCTGCAACAAATATCACATGAATCTTCAATATAATTATTTTAATTTAAAAAAGAAAAAGTGCTCTGGTAATGTAATATAACTGCACCCTTCCTTATTTAAATTTCACCCCCTATACGGTACATAAGTAGCATTTTCCTTGTGTTGCGCTTGTTTAAGTACATAATTGCAGACAAGTACTGCTTTGTCATGACCTTTGAAAATGACTTTAATGGTACAACGTGTGGTAGAGGGTAAAATAATCATTTCCAAAAATGTCATAGTCTAAGTGTCCTTGTGCATGCATGAGACAGAAAGAGAAGTGAGGAAGTTGAATGAGAAAGGGAGAGCAGACAGGAACCTCCTGGCCTATCTAAATGATTACAATGAGCTCCTTTCAAGTTGGAGTGGCCAGCACTGTGACTTGATATGATTTTTATCAGATGCTGAAATGCCACATTACCAAGTGGGCAGTAAATTATGTCTAAACCAATTACAGCGGGTCCCGGTGCAGCCCAGCGGTCACAGAAGGCCAAGACGAAGGGGTGGAAGATGGAAGAGGGGAGGGGAGGGGAGGGGTCGTGGGTTGGGGGGGCATGGCTGGAGTTTGTCTTGATTAGTGGGGTCTGGGGGCGCATGAGAGTCTGGCGATAAGCCCCATCATGACGAGTGTGTGTGTGTGTGTGTGTGTGAGTGTGTGTGTGTAGATGGAACACACGTAAACAACGGTATGTATGCCTGTCTGACAAATCAGAGAGCATCATGGGGAAAATATGCTTCAAAGCTGCTCCCAATAGATGGTAAACCTATAAATCATCCTTCCTCAGTTAACACATTCTCATCAAATGAAACGGCTGAATTGGTTTCATATCTCTGGCCAACAACATTTTTGACTGTCAACATATATCTGAAAAAAGAAACGATTGTTTTGTGCTGGAAAATGCCTCCTACGTGTTATTTTACTGGACAAGAATGAGATTTTCTTGACGACAAATTACTGTTTTGACTCTGAAATCCATCTTCAGAGAATACATTGGACTTCTGAGAAATGTGCATGTATGAGTTTGTGTGCCCTATCACGTCCATCTGATCTAATTTGTTTATTCCGCTGTCTTTTTATGCACACCATTAGACTCTAAATTGGTGAGTATAATCACATAATTAAGATAAAATGAAGAGCACCATTTTACACTAATAGAGCTTCCATGAATTATGGATTGTCTGGATGTTTACTATGGTCCCTTTCGGTGATTATGAAACAGTGCCACCACTAAAACAAAGGTAAATGCAATTTAAAACACAAGTTGTCAAATTATGATGTCCCCTTTTTGAAAATATTTCCAATATAGTAAATAATATTTCTAATATAGTAAAAAATATTTGCGATGTAGTAAATAATTTATATCGAAAAAATCTATTCTGGAATCAAACTGGGTCTTTGCTGTATCATAAGTGCCTTTTTAACATTCTTAACTCGTGATTGTCCACTGTTTATAATAAAATGTTAAAATATAATTTAGATGGCACTCCTAACCATCTCAGGTTTCATATTTTCCCTTCGAGAAAGGGAAAAAATATATATTTATTGTGGAAGTTCAAGTGACCCATGTAATTTACATTGTATGCAAAAACCGTGATAGATTCTCACTAACACACCAAATTTACGTGGATATGCGTAGACATGTGCTAAAAATGAGCTGAAATATTATAGAAAAACTTGAAAGAATTTTTACAATTTTAGTCATGCTGTAAGGTTGCCCCTCCTAATTGCCTCAGAGAGAAAAAAATATTACGTTGTCTAATGCAAAAACAAAAAACTTGACCGATTGTCACGGAAATTAAATTGCACATGGATATAAATATTATAACCATAGTCTAAAACTATTATAACGGAACTTGTAATATTTTGGATTATATTTAACATCTTAAATGTTGCCACGTTCATATAAATATGCATGTTTACGCTAAAGGGGTACATGCAAGCCAAAATGATTACTGATGACTGGGTTGACTACTGTCTTACTTTGTCTCTTCTTACCTTCATTTAATGCTTAGTTTTATTTGTATGTTTGTTGAATTGTTTATTTTCTTTCTTTCTTTTCTCATTTCATATTTTATACATGTTCAAAATAAAACAAAATAATATATATTTGCACTTTTCATGTTCATACATACTGCCTAATAGAATGACGGGAAAGGAATTTTGAGTCATGTGCTTTTTTTAAGGACTAAATGCTGTGTGGAAAAATTATGAAGAAAAATGACGAACAGACACTCTCAAGCCTTTGATGTTCTCTGAACAAGATCAGTCTTGCGTGACTTAATGCACAAATGGCAGTTTGAATTCTAGGGTGCCTTCAGAGAAGTCATTTCCAAGTTTGGTTGGATTGCGAATTGTACCACTTCTTGAGCATTCCCCTGTGAACTCACAACATGATGATTTAGCAATCATCCAACTACTTTTGTATCGTCTTTACATTTGAATCAACCATTACAGTAATCGAGAGTCTATAAAAGTGCTATGAAATCCCCATCTCGTTATAGTGTTTATTCTGCCGATTCCCATATCTGTTTGTAGTCTCCCAGCCGTTTCCCCCCCATATTCCCGGATGCGAGCGACGTGGAGCCAGCAGCAGACCGCAGATGAAAGCGGAGACCGTGGAGGGGGGAGATGGTAATGAAGTAGAGGGCAGAGACAAGGGGTCTCGACGGGGACTCTCATGCCCCTCGGGACTTGTTTCGCTGTCAGACCGCGCTGGCCCCCACGTCCACAGCTCCCCGTGGAGAAGATGTGTCAGAGGATGTTGTGGGTCAAGCATGGGAAGAGGCCCAGCCTGCTCAGATAACGGCTTTCTGCTAAATTAGAAATGGTACTTTTGATGTTTTCAAGTAAATAAAATAGGGGACATTTCTCCATGGAGCTGTTTACACTAGACTGTTTTGAAATGAAGACTCATTCACATGATGGCATTTAAACAAAAAAGGCAACACTTTTGAATTTTTTTTTATTTTCCCAGAAAACAGTGAAAAACACATTCTAAAATGGACAACCTGCTCATGTGGGTCAAAAAAGTAATGCTGGACCATAGCACCGTAGTAGTGTTTTTGTTTATAATGAAGTCCATAGTCTTTACAGTGTACTGTATTCACATTTTACATACACAGGCGGCGTACCTGGGTTCAGGGGTTCCTCAGTTTAGAAAAGTCCTGACAAGTGCCTGGACTCATACGCCAAATGCAGATTTGTTTCACATTTAACACACCAAATCCCAAATCCATTCAAAATAGTCTAAAAAATGAAAAATCCAATTGCTGCACTTATATAGTGCTTTATTTAAGTCTCATATTCACGGTTTAATCATTATTATTTTTAAACATATTGCCGTGTACCAAGAATGTATGTGGCCGATACACTAAGGCAGATGCATCAAACCTAAAACCGGCCTTGGGTTCGAGTCCCAACGGGTTTGCCAACCCATTATTTTGTCTCACTGTTACACAGGTCCTGTCCCGTATGTCAATCACACAATTGTCAGAGTGTTTTATACGATAAATTGACGTTCTTGGAGTCAAAGCAAGCTAAGCTTTCTAGCAACATATTTTATTACAGTGCAGTGCGGGACCGGTGTGAGGTAAACGGCAAAGCCAGCTTCCAATAGCTGCCAGGACTGAGCAAAAAAGGTAGGATAATGGTGAATACAATGCCTTGTTTAGCGCTGTTGAACTGTCAACCAAAATAGCATTTAGCATTAGCTAAAGACATGAGTATGACACAACACGACATGATTTGACACCCCCCATAAAGTTTTAAATCTATCCACATCATGTCTGTCTTGTCGTAGCAGCTAGCTAGCACTAAGCTGACCCCTGTGAGGGTTCATCTCTCTGGTCCAGCGTCCACAGTAATGCTCATTAGCCGGCTAAATATTAGCAAGCACAATTGGTGCACATTCCACATAGTGATTCATAATGCACACCACAACATTTTAAGTCATTTTTGCTGCTCCATGTAAACAGTGATGTTGATGTTTTGTCCGGCTGTGAAACCAAAACAAGGTCGTTGCTGCGCAAATGAATTGCTAAATGATAGACTCACCTCTCATTACACATAAAAAAAAAAAGTTCACACACATACAGACAAAGCAAATAAGGAAACCTCCATGTATTTAACAATACAAAGATCTTTGAACGTCATTTGGCCTCCCCAGTGGTGTTACCCTGACAGCTTCCATGAGTGGCAGGCAGTCTATAACGACATCATTCTGCACGCAACTCTGCTTTTGCTCAACAATTTACCACTTTAAAAGGCTCAATGGCCAATCTGCAGACAATCGTCCCCTGTAACACTATCTGGGCCCTGCTGATAAAATGCAGATGTGGCTCCTCTCAATGTGAATTTGTGACCCATTAAGAGGAGCCCCTCCTTTTTCCTCACGACTCCATCCGTCGTCCTGGCACAGACTGCGGGCTGCCTTTTCATATGCATTCCCCCCAAGCAGAGCAGGTATGTGGATAGTATCAGGCTAACTAGCCACAATGGTGAATTTGTTCAACAAGGAGCAGCGCATTACTTCAATCCAAGTGTGGCTCGCCCTCACTTGCAGATCGGCGGGCTAGATTGCCGCTGCCTCCCCAGCGTCTCGTTGAGGGCTGGACAAAAGGTGAATTCAAGCTCTCCCTTTGAGCTTCAAGAGACCTGAGTCCCGTCTATTGATGCCCCGCCACCGAAGCGGCCCCCCAAATGTCTCCATTGGGCCCCTGACAGCGTTGCGTCTCAACACAACCGTTGCATCAACTCGGGTGGACTGGTTTTATAAAAGCTGAGTCATCGAGTGTCATCAAGTTCACATGACTCATCATCTGAACTTTCCCACAGCAGTCAAGCAATATTAATTTTATGGGGAAGTAACGTCATTGTTTTGGATAATCAAGCAGTTTAATTGCACAGCCGTTGGGAGCAAGCAACAGAGCCATTATGATCATTAGTCACCTGTGCTAATTTGCATGGCAAAATTTGAACATTTTTAACAATGTCAGGATTAATTGGCGTAATGATGCAGTAACGGGACGAAGCCACACAGCACAGTTTTGATCTTCAGGCAGCCTTATCACCTGATGCTTCAGCCATCAAGTTGTGTTTTTCTTCTTTGACGGTGGAAAAATGTTAATCATATTCATGTCACTATTAACGTGTGCTAATTGTTGTCACATATTTTGAAGCTAATTTGAGTTTCCACGCAGAGGAAAAATAAGCATTGCACCTTATATGTGTGACGCATCACATGATTTATTATTAGGGCTCCAGATGAACTTTTATTTTATAGCACATTTGCCCTTGACCTGAAATTTTAGGAGAAAATTCAGGCGCACACACTGTAAATCGACTTGCACTATGTTATCAATAAATAGGCTTAAGGGTGAAGCAAAAGTTTGGCAGCAACTGAAAAATATTCCAATAATAAAACAAACAAACCTGCAAATAAGAGATGAAAAATGTAATTCCCATCATTTAGAGGCAGTCTGGATCCCTGATTATGCAAATAAAGTTGGACTTGACAACCTCCCTGACACGATAAAACCGTCTCAGCTGCACTTCTGCCTAAATTAAGTGTGTATACTCAGTAGTAAACAATCTGGATCACCTATACTTACCTACGTGGGTCAAAAGTTGAAAGTCAGCACCATCAGTGAGAGGTTGATATTGTTTGACTACACGCTAAATAGATTGACAAAACAAAACTCAACCCGTATCATTTGAGTTTAAAGGTCAAAGTCTGTGGTCACAACTACCAGTACATAATTGTTTTTGAAGGCTTATAGAATTGTTTTATACTACAGAATTAAAAAAGAAAAGAAAAAGAGAACTAGGGACACAATATAGCAGTTATATTTGTAGCATGCTGTGTAAGTAAACTGTGTATGATTAATGTTAAATACACACAAAAATCTCATACGGTGAAGGCAAAAACAATAGAAGAGCAACACATACCCTATTTATTATTTCTACTTTTTGTTGACTTTTATCTATTCTAGGGGTGTCCAAACTTTTTCCTTCAAAGGCCGCATACAAAAAAATTGAAGGATGCAAGGGCCACTTTTACATTTTCTGACTTTATTAAACATGCTAATACCAATTAATAAAGCAATTATGTATAATAGCTATTTTAACCGGGTTTTTTTTTTAGGTTAGTTTAAACATTTGTCAAGCCCTGTATCCCACTAGAGTAGATCCGCCTCTGCCCTGAGCAGATTTCTACTATCAGAAGCAAAGCGAGAGCAGTCCGTAATAAGATGACAATTTTTAAAGCATGTGGTATGTTTACAGAACTTCAGAAAGCAGAAAAGCGGAAAAAATTAACTTTTTTGCTACTGAAAGTGATTTCATGAGTTTGCTCATGAGTTATTATAAAGAGAAATGTTGTTACTATTTTAGTTGTAAAAGTCATGTGTGTCAAAAGTTATTTTTTGTATATGCTGAGGACAACTAGAAAATGGAAGGTGGGTCGCAAATGGCCCCAGAGCCGTAGTTGGGATACCTTAATCTGTTTATGTATTGTTTATGTCTAAATGCCACTCTACTGCTTTTGCTTAAAACTGCTGATTTTTAATTAAAAAGATTTATACATTACATAAACATATTGATACATACAAGTATGTATTGGTATATGTATGAGTATTCTTGCTGCTCATCAAATTCATACAGTATAAACAGTATACACTAGACATGCATGCAACATTTGTTCATGTGCAGTTTAGTTTGACATTTGCATGTATTGTACTGTATTTTTGTACTGTTGCCACACTGTTCCTCTCTTTCTGTTCAGTCTCACTACCTGATGTTAAAGAGTCAGGTGCTGTTCACTGGTGAAATTAATACTACTGTACTATATTGTACCAATATGCTGTAATCACATTCAATAGTTTTGTATTTAACTTTTGTCAGTTTTCACCTAATCTGCCATCTTTTGATTTACGAGCATTTAAGAGCGTCTTCAAATGTTTGTACAGACTTTTTATGTTCCGATTGTGTCGCAGTCCCTTCATCTGTGGCATGAGCCCACTAGTGCCTGTGACTATGCTTTTACCTTCTCTGTGATCCTGCTCCACTGTGAATAGAGTGAGTTAAAGTCAAAGCCCATGGGCAAACAGAGGCGAGCATTATGGATGAGCAACTTGTGAAAAAAGGCCCATTGACAGCAGGCCTGTGACAGTTTAATTGGTCGAATTAGTCACGATATTCAAATGGCCTCTGTTGACCAGCCAATGAGTGAAGTGTGTGCTACTGCGGCCTGGGCCCAACCACAAAACTATGCAAAGCGGAGACACATTAGGCTTTCCCTTTCTTGCCAGCAAAGCCGAGTCCAGCGGCAAAGCACTTTTTTCCTGAAAAATGTTTCATTACCAGTTTCTGCCGACATTGAAAACTTCTTTAGAAAATCTGTCAGTTTGCTCCGTCTCCAACATAAACAGGTGTTACACCCAAAGCGCTGTATTTGCTTATGTCAAGGCTACGCTTGCATATACAGACACTCAACACACATTTAACATTCTCCTCAATGCTACAGTCGAGCGGAACTTGGCTGTTTCAACAAGACAAATTAAAGCCATATAATTTTGCTGCTGAAAGACTCTCACAGTATCGCAGGTGTCGCCATCCAAAGCGGGCGTTCACTCACTCCACGCACACAAACGCCGTGAAAGCCATACTGGTAAGATGGCCACAAAACATATTTGATGGCGTCACCAGGAATATGGCTTACATGGTTGTAAATTATGCTGGCCCTGCACGTGGCCTGCAGCACGTAATAACTGCGGATGACAGCAATATGACTTTGGCTGAGTGTGTCTGCTTGGAGTTGATGTGTGCGTGAAGGAGCGGGAAAGTGAACGTTTCAGGTTTCACAATGACAAGCTTTTGTCTTTTTGTGATGACTCAAAAAGCAGTCCTGTGAAATTGGACTAATTAGTTCTGCCTCTGGCTGGTTCACACTCATGGGAATAAAGCTTAAAGTCTATTTGGAGACGTTGATGCTACCGTGATATTGCCTATTGGTGTCCAAGCCTTGAAGTTGGTGTTTTGACTAATGCATCATTTGAATTTTAGACGGACAGCGTCACCTGCTATATCATCTGCTTTGCCCTAAAAATATCATAATCCACAAAAAAAATTATTTTCTTTTTTTTAATTGAGCAAAAGCTTTTTTGGAAAATATTTATTAGCCATTATCTATTGTTTCAACAAATATCCATCCATCCATTTTCTATAGTGTTTGACCTTATTAGGGTCACGGATGAGCTGGAGCCTATCACAGCTGCAATCAGCAATGCTACCAAAAATAATAAATAGAGATAGTGGTGTGGTTAATGTAATGAAGCTCAAGGCCAACAGCCAACTGGAAGTGGAATGCTTCTTGGATTCATCCATTTGGAAACTGACCAAAAATAAATGGACTGATGAATTTGGTTTTATTTAGTCTTGTACAGTAGTTTACTTTGTGTGTGTGTGTGTGTGTGTGTGTGTGTGGGGGGGGGGGGGGGGTATTTTTTGTTGTAAGTCTACAAAGACTAGGGATAGACCAAGGGGCTGATTATCGGCCCAGCCGATATCAAGCATTTTGACAAATATCGGCATCGGCCAATTTGAAGAATCATAAGCTAGATAATAGATCCATTAAAAAAAAAAAAAGTGTTAACTTCAGGGGACTAATTGTTTACTTTTTCAGAGATGCTGCTGGCCCTGCACCTTCTGTTTTTGTTTTAAGTTAAAACTAAGATTGGTAAAATTCGAATAGAGTACTTGAAATATTTTGAAATTTTGGAAAACAACAACTACTACTACTACTACTACTATTTGAAAAAACAAAAATGCTACAACTGTTAAAAGTCACTGTGTGTCAGTAAAAGGTGTCAATCTGTGGAACAACTGTAGGTCATTAAGTATGATGAAAAAACTTTGAAAGGATGGTATGATAATAAGCTATACTATGGAAAAATAATCACAGATTTATTTAGCAGCATAATGAAGTTGATGTGTGTTGAATGGTTGGTAATATTTTCTATTGTTCATGATTTAATTTTTCTATCGGATGATCTGTGTTCTAAACCGCATTATTGTACTCTGTATTGTTTTACTGCTGTTAGAATGACCAGGGCCCTGGTCATCCTCTGAGCCCGGTCTGCCTGAGGTTTCTTCCTACAATTGAAAATGTAGGGAGTTTTTCCTTACCACTGTTGCCGTTGTGCTTGCTGAGAGGTTCGACCTTGCTGTGGAGCGTCTTGTGGCGACTTGTTTTGATTTGGTGCTATATAAAATGTACAATTATTGATTTCTTCTATTTTGTAGTGCTAGATGGGTAGGCACAGAAATGAAAAGCTTTTGCTTCTGCCTACACCCTTTCGGTTGTATATTTATGTATGGAATTTGTTATTTGTTTTTTAGTTTTTGTTGTTGAATTTTGAATTTTGATGAACCGAATAAATTTTTATTCATTTTCATTCATTCAACTTTATTTACTATAGAAAACAATAGGGAGCTATTTACTTAAGTTTTTATTTAACTTTTGAAAACATGCTACTGCCCCTGGGAAACCCCTGAACTTTTTGTTTGATTTTTTTAATACCAAGATGTCTATTGACTAAGACTTATTTATTTTAAATCCAATATTTAATGAACACTTAAAGTTGTTCAATAAACATATATTTGGGTCCAAATATCGGTTATTGGCATCTTTGACTACTAATAATCGGTATAGGCCCTACAAAAACCATACCGGTGTATCTTTAACAAAGATGATATTGTGCACAGTGTTGCCACAGTTACATTCAAGTAATTTAGTTATGTTACAGTTTATTTGACTTTTGAAAGTAATTTCGTTAAGTTACTGATTGCTTGATTTTAAAAGTAATTAAGCCAAATTACTTTATTAGTTACATTCAAGAGATGCCAACAACCCCGCTTAAGTAACTTTTTTTTTTTAAGAACATGAGTTAACGTAAATGGTTACTTTTTAAAAATAAAAAATAAAAAATTCAACTCCACTTAGCATAAATACATATTTTTTTAAGGCAGTCTGTTTAGGCCTGACATATTAATGATATATTAATGTTACTATTGTCATGGCAAACTTAACATTTATAATGTACATTGATTATAAATAGAATGATTTGAGGACCTCATGCAGTCACATAACCTTGCGGGTTTCTCTTTAAGCTTCAATGTGCTGCCATCCATATATATTTTTTGTTTATTTTTAATTTGACATACTGGTAGTGATTTTAAAGCTAGATAACACTTTTTCGACAGCACAGAATGTGCAACGAAGATTAATTCATTAATTAATAAAAAAATGTTGACAACTCATAATGGTGACTTTAATTCCATCGCAAAAATTAAAATGTCCTCACAAGGTTGGCGGGTCGTGGGGGCGGGATTTTGGGCAGTAGGCGGGGTACACCCTGAACTGGTTGCCAGCCAATCGCAGGGCACACAGAGACCAAAAAACATCCACACTCACAATCACACCTGTGGACAATTTTGAGTGTCCAATTAACCTGCCATGCATGTCTTTGGAATGTGGGAGGAAACCGGAGTACCTGGAGAAAACCCACACAAGCACGTGGAGAATATTCAAACTCCACCAAGGAAGGCCGAAGCCCGGACTTGATCTCACGTCCTCTGCACTGGGAGGCGGACGTACTAACCAGTCAGCCACCATGCCGCGCTACTCAAAGTATGTAAATGTAAATACATACTGTGTTCTATGATTGGCTGGCGCCCAGTGTAGGGTGAACGCCGCTTCTTGCCCAAAATACACTTCTTGGTACAGCTCACCTTTGACCCTAATGAAAATAAGCCAAATTGGAAAATGGATGAATGGATTAATACTGTTTTTTATTGCACTTGATATAGTGAACTGTGGTTGCTATCTTTTCATCTCACTCATAAAGTAAAGTAGCACACAACTAATAAGGTTAAATGAGCGTATTGATGAGGAACACAAATACACACCATACGATACAGTTTGTTGGTGTATATCGATACATGTGTGACTTGGCCTGGAGCCACTTGACACAGTCCAAGCTCCTCCAGAGGAGAACAGAGGCTTTCCCGTCCACTTTCCTCCTCCCACCTCTCTCTGACTCTCTCTATATAAATGCTTGGCAGTTTTACGCATGGCTGGGAGCAATTTCCCACAATGTGTAAATTAGTCAATCTCCCAAGTCAGTAAAGTGGCCTTTGATGGGGAGGACATTAATGAAGTGTACCATTAGGCCTCACATTTGTATTCTTAGGGGCTCTCCAAGCTTTTGATGTCGCAGGGGCCCCATGGCTGATTATCCACATGCCAGCGCTGCATGCCTCTGTTACTTAGAAGGCAAGGAGGGAGGGAGTCAGAGAGGGGAGAATGCAAAGGTGCTGGATCTTTAATGCCATTGGCTCATCTCTCGCTGCCCCGCGGGACTGTCCGTGCTGGATATTAGCAATTGGCAGGAGAATGAAAGAAAGTGGAAAGGGAGAGTCGGAGCACTCAAAGGAGCGCAGACCGTGGACCGGAGTTGGACTTCTCCCTGGCACTTCAAAGTGCTGTCTGGGCTAAATTGCTGTGGACCGCTTCATTCAGCGGAGGAGGCCTTTCCCTCCGCAGATGACAGTTGCATGGTGACAAAGTTCAATTGGCACTGGTAGGAGTGGAGCGGGAGGGGGGCCCAGATCAAAGAGGAACCATTGTAATGGTTTTGTTCCGTGGAAAATTGCTTTTTGTCCGCGGCCTTTTCAAGCCAACTCCTGGCTCCAGTCAGAGTAAATGGGATTTTTAACTCCCTTGTGTGGGTGGAAGACCGGAGGGAGGGGCCATTCTTAGCCTGAGGCTAAGGAACTCAAGCACTCCCCCACCCCCACCTCTCTCTGCCCCTGACAATACAAGTCCAACTAATGTTGATGTTATTGTGCCTTTCATCTGAACCCGACATCAAATAATCTTCAGAGAGAACATTTAGCTGAGTAATTGTGCAATTATGTTGATGCCGATGACCAGAATAGCGTACTGCTTATAAGTCTGACAGGGGCGGCGCAATGTTTAAATGTTTTTGCACGATCTACACTTTCGTCCTACTCACATGAGCTTCAACCTGCTTTATCAATTGAAATTGTTAAAAGGGCTGATCTCATTTTGTAATTTCCTTCTCTTTCCTGATAACAGGACATGAATCATTCGAGTTCTCTTCTTACTGATACAAACCAGGACCGGTTTGAATTTTCTGTTGATTGTTCATGCAATTAGAAAATGACTTTGTGTCCCCAGGTGGTAGAGTTATCTGGATGACAGTCATATGATCGGGTTGTCACTTTACTATTTGCTTTGCAAACAATTGGTCATTTATTCATTTGGATGGCAGACCCTGAATTATCCTATCCATCCACTTTCTCAACCTGTTCAGGGTCACGTATGACTTGTAGTCTATCCCAGGGCGAGAAGTGTGCTCCACCCTAGAGGTGACTAGTCATTCGCAGAGTTTAAATAACCGTTCACACTCACTTTGCACCTTGGCAATTGGAGTCTGCAATTAACCTAACATGCATGTTTGGAATGTGGATGCAAACAAAGCTATGAGACAGTGTTAGTACTCAACTCTTGAGTATACCAAGTAACAATACCACCTGTGCGTTTGATACATAAAATTTCGCTACAGAAAAACAATAACCAATCATTATAAAGCAAGACTTATATTTTTCCTTAAAGCCACAGTGTGTGGTCCTTAGCGCCCTCTAGTGGTCAAAGAATATCAATTAGAAGCACGCAGGAGCATACACACCACGGTGGCTCAGAAAAAAACGTAATTTGCAAGCCTACCACCAATTCTTATTTGCATGAGCAAACAAGCATCTCGGCAACAACGGTGACTTGGTAGCCGCTGTGAAGCCCATCGAGCCGGATTTAGCCAGAGCAGCTAACAAGAACGGCTAGCGGGAGTTAGTCGGAGCCATAGGCTGGAGTGGCTAACAAAAGCGGCTAGCGGGAAGAGCTAGTAAAAAAAACAGCTAGTAAAAGCTTGCGAGAGCAAAGCAGAAGTTGACAAGCGACGAGCGCCCAAATCACAAGAATTAGTGACTACCACCTGCAGACCCCAGCTGTGGAAGGTAAGCGGTGGTCGACCGATTGGGTCCGACACTCGATGCAAGCACCACCCGGGCTAACTACATTGGCAAAGTTGTCCTTTGGGCATCCGTAACGGTGAAACATGGCACCTCTAAGGTGAGATTACAGCCATGTCTACTAGACCTATATTAAAAATATATATCTTTATGCGATCCAACATATTCTAATTTCTTTTGCATACTATTGACATAAACAGTTGGTTTTTAAAATGAATAAATTATTAGTTCACCAATAGATGGCGCTAGGGATCACTGAATGTACTTTTAAGTAATGGCAATGTTTCTATTCGCATTTTTAGTTGCTAATCATATAACAGCCGCAAGGCCAGGTATCAGCCTGATACCAATACCTGGTCTTGGTTCTCGCCTATCCTTAAATATTACACTAACAATACAAGAAAACAGTTGTGGTGTAAAGAGAATAATGCTATTTTTTGTGAGGAAACAATATTTGTAATAGTTAAATTATTCTGTCATTTTTTTTAATAATTGAAAAAGTAAAATTCCATGTTGAAAATTCCCCCCACAACCCCCTTTCAGTTTGTGTCTGTTTTTCTGGACATCATTACCAGTATACACAACATTCATGTATTTACTGTGATATGTTAATGTATATACTCTAAATACTTAGATTGTATTTATTTCACTTAACTTCCTCAGTTGTGTTTACCTCTAACATAATTAGTATTTACAAAGTATATATATATATATATGTTTGTACATTCTGTATAATATTTAATGTAAGCTATTTTGCACTAACTCCTTTATGGCTGATTAGTTTATTCTGCTTAATAATTTTAAGGTGCTTACATTTTTCCATTACAGTGGAATTACACAGTAAAATGTTGATTGACTGCATAATAAGTGTGTGTCCGCCTTCACTGACACACAGACAGACAGACACACACAAGCATTCACACATACACAGTTACGCAACGTTACAAGTTACGGGACTATTTTAGCAGCCAAGTGCGTCAGACAGAGCTTGAACTCGTCCCGTGTGATTGACTGTGTGAGCTGTGGGCCAAATGTCTCGTTTTTTCCCCTTGAGCTGAGGGAGAAAAGTGTTATTTCTTCAAAAGCCCCATTTGAGAACGCCTGCAAGCCTGTAATTGCTAAGGAAAAGGCTGCACCACCTGCCAAGCCAAACACTTGAGAGGGAATTTGAAATATTGTAAACAGTAGAGTAACCCACTCACTGTGGAGACCAGGGTGGAGAGAGGAGACAGGGGTGGTGGGACAGCTGGATGAAACATAGAGTGTAAAAGAGACATGTTTTTAGATTTATCATGGTGTAACTATGACGAGAACAGTTAGACAGCTCTTTTAAAATAGAATAAAATAGCCTTTATGAGTCCCGCAATGGTTAAATTCATTTTTTGCAGCAGCTAAGTGGACAGTAGCACCGCACAAGAATAACACCACCACCTTGACAGCTTTGAATAAAATTGTGTAACCCTTATAATGTGTTGGCTAATATTTTTTTTGTGCTTTCAAATAACGTCTTCGTTTATCATTACAGTGTGACCCCATTTTCTCCTTCTCAATGATCCAAACTATGCACCCGAGTCTAGGGAAACATTAAAATCCAGTTTGGCCTTGGCACAACTTGGCAGTTTTGTGGGTTTAAACCCCACCCCCCACTCTCCTTGATAATTTTTTTAAAATTCCTCCTCCTCTTTAAAAACCCAAATCCCCCAACGCCAATCAGAAGCCGAAAAAGGAAATCGTCAACCAAACAGGACATTTACAGGCTCCAAATAAACACTTTTGAACTTTTTTTTTCTCTCTCTGTAAAATGTTTGTCTGTGATAAGCACGTATTTACAAATACTAAAGAATGAAATGTTTAAGTTGATGTATATTAACACTGTTTTCACTTAAAAGTGAACAATGTTTTCATATAAATTTTCTTATAAGCCATTGCTGCTGTTATGGTGCTGTCTATCTTGCCAGCTCAAGCAGCTCATCACTGCTCTGCGCTTAGTCACAGGCAGCGAGCTATGCTAAGCTAAGTTAGCTAGAGAGGCTTTAACACACACCAAGCGGTCACGACAATTCAGTGGAAGATGCTTGGCTCCTGAAAGTACTGATGGGGTGTTCTGTGATGAAGATTAAGTCTGTTCACTTTTAATTCACTTTAAAACATTACTTTGTTGTCAGTCAAAAGTGACCACAAACCCAAGGCATCATCTCAGTGTAGCTTTGCTGCTGGAAGTGTGCGTTCGTCAGCAACAAATGTCCGTGTAGAAACAACAAAAGTGGCCAAACATTCGCTCCATTCCATGTGCCACAAATGTTTTTTAAATTCCGAAAAAAAGTTTAAAGGCAAGCATTTTTGTGTTGAACAATTTTTGTGGTCGACACAACCGAGATGCAAGCCCTAGTTTCAAGGTTACAGCGCTTGTAGTATTGTGCTGAAACATTAACGAATCCACCGGTAATACCTCATGTCCAATTTCCCTACAGTTGTACAAATTAAGTCTCCTTTCACTCATTTCATGTTGTGTTAGACGGCCACCCTCCGCGTCCAACTGTGTCAGTCTCCTGCAAATTACTCCTACATGTGTCTGTCCGCCTGAGCTTTAAGCAGAGCGGACCACAGCGTTAATTAAGATGGAAACACATCATTAACCCAGATCCCGTCTCCTCCCCGATTGGGGTCTGTACCCAGTGTACACAAAAACAGTGGAGTAATCACTGACAATTAAACCAATTACAGAACCCTGTTGCCCTGCCAGTACTGCTTGGTGGCAGCCGTGCAAAGAAACTCCAAATATTTGAACTGCAAAATCCAAATAAGTTTGGACTCCCTGAGTTGTTTTCCCTTCAGAGTAAATCACGTGCTTTGGTGAGAGCAGGCAGCATGGCCGTGCGGACAGCGCCAACAGGCCGTGATGAGCTGCTAACATTAATGCTGAGGTAATTAGTCAGTGTTTCCGTCCTGCGGAAGAGGGTCAGCAATTGCATCATTTTGCTCAACTGTGTGAAAAAAAAAATCACAATTAAATAGTTTTTGCTCTTTTTTTCCCCCTCCCTCCCCAGATGATTATCTGGTGCTGTTGCGGTCATGGTTGACAGCAAAGAGATAAAATGGGCCATATACTGCACTCATTTGGGGTGGGCCACTGCAGACCAGAGGAGCCAGAGCAACCAGCTGCTTTTCCAACACTTTCACTGTGATAAGCACACATTTACAAATACTTGCACTGTTTTAAGTAGCAAGCCTCGAAATATATGTGATATTTCTTTACGGAGCAGTTTTGAGAATCACTTATGTGATTTGAGGAGCAACTTTCTAACTTTGTGGAGCCTTTTATTTATTTGTTTGTTTATTTATTTATTGCAGGTTAGTCCCAGGGAACTGAAGCAAATGTTTTAGTAAACAATAATAATAATAAAAATAATAAAAAAATAATAATAATAATATTTTAAATATTTTTTTTAAATAGAATCAACCGTTTTTAATTGTTCAATTCACATTGTGTATAGCAGCAAAAAAAAATCTTGTCTGGAAGCAAAGCTAAATTGATAAAAAACAAAAAAAACTTTATTACATTTATTGTTCAGACCTTTTAAGTCAAATTAGTCAAAACTCAAGACTCTATTGTGAAGACCAGGGCCGCCGCACCCTATACACAGAGTATGCATAGTGCGTAGGGCACCATCGTCCGTGTGGGCCCCATTTGCCTGTGGGCACGGCGCACGCATGCACTTGACATGTTGCATCTGTGAGCACTCGTGCTGGGGGGGATTGTATCAGTCGTCGCGCATGCATTGGATGTGTCATTACTACGTTTGTTTTCATTTAAAGACATGAAGAATCCATGTATTGTGATTGTCAGTTACATAAACAATGACTACTCACACAGTTGGAAATTTCAAACATACATAGAAAAAAAACTCATTCAATGTATCAAACAGAAATAAATACTACGTGAGTACATTGCAGGGGGTACTTGGAATATTTTAGCATTTATTTCCCAGGTCAAAAATCTCTGTCATAGATGCATCAAAATCAGAACAGCCACATGGCAACCTAAATTTCTCATAAAGCTCACATTTTTTTCCGAAGCATACACTTTAGCCTCAAACTATCCCACACTCTGTCGATTACTTTCCAAATGGCAATATAAATAGGGCTCCGTGCTACATGATTAAGAATTGTGATATCACAATGACATGGAGCTGGGAGCATCAGCGAGTGATCAGATACGATGGAAATGTGCGTGACATCAGTCAATCAGAGCAGGTTTTCCTTCTCTGCTGCGATTGGCAAGTTGAAGATGTAAACAGAACGTAAAAGAAACAAGAAGTAAACAATGACCCAACGCGCAGCTACACAAGCCATGACTTGGCGTCATTTTCCAAGATGAAACCGTTTCGACAAGTGGTATCTCGTGAAGTACAAGGTAAGTGCTCAAAAACAGTTAACACAACAATCTTGTTGAATCATTAGAACAAGCTAGTGGGGCAACATGTGGAAAGCATGCACATTAGCGGTTTAGTTGTGTAGCTGTGCACCAGACCAAAGCAGCAATCAATCGTGTCATCTTTTGATCACCCCAACTTGTGTGAATTGCGAATGATTGCTGGTCTGCGAAAACTTGTTTGAACCAGTCTGTGGCGCGACAAAAGATTGGGGTTGGGTCTTCAAGCCATGCAAACTATTATTGTTGCATGAGAAATGCCCACCACCCCACAAATAAAATAAAAAAAAATTTGGGGGCACTATCACACTTTTAAGCTTAGGGCACCCAAAAGGGTAGCGGCGGCACCGGTGAAGACAAATAAATGACATTAATCATAAATTATAAATAATTCATACGATTTGAATGTACATTTAACATTATAGGCCACTCCTTGTGCCTGACATATACTCTAATGGTAGTTAATTAATTTCCTTGTCTGTTTCAGTTTAGCGTGTAAGATTTTTCTCTCCAGAAGCCAGATACTTATTAATTTGCCTGCTATTCTGCTGTTCAAAGTAGGATGTTCTCCGCTTTAATGTGATTCCAGCTAAATGTCTGTGAAAAGTGTAATTTATCCTCCGAGCACTCAATTGCGGTGTTAAACTCACTAGCTGTCTCAATCGCAGCTTAGTTTAGCATTTAGCACGGCTTCTCTGTGTATAGTAGACACTTGTCCGAAATGTAGCTTATTCGTCTTAGAAACAACACTGCAACGTGTTTAGGCGTACTAGTAGCCAGCCAAAGCTGTTGCTAGCTGCTTCTGCGTAAGTAGCACAGAGCGTCCCTCAATCTCCGACTACCTGCGGTAGGTGATGTGCAACCGTCTCTTGGTTCTTCTACTACTTTCTTTTGACGGTTGTCTTGGCGTTTGATTCTCATTTTTGCTATTTATTGTGCATTAAATATACATTTTGACCCACAAACTGCGATGAGGAACTGCTTATTTCGGCCATTAAGTACTGTATTGTGCACTATTGTCTTTGGATGCTTTGTTGGCAATATCTGCATCACAAACTGGAGGCTTGGTTAGTGATTTATCTTTTAACATGACTTGTAACAAGTCACGCAAGGTCAGGACTGTGGTGCCAGTGAAAGCAGCCTTTTAACCGATTCTGTGGGCCTTTATTAGCTGTGTGTGATGTCGAGAAGTAGGAAGAGTGGGGGGTGGGAAGGGTGCTTTATCAGATGCAGATTAGCCGGGTGACGGGAGTGGCCCAGCAATGGTTCTGCATGGTTTTGATAAAGATATAGATTATGCTCCTCCAGCCTTTCTGTTGCATGTTGGAGCATTGTAGTACTGGTGACTTGTGTCGCCACGTCTGTCTCGACAAGCAGGGCAGGGGGGCGACGGATATCATTAAGTGCACCCATCCTCTTCGGTCCCGCCTCTTCCACACTATCGCCACCATCACGCCGAGTTGTGACCCAGCTATGGTGGATTTGTAACTTTGGTCACACAGGGGCTGTTTGCACAGCACATGCATGAATGGCGACCACGGTTGTAGTCGGATTTTTCATTATGGTTTTTATTTCATTTTGACGTTTTTTGTTTGTTTTTGTTTTTAAACTTTTAATAAGTTTTTAGAGCAGGTTTGTCATTTTTGCTTTATTTAATTATAATTTTATTTATTTATTTAAAAAAAAAAAAGTCATTTTAGTTCAGTTTTTATTTGTTTTAGTATTGATTTTTAGTGTTTAAAAAATGTATTTATAGAGTATTAGTTGAGGACAAGATTTTTAAAAAAAGTCACCAAGCATTGGTTTACTAAATATAGTAAATGACAATTCTCAAACAACTGTTTGACCTTTGTTCTTCTACACGGATGTATAGAAATGCCAAAATAAATATTTTTGAAAGGAACCCTGAAAGCTCATGTATGATATTAATTGACAAAGCCAAAAACAAATGACATTTTTGCTAGAGTTATAGTTAGTTTTAAATGTGTCAGTTAATTTTAGTTTTTTTTTTTTTTTACTTTTTTTTATTTTTTTTATTTTTTTCATTAATGAAAATGTTTTTTTTCAAGTGTTCATTAACCCTAGTAACTTTCATGGCAGTGTTTTTCTTATTGTGGAAGTTTTGAAATATGAAATTTCTTGAAAAAGGTGAAAATCACGTTTGATAATTTTTCAGTGTAGGCCTGATCTTATCAAGAAACGCAGCCACAGGGTTTTAGTTCTGTTTTGGTTGATAATGAATTTGATGTCTCTTCTGCAGAAAAGTGTAATATGTACCACAATGCATCCAGTAGTTGCATTATTGGCATTCATATATAAAATTTTAAACTCACACATACAGTATGCTGCCAAGTATTTGGTGTAATTTCACCAACTAATGGCATGAATTTTGCAGCTTTATGCAGTATTTTTTTCCCGTCTGGTTAATTTATGCTACTGACTTTAAAAAAGGCAAAGCAGTTTTAAATAATTATTCCCTTGGGTGTCTTTTGGAAGGTTATCAAATTGGAAAGGTAATCAGCAAGGCTAATCCCACATGTTTCATTGAAATGTTTATCTCACAATATTTTCTATGGGATGAGGGTGCAGGGGACCATTGACCATTTAATTATTCTTTTGACTTCACCAAACAGCTGATCATTCTTTGCACTAGAAGTGATTTCAATGGACACATACAATACATAATGCATTCATATTCATATTGTTTTGATTGGTGAGTGCGTAAACAATACTGTGTACAGTAGTGTTTTTGTTTTCACCTGTGCTCGTCAACCCTTCCAATCAGTGTCTTGTCCAGGTGTTCCTCGTCTCGTCTGTTTCCTTGTGGTATCTTTCCGTTTTTGTCGGTTCATTGTTTCTGATTCTGTTGAAGTGCTGTCCCGTGTCCTGCAGTGGCGTGTGTGTGATTTTTGTTTCTCTGTTACATAGATCTCATTTTGTTAGACTTTTTTTCTGAGCTTTAGATTTATATCATTGAATAATGGAAATAAGTTGGCCTGCTACTGTATATATGAACAAATGAAGTATCAATATTTTTATCCAGTGTGAAGCAATCAATTTGAAACATTTCTGAAAATTAAATATAATACATTACAATATAAATAATATAATATAATAATATAATACAAATGACATAAAGTATAATATATAGCTAATGTTGGAGGATTTTGTATATATATATTTTTTTTACCAGGTTTTTACCATGCTCCCTGATTGAAACATGACGAGAGCCTTCACTTTTTTTTCTCTCCCCTTTTTCCCCCCTTGACTCATTTTTAATGTAAGCTCTCGGAACGAATACCCACAGGCCTTCCCATTCTGTCTCTCTCAGTTTAGTCATTGTTTTTCTTTTTCCCTATGTTTCTTGTTTGAGCCTGTTAAGTGTAATTTTGTTGCTCTGTACTTGTGCATGTGCAATGACAAATTTGATTGTGATTCTGAAAAAATATGCCTCTGTTGGCTTCTTAGGTCATTTTGGTCACTAGCGATCGCATTTTCAGCTGACTGCTCTTCACGGTATTATCTGCTTTCTAAAATTAATGTATGTATTTAAACTTTTTTTGATGATTGGAATTGTTTGTTTGACTTTAGAAGCATTACCAGAAGATTTTAGTTGATTCCACCAATTTCGGGTTTTTTGACTTTGGAGACTCCACATCAGCCATTATGTCGATTTTCCTTCACATGGCCTGTCTGGATTGATGTCAAACCTAATGGAGGGTGAATCTATGGTGCACTATACACGCTATGTGTGCAAAACATTTCCTGCGAATCAGAAACAGAGAGATGGGCTAGCCACTATAGCAGATCTGCATTTTTGCAAGTCATCATCTCATTTTGAGATGTGACAGTAATGTGACATGTGTTTGTGGTCAAGGCACAGAACTGGAGAGGAGCATCTGCGCTCATGAGTTGGCGGACGCAGCGTCCACATTTGTTGCAGACGGTCCACAGAGATTTCATTCGGAAGAGAGGGGGCTCACAGGGTATTGGGGGGGCAGCAGTGCCTCGTTGTTCCTGTCCCCTCTGGCTTATTGAATTACCTAAATGAGCAGAGGAGCCCGGGCTGGGGCTCTTTAGTCTTTTGAAGTTTACAAATCATCCTGGCTGCTCGGGGGCTCGAGGAGGGATGTCGCAAGGGAGGGAGTGTGTGGGTTGCTGGGGTGGAGTGGGGGGGGGGCACGTCTTTTGATGCCTTAAATAAAAACATCAGGGACACAAACAAACAAGACAGGAAAAGGGGGATGAAGATGAAGATGTGAAGAGGTGGTAAACAGACACCACGCTAGCCATGCATGTCAATTTGGGATTGGTCAGCGTTGCGAGACCACTTCCTGTGTATGTTGGGAAAATTGCAAGTTGCTGTATGAATGGTGTATGAAAATAAAAAAGCCCTTTTTGTATAACAAAATTACATTCACAACTTCTAACTCGATGACTGTTGAGAATCAGACACACCTTCTTCTGTCTTATGTTATATGTGTTCTGGCAAGTCAAAGCTCTTCCCTAAAAATTATCTAGTCAATTCCAAGTAGTCGTCTACGCAAAACAAAGGCATTTCACCAAACCTCAAAGTAAAATTTGTCTTCATGGTGACAACTACAGCCATGTAATTTATTTAGACAAGGAGAGGATTGTTTTGGCGACCAACCAGTAATTGATTGTGTGTGGATTTGATTGCTGTATTACAGCATGTTGATGGTACAATCAAGGCTTTGCCAAGCTATTAAGTGGAACAAATTAATTATGCCATGAAAATGGGTTAAAATGTCTCTCTCCTGTTGAAGACAACATTCATTTTCAAAACAGGAAAGCTTGAAATGTAATTAGTTACACAATCACAGAAAAAGAAGGTTGCTTTTATTCAAACCACATTGTCACCAATTCCTAAAACCAACCTTAAATTTAGTTGAGATATTTATCCATGTTTTACTGCTCAGGATCCGTGAAGCATCCGGACACACTCCTTACTAAATCAAAACAGAAATATGTCTTGAATTGAGTGACTTTAGTAAATAGATGACCGAGAAGTCAATCAACAACTGCAGGAATCCATTTTAACTTTGTGACCCATTGGTTGTGGAAGCACGAGACTACGCTCTAATTGGACGACACAATGTCTGGGAGTTGTGAGACTGGACAGAACCCATGGCAAATTACCGCTAACTTCCTGTTCAATCTGAGCAGCCACTCCAGTCGTCAAGGGAGCTGTTGGACTTTGAAATGTGTTTGCTTAGCTTGGCATCTCATGACCCTTTTATAATGAAGAATAATTTAGTCTAAGCTCCTTTTGGTGCATGCCTTATTTACAACAGCGACACTTCAGTGGCTTTGTTGGATTGCATAAAACATTAATTAGCATCTTATGCTTCACACTTAAAAGGTTTTATGTAGAATAACATTTTATAATGTGGTAATTTTTTTAAGAGGAACCATGCACTTGTATCTACAACATATACAATATACAGTTATGTACAAAATAAGTATCAAGAAGAAACACAATCAGTGCCCAGTTGTTCAAAACTCGGTTATCTCTTTAACAACTGGTTAAGTAGATTTAACCAACCGTTAACTTTAACGGCACTGCTATTCTGTTGTTTAAAACTCTGTTAACTTTAACAGCTGTTAACTTGCCGCACTCTTAAGGTCCGCCGCTAACTTTTTATCAGTGTGGTTAACTCCAGATGGCATTTGTAGCTTTAACTCTAGATGGCGTTCGTGGCTAATGCTGCCTTGAGCGCAAGAAAAAAAGTTTATCGTGGGCTTGATTTTGACATTGGGGATTACCGCTTTGGGAGGGCATCAATTGTTTATCTTTGCAATTTACTGGAAGGTGATAGCAGCGTCCGACAAACAGAGGACACACACTGACTGTTGAGCAGCAAATTTTGGTTGCTTTACGTTTCTATGAAAGTGGGAGTTTTTTTACAGATTGTTGGAGATACTATTGGTTTAGATAAGAGCATCGTATCGAGGATTGTCAGAGAAGTGACAGATGCCTTGGTGAGAAGGCGAAACAATTGTATTTCATGGCCGATTGACAATCGACGACGTTGAAAAATTGAAGATGGATTATTCAAACTTTTCCCAAGGTAATCGGGTGTATTGATTGAACCCATATTCGTATACAAGCCCTAAGTCAAGATGAACCTGCATACGTCAACAGGAAAGGGTTCCACAGCATAAACGTGCAGGCAGTGTGTGATCACGAGGGTAAAGATTTACCATTTAAATATAAATAAATACATAAATTATATTTAATTATATATATATATATATACATCCATCCATCCATCCATTTTCTTAACTGCTTGTCCTCACAAGGGTCGCAGGGGGCACTGGAGCCTATCCCAGCTGGCTTCGGGCAGTAGGCGGGGTACAGCCTGAACTGGTTGCCAGCCAATCGCAGGGCACACAGAGACGAACAGCCAAACACGTTCACAATCACACCTATGGACAATTTGGAGTGTTCAATTAACCTGCCATTCATGTCTTTGGAATGTAACTGAATGAAACTCCACCCAGGAAGGCTGAAGCCCGGACTTGATCTCACGTCTTCTGCACTGTGAGGCAGACGTATATATATATATATATATATATATATATATATATATATATATATATATATATATATATATATATTAGGGATGGGTGAGTACCGATATCAGGTATCAGTATCGGGCCGATACCAGACATATTTCATGGTATCGGTACTTGCGATGGATATCTAAACTGGTATTGGTTCCGCTCTTGTGGCCTTTTTTCGGTTAGGAACTAACAGTTTAAATGGTTACTTTGCATTTATTGACTGCCACAGGTACCTCGAGTACGAAAAATCCAAAGGGTTTTTCCTGCCTAGAGTACTCGTTTACTTAAGGCTTTAGCGTAGCATACGCACAGTCTACTTTTAATTTAGCCACTTATATCACCAACGCTGAAGGAAGAAGGAAGAAGAAGCGGATGTTACTTATTTGATTCAAGCAGCGGGAACGAAGGAATTAAAGACAAATCAAAGGGGCGCACGGAATGCGGAAATGGGGACGACGACGAACAATGTTTCCATAGGTGACCATGAGGAAGGGTTATTACCGGAGAGAGCGAGCACCCGCGGCGAACGAGGCCGAGGGTGTGGCCGACTCGCGGGTGCCCAGCCGGTCCGAAGCTGTGGAACGACCGGGAAGGGCGCTTGCGGCAAGAAGGTGGCTGCCGCCACCGCCGCGGTTCACTCCCGCCGCCGCGGTCCACTCCTGGCCCACGTCCACTCAACCTGGTCCAGGCCGGGTCGCGGTTGGCGTGGGGTAAGTTGCTGCGTTTGCGGCCAAGGCGCCATGAATGGAGTGAACTATACAATACATGAATATGTGAATATGTTAATCAATAGAGAAGTGTCTATGCACAGCCTCCAATGGTCAGGTGCTGGTGGGCAGCAGGAGCTCGGAGGTTGTGTATGACAAACAGAAAAAACAATCCACCGCACACTGACAGAACTTCACTCAATGAGTTTATTTGAGGAAAACAACAAAAATTTGAGGTGAACCTGATGACGCTCAACGCGAAACGTGTTGTTTCCCTCAAATAAACTCAGAGTGAAGTTCTGTCAGTGTGCAAGGAATTCTTTTTTCTGGTGTATATGTTATTTTAGCGTGATGTGAAGGCTGCCACGTTACGTTTCAATTGGCTCCCGATTTAAGATGTGGCCTGTAGGGCAGTACTCCAGTAGCTAATGTGTTTCGTGTCTGCAGATTCATCACAAGCTACATTCGTCACAAGCTTCTTCTTTTTTCTTTTTTTTAACCTGTAACGCAAAAGAAAAATGCCTTAAAAATACCCTATTTAATTTGCCTTATTAGGCCTACTGGTCACCTGCTCCAAATTCATAAATGCACAATCACTACCCTCGCGTATAATGTAAGTGTACAATTTGAAAAAATAAACTGTTGATTAATAAATTTCATTTTAAGTACTTTAATTACTCTTTATCCAAGCCAAATTAAATTTAATCAGAGTACTTCAGTACTCTATAGAATTTTCAGTCAAGTATTCAAATACTAAAATACTTGCAGCCCTACTGTACTCCTAAAGGAAGTTGTACAACCACATTTTGATTGGGACTTTTTTTTTTCCTGGCCACAGGATTATTTGTCTCATTTTATCTATCTCTTTTTTGAAATAAATTTTATTGTGTGCGCTATGCAAAATGACTTTTTTGATCAAATTGAAAAAATATAATTGCCATTGTCAAGCAATTTTAAGGGAATTTGCTATAATTTGGATATATAGGTCTTTTTTAAAAAAAAAAATCATTTTTGTGGAAAACAGACTTTGAATTTTGGATTACTTTCCAACAGTTTAATTTGCAGGAGAAGCTTTTTCTTGTGTAGCTCCTGATGTTGAAGCCCCCCCTGTAGAACTTGTTGTAGTTCATAGACTTTCTCCGATGCACTCGGCTCCTTCCTGGGACGTGTACATTTTTGAGAACTGTGTGTGTGTGAAGTGGGAACTACAGTTGGGGTAGAGGTTGACGGAGCTGATGACGTGGACGCTTCATCTTGGCTCTGAGGGGGTAAAACTGGGGTCTGAGAAGCAGTCTTCATGGCAGGCTCTGACATCTCGTTCTCAGTAGCTGTATCACTAGGTAGCGTTGCTTTACACAAATCAGTATCTGAAATCCATATTTATAGCACTCAGTATATATTGTGCCCTTATTTGATAAAAAAATATGTTTTTTGAAATATTACTTATTGTTCATATTGTTCATGCAATATCTAACAAAAGTTTGCTGTAAATTTAGGTTGAAATGCTAATGTTTGGATATCAAAAACACTTTAAATATACAATACATGTTGCTACAAGTATATATTGTATGGTGTCAAATTCAATGTCGGTAATATAAAAAAAAAAGAAGCAGATTTATAATAGATAGTAAATAAGAGCATGTTGTCATTACATCACGTTAGATTTTGTGGATGAATTATCTAAAATTTGTGTCTACAGAAACCATTTCATCAGCATTTTGGGTATTTTTATGATTTACACTGCTACTTACAATTTGTCTCTAGGCCATCACAATCTGGGACAACGTTGAAACTCGCCAAATCACGCATGATGTCGATGATGCAGTTTGTCGCATTACTTAGTTCTGGGAGCGGTGGACCTCCTCCGGTCTTCCGTGACTGGATTCAGTGGTCGCTGAAAGCCTTCTTAGCTCTCCAAGTGATGTTTGTCCATATTTCTTTTACCTTCGCCAATGTTCTCAGTGCGATTCCCCTGGCGTTTACCTCCTTCACTATGACGGCCCAAATTGCGTTTTTCCGTTTCTTCATCACTTCTTTTGAATGTTTTTCAGTCAGCAGTGACAAGTTAATTTCAACCATTGCTTGTATAATGTTTTCTTCGACCGCTGAAAAATTTCTGCTTCTTTTTTCTGCGAGTGCCGGGGGTCGTCTGGATAATATTTTTTTTCACCAACCCAGAAGTAAATAAAAAGAGGAATAGCAGCGCTAACCAGTGGCATAAACAGCACAGTTAACTTTGACGGTGCCGTTAATTAACAGCGTGACTAACCATGTTTTGAACAACGCATATTTAACGGTCGGTTAGTTAATGGCGGGTTAAGAATTTAACCGGCAGTTAGGGGTTAAACAAAAGACCACCCTTTACTTGTAAAGCCTGTACTGGGGGAATTCCAGTCGCAACAAAGCATACACGTCCATGTCAAAATATAGCAATAATACATTTAAATAATAATGCATATATTTGTGGAGGCTGGGGTCAAGTTGTTTACCAAAATGTGCAGAATTTCCCAATTTATTAATTGTTAGATTACTTAGCACTTAATATGAAAAGAAAAATGCACTGAGCTGTCACCAATGTCTGAAAAATGCAAATATGCCATCTAGTGGCAGAAAAATGACCTCAACACAAATCAATATCACACATTTTTGGGAAAATTTAGAATTTTACTGTACATTTTACTATAAATTTAGAACCAATTTGATATTTTCGATTAATCTTTAGTTATTTATTGAAATCATGCGATTAATTACGATTTTAAAAAATTATCGCCGAACACCTCTAATATATATGTATGCTGTAGCATGTATTGCCCAGGTAACAAGTTTGGTACAAAAAACAACAACAGTGATCATGTGCATTCTACAAGCTGTTGCATATTTAACATGCAAATTCAATGCAGTGCAGTGCATGTAAGCGAAGCAATGGACATAATTTAGAATGTCAAGACGTGCCATGTGCCGCTGCCTGGTGAGCGTAGCATCCAGCGGAAAAGGATTGGAAATGACATCTGGCAGTTTGATAAAGTGGATTTGGTTTCTTCGGGCTGCTTTCCTTGGGCGCCAGGCCTTCTCTGCTTAGTATATGACTTACATGTGTAGGCCACTGAGAGGAAGAGAGTGGTGGGTGTTTGTGTGTGTGTGAGGGGGACGAAGTGTCAGGAAGTACAGCATAAAGTACCTCCATGCAGGTATGCGTGCATGTGTGTGTTGTGCATGCAGTTTGAACAAATGGAAAACAGTAATCCGCCCCCCCCCCCCCCCCCCCCATGTACTTTCAGGCAAGTCTTTCATCACCAGTTGCCCTAAAGCTTGTATTCTCCCCCTTCTAATTGACTTTAAACACACACATTAGCCTCATCAATGAACACCCAATGAAAAAGACCTCCACAACCTATTTTTCCAATGACAAGCCTCTAAGTTAAATCCAATGATGTAACAACAAAAACAACACAGGAAACAAGAAACTTTCATGTCGTCAACACTACAAGAAATGTTACATAATGTGATTATCACAAAGCAGAATCACGAACGAGATGTGATTTGAATTGCGAAACCTCAACTCATATTTTATTCTTTATGTGGCTTTAAAACTAAGCAATTATTTCTACAGATGTCGTCAGTGTGTGATTTATAAGCATGTTGTGGCTTTTGCGGTCGGCTTTGGATTTGGCCACATGAAAGTGGAGGTGGAGGTCAATGGAGGGCTAGCAGGGCTGTGAGGTGTTTTCTCACCGGGGCCCATGGGAGCACACCGTGGCTCAAGACAAAAACACATTTTTATGAGCTCCATCATCACTGAAAAATGTTTCCTAAAATTGTAAATACATTAGAGTCTTTTATAACCCGTGTCCATGTCCATGCATTGTACAACTTCTCATTTTGTTGTTATTATGATTATTCGACTAATAAGCTTGACTTTAAACTTGTCTTTATTTGTTGGAAATTTAATTTAATACAATTGCCTCATGGTGTGAATTAAAAATGATATATGAATTAAAAATGATATATGAAAATCATATATACTGTATGTATATATATAGTAAATACATCCACACTTAATCCACATTGCTGTTTTATATTTCCATGCAAAATTTGACTTCATAACAGTTTATTTGTATTACTTTAAAATATCAATATCAATATTCATAACTGATTAACAGCACTATCAAACCATATTTGTCCTCCATCTCCCTCATGCTTCTCATTGGCTGCGTGTCCTTCTCTCGCCCTCGGAGCATTGTGGAGTCGGCCCTTCCTTACCTCACCCGCAGCATTGCAGCGGGAATTACCAAGCTTAGTTCTCTCAACTTGACCCCGCTCCTAATTACTTGTCGGCTAAGTCTTTCGGCTCCTACTGGAGTGTTGTCCTAACCTCCACTTGTCTGCTGTGTGTCCAAACATGGAGAAAGGAAAACACGTTCCAGTGGAGCAGGGAGCTTAGCCTCCATGCCACGTTCTCACAGAGACCCCCAAATGGACCAACAGAGACGCTTGCTTACGTACACGTTTAAAGTGGAGGAGAGATAAAGAAAAACAAGTTTAACAAAACAAAAATGTATTCAAGGATGTAAAGTGGAAGCTTTACAGTAGAATGGGGCTTGTATGCTGAGCAAAACTAAAGTGTGCAGAAGTTTGGTGTAAGAACTGCTGTCACACATGACATCAAATGAGATGTTAGTTCAATTGGTTGGTACTTATATTATACATTTATATATTTTTTTTTTGCAGCTACCTCAGCAAGGGATGTTAACAGAAGAACATTTCCCTCACTGCTCCTTTTTATGTTGTGTTCAAATCATGAATCATGAATGTTAAAATGTTACAAAAACATGAAATTGACAATAGTTTTAATGCTAGAATATTTTCTTTTTCCTTTTTTCATTATTTTGGGTTTGAAAATGTGTTCATGGAGGTTGACTGTTGTGTTTCAAATTCACTATGCACGATATTCCTCTGATAGCTGTATAGTAATTTATTTTCTTATTACTTACAAATTGAAATAAACGTCCAGCACAACACTCTGTAGGAGTCGAGTTAAAGATAAGGTGCAGGAAGTTGGAATAAAAAACACTGGCTCGAGGGAACGGCGACAAATTTGTCTTCGTCAGAACATATTGTCTCAGACGCTTTAAAACCTTTCTTGGCAAGCTCCCCTGTAATTATGGCCTCTTCACAGATGATGATCAGTCCAACAACTTAGTGAGTAATAGACGTTAATGATGGATAATTGCTGTGGTGCTGCAAAGAAGACAGCACGCTCGCAATCTTCACATCTTTTGATATGACTTTATTCTCAGCTGGACCTTATTGTTTAGTTTTAATTGCGACCGTTGACCCAGTTACAATCGTCTGGGAGTTACCTCGAGGATTAAAACACAAACAGACTGAAAATATGATTATATGAAGGAAGAAGGGTTTATAAAAATACTTAATTACCCTCATAAATTAGCTGCAGATCATATTCCATCTCTTCTCTTGCACTTTGGGAACATTCTCTTTTACTGTGCGCATTCGAGTCATACGTCAAAATAGGATTTATCAGACTGAGCGCTCCCAAAATATTTCGGAATCTCATTAATTTGGTCTCAGTGGTCATCGATAAGGAACTTCGGCGAAAAGTGACGAGCCTCCAGGGACCAAATAAGTTCAAGGGGAGAGTTTATTCTATTATTGCCTAATAGCTTCCATAACCGTCACCCTTTACCCCCCAGTAAAGTCTCAGTGGCCCGAGGATTGTGTCTGGATTACATGGTAGCTCTGCTAATAATGTCAAACACATGAAGAGACCTGACCCCGCAAGTCTGCCATAGCCGCACCAACTACTCGGTGAGTGAAGTGTAACATGAAGTGAGCTCAAATGGCAAAAGGTGCTGAAAATTGAAAATAATATAAACCAGTCTACTGTATATTATTAATAACCAACCATGCACATAAAAGCACTATTTTGGTTCGCAGGCATTTAAGTTTTGAACCAAGACAACAGAAGTGTGTATGTGTGCATGCGTGTTTGTGTGTGTGCTTGCATACCTCACTTAGCAGGCTGCAGCACTGTACACCTCCCCTCAGGGCAACATAGGGAGGCTGGTGCCAGAGAGTCTCACCTAGTCAGGTTGGCCTGGGAAAAAACACACACACATTTCTTTTACTCACTCTCACACACACACACACACACACACACACACACACACACACACACACGCACACACACACACGCACACACACACACACACACACATCTGCATACACACAGTACATGCCATGTGCTAATGAGCCATTATATTGTCATTAGCGTTTGCACCACCCCGCCTCATGACTAAGAGACTTGAGTGACTGCGGCATTGTGCGTGTGTGTTTGATTCCGCCGTTGTGCAAAAATGCTTGCTTTTGTGCTGCCGAGCCACTCCGTGATTGAAGACTTCTGTCTGCCTTTTTGGTCATTGTATTTAATTAAAAGCCACTCCAGAATAAATCTTCGAACCCTATGATCTCCTTTGTGAATCACAGAGGCATTGAACTCAACACACCACATGTGATTGAAATGGACTTTGTTTGGGAACGTTCTCTGTGCGTAACGTGTGTTTATGCACATAACACGTCAATAACACGCTGTTGTGTTTGCATCTTGATTAGATTTGTTGTGTTTGTACATTTAAATGAGACAGTGAGGGTAAGACCTCCCAAGTCGAACAACCACAAAAGACAGAAATTGCAATCCTTGTGAATGCTGAGCTATTGTAAAAATGGATTTTAAAAATGTCATTACTGCACTGAATAAAACAACCATAGGGCCCTACAAAAATATGACACACAGATCAACAAATGTATATTACTATGTAGTGTATTATTTGTTAAATATTATCTCTATCTATCTATCTATCTATCTATCTATCTATCTATCTATCTATCTATCTATCTATCTATCTATCTATCTGTCTGTCTATCTATCTATCTAAGATAGCTAGCTAGCTAGCTAGCTAGCTAGCTAGCTAGTTGTTTAGCTTGATCTCGGAAATTCCACTTGCGAAGTCTGAAAAAAAAAAGACTCCGACTTCTTCGACGAACTACAATGTGACGTCACTCTACAATGGCGATCCCTTTGGAAACACAGATCAGGAATGGTAAAACATGATTTACTTGAGTATAAAACAAGACAGCCTTCTTCATTCATGAATATTTGACATAACTTCACGTAACACAACATGACAATGACAGTATGCCACTACATATCTTTCTGCATGAAATTATATGGTGAACTACTGAACTGTATGGAAATGAAATAAGATAAAAACAATAAATGAAGCCAGATTGTGAGAAGGCAAGTTTGTTGGAGGTCAAAATTAGTTTTGAGGACAACAATAAACAATTTGTCACTATCCGCCATTTTGGTTGTTTACTTTCGCCTCGAACGCTTTCAGGTCGGAACTGGGAAAAAACAAATCGGACCCCCGAATGCAGCATTAGTACAGAAATTTAGGGGACAGTAAGTGTATACCGTATTAAAAAATTTAAATAAAGAATAACACTTAGAAACACAACTATTGGGTGCATTCTCAAATACGCTTTGAATTCCTTTAAAGCAAAAAAAGTTAAAAAGTTTTAAAAAATTACTTAAATCAGAAATGAGCTGTTAAAATTGCCTAAATGTTGTATTTTATTTATTTATTTAGATGTATCAGTATGAGTGCAATGAAAATTGTATATGTGAGTATGAGGATATGATTTATAAATGTATTATGGTATATGCCTATGAATTTTATGTACATATGTTCCTGGCAAATGTACGCATGCCAAAGGGCATCTGGTATACATGACCAGGTTTATACATTTTTCTTTTATTGAAATGTATTAACCTATTATTGCATCAGTAATGAAATAAGTCAAAACATACAACGAATAATTAGTAGGACTAGATAAGTTTTCAACTTCTTCCTACTCCTTTGTGAACATGTAAACAGTGACTATTGATGATTGTATAAGGTTTTTTTCTTCTTCTTTTAAATCTTTATTTTTATTTTTCTGCTACATGATTATATGTTTATATGTTTAATAAACAAATCCAAACAAACAAAAAGTCTGTGTACTAAACCGAGAGTGCGGATGCTTGGAGAGGTGCGCTTCAAACGCACCAGTGAGTTGTTTTGTGTTGTGTTGTGTTGTGAGCTGTCAAACAATAAAAACATTTTTAATCAGATTAATCACATCTTAGAATTTTGATTAATTACGATTAATCACTTAATGAATAAAGGCTTTTTATCAATATTTTTTTCCCGCCAAATTTGAAGAGCATTCTTTTGGCATTTAATGTTATGAGGACGTCTTCAACATTTTTTTTATCCACTGCACACGCTCATCCTCCTCTTTTTCTAATCAATGAATTACTTGTATAATTAAAAATGGGGAAAAATGACCCCAATATTTTGACATGAACAAATATTCTAAATGTCATATGCAAACATGTATTAATTGCTTTACTTTAATGCATGTAATTATGTTTATTGCTCAAACAACCTGTGCTACCTTAAACGTAGCCTTCCGCTGTCACGCTAAAGGGTAATCTATGGACAAAATTAACAGCCTGATTAATCTGCGTTAATTCATGATTTGTGCAATATTTTTTTGTGATTAATTATTCAGTTAATGCTTTAAATTTGACAGCACTAGTTTCAAACAACTCAGTATAGTAATCAACTTGTTAGTTCACACAGCTACTATTGTCAACGTTAGCCAGCCCAACAGCCGCCATCTTAACAAAAGCCAGTCGGAGTAAACCAGTGGGCCCCGGTATGTATCTCGCAATGCACCTGTTGTAACAGCTTGTCCCACTCTCTTCAGTTTATCCAAAGCAATAACAAATGCCATTATTTGTGTTTTTAATAGCATAATAATTAATTCCACATCCATTTCCTAAACAGAACAAAAACTATTGATTTAGCATTTTCATAAAAATATATTTATTTTCAGTTGTTCATCTTTCATTTTAAATGTCATTAAATTGGTTGCTGCTTTTACAAAACAAGCAATTTTGGATACTGTAGCCAATGTGAATTGAAACATGACACTAAAACCAAGGTCAACCTTTATTTTTGGCATAGCTATTGTTACATATCCAGCGAGCATCCACTTATTTCACAGTTATAACCGGCTCCCTGAGAGGAGACCATAACTACGATGTGGCCCAAGATGAGACAGCTTTGATGGTCTTCCGGCCGTAGGCTCCCCACTCATGTATTAGTGGCAGAGGGAAGACATAAGGTAGAACACATCAGGTTATTTACATTTGGCTCTTCTGACCATGAAAATGTGAAAGCTGAATTTCTGGTTCTATAACTGACAGCACAACAACTCATAACAAGTTCAACTTTTACAATCAAACGCTTTGTCACATGCATTTTGTAAGTACAGTACAGTACATGTATTTTTCTAAAGCACTTCTAACAGAAAGGAATCACAAAGTGCTTTGCGTGGTTAAAAAAATTGAATCATAAATACAGTATCTGAACCAAACCAAAAAGCTTTGCTTAGCAAGTGCAACCATCTTCTGGAGATGCCGTGGCAGAATCATGACCTGTTCATGATCTAGAACTAGAAATAGTTAAAGAATAATCACTAGATCTTGGACTAAGAAAAATAGTGTGTCCCACCAGAGCGCACTATAACACAAAATGAATACAGTACATATGAGGAAAAAGATTACATTTAACTCATGGCTGTTTTTTCCAGTCTCATTTGTAAAATTAGATCAATGATGTGTCATGCATGGAATAGAGTTGCCAACAAGGAAACGACTATAAATCAAGTGTCAAAAGGAGCCTTTCAGTTAACTGTTGTTGATTACTCACAATTAAAATCCTCAAGAGGGTTTGACCTGTAAATTCAAAGTCATGTCTAAACAATCACAATGTGGCGTTCAGTACATTGTTCATTGGAAGGCAGCGCTGGACACAGCAGTTGGGTGTGAAAGGCCACAGCAGCTACGCACTTTTCTGGCTGCACTGATCCTCCCATCAACTTGAGTCTTTTATGCAATTTCATTCAGAAGATAGACATTCTGGTTGGAGCAACTCTAATATGTGGGTGTTTCTTGTCGAATCCGGCCTTCAGTGTATTCTCCAAACAATTTACACTTCTTTTTTTTTCTCTCTTACACGGTTCTGAGGCTATATTAAGTTAAGTGCCCCGGGAAGGTGAAACATCATATTGTACTTGGAATTTGATAAGATGATTTATCTAAATAAATATTTTATTTAAATATTTGAATAATTTATTTCAAACATGCGTTCAATCATAAGCATTAGTATTCTGAATTCAATTACTTTCATCGGATTTATTTTATATTTATTGGATCCCTGCTAATCGTGGGGGATAAGGACCAGGCCGACCCGCAAATAACGAAAATCTGCATTTAATTGACTCCCATTGAAATGCTTTAGAGAAACAATTATAATATTTTTTTAAAATGTAAGCTTCAAAATGCAATTTTCACCTCCCAGTCATTTAAAAAACAAAACAAAAAAAACTTTAAAAAGTAATTTTTAATAAATTGGGATGTGGGGAAATCATTGAGAATGTGAATCTGCAGGTGCTGAACCGCAGTATGCTGGGGTCCATTGTAAAATTTAAACAAGACAGAACAAAAAACTCTCCTTCAAAGTGTGAGGCGTTCTCAAATTGAAAGTGTGCTTTACCCTTTTTACAGATTTCAATGACATTACACATTTCAGGATATTCCATGATTTACACACAACCTCCATTGTTAATCAGTCATGCTTTTTTGTTAAGCCTGCCTTCATTGACAATTTACATGCAATGGATGTGTCAGAAGACAGAAGGATGGAAGAATCCACGTAAATGGACAGCTCATAATTTCAGGCTCTTATAAAATAACTTTTGAGAATCTCCTACCTATAAGATGGGAAAAAAATAGGATGAACATTTTGTACTAACACGCCACAAATACTTGAGAGTCCCCGTCACATTTGCCATTGATACCAAAAATATTTTAAACCCCTACTACTGATTAAATTTAATAGCAGCATTGTAATTACAACCATAAAAAACACATCGAATTTGTCTTAATGTTATGATACCACATGAAGAAGCAACAAACAATGATTTTTTAAAGTAGTTTTTAAAAAATGATTTAGACTTGAAAACAGCACACACTTGTTTTAATTATTTCCAAACCACAACCACAGCAGCAAGTGTGAGGACAAACTCTTCCGGGATGATGAAACCTTTCGTGAGACGAATCGGTCTAAGCAAGTCACGTATGCTGCATTTGTGTCGGAGACGAACCATTTTATCTGCATAGGATAGCATTCTTAGCTAAATAGTTGAGCTTTTGGCTTGACAACAGAGTAGCACGTTATTTTAAGACCAACATGTTATTTTAATAGTACTTTACTGTTTGTTATTTTAGTTTAACCCTTTATTATTTTTGTTAAATGGGACAGAATTAGGTCACAGCTTTCACTGTAAAAAGCAGTAAACAGTATCCTGTTAAAAAAAAAAAAACTGGGCAGATTCAGCTTGTACAGCAACTCCTCAGAAATAATTTATGAAGGCATTTTAGCACTCATGACCTGCACTTGCCTGGCAAAAAAAAGCATAAATCTTTGGCGCAGCTACTGAGTGAGTGTAGGAAAATAAAAAGGCCAGTCTGTGCCCATGGGTTGGAACAATTATGGGTTGAATGCATGACAATGGCGTTCAAAGCGGATGAAAATTCCCAAGCTAGGTGTTCCACCATCAAAATGCCAGGAGGAAAATGAATGTAATTAGGCCCGCAAATACCTTTGGCTGTCGTAACAAAGCTGTTTTATTGCCTTTAGCAACATGCAAACACTTTTCACAAGCACTTTGAGTGAAAATCACTTATTTTGTTTGTGTAGAATGTAACCGTTTTTTGTTATTGCTGTCTTATGGAATTTTTTATGTGTCAATTGTAATAGCTAGAAGACTTTTTCCATGAAAAATGCGAGTGCACTGTTTTATCTTGATTGTCTGATGAGCATATCGTACTGTAGAGTTTAATGGCTGTGTGTAACGCACAGTTGAGGACAATTGTAAATGTTTCCCGTAAAGGCTGTAAATTGACGATGGGGAAAATGACTAGATTTTTTTTTTAATGTAATTTTTTTGAATAATCCCTCCAAATGTTCTGAACTTCTGTTTCAGTGCTGGTGTTGTATTGAACAGAATAATTGTAGTTCAAATCCCACAGCCGACATCGTGTTGTTTTTTTGCCTGAATCATTTACATGAATTCCTAATTCTAATGGCTACAAAGGTTTGCAAGTGTTAAGATTCATCTAAGGAAAGCTTCATTTTTTCATCTGGTAATTTAAAAAACAGTTTAAAAAATGAGTGTAGAAGGAGCATTGGAAAGGGAAAAGGAGTCAAATGTTAAAATAAAACTGATTGACCACAAGATAGTAAGAATTGTTTTTTAAATCAGTGTCGTAGGGGAATAAATGTGGTTACTAGAGCTTTATCTCATCTCTTATGACAACAACATTTTGCTTGAGGTGAAACTGGATTATTAAAAAGACACTTGTTCTTTTTTTCTGTCTGGATCGCTTAAACAAACTCAATATGAATAAGTGATATGCATGCTTGTGTCCTTTTTAGCAGAAGTCTTGAAAAACATGTTTTTCTTTTTTAACTCCATGTGGACCTAGTTATCCTATCAAAGCTTGTCTAATGTATGCCCTCACATCTGAGCTCTACATTTCCAACATTTGAATGCAACTTTATTGACAGACATAAACACATTGTAAAATCATATTTTTCAAGGCTTGAGATTCGACTATGCGTCTTTGATGTCCTCCCCCTCGCCTACATGTGTCCCTCGTTACATCGCGTTACGCCAATGAACAATCAGCACGTCAAAAAAGATCTTCAGACAGAGCGCGAGTCGGCACTATTATTAAAGCCGTAACAGATAGCCGCATTGAGCGTGTGAGGGCCAAGCGGCTCCAAGGCCTCGCCCCTGGCACCTTCTCCTTGATGTTCACACCGGGTCACTGCGGGATCGAGCTGAGTGACAGCTTCACTAAGGGTTAATTGCAGCGAGCTGCAGGGCCCCCGTTCTGTTGTCTGAAGACTACACCCACAGTGGAGCCACCGTGGCGTTGTTAGCTGGATGCTAACGTCAGCCAGTAAACACAGCTAGGCAGCTATTCGCACTCACAGAAAAATTATTGTTTCGGCAATATGGCTCTTTATTATACGTGAAACGTGTCAAATATTCAGTATCGCCTCTTTCAAAGCGAAATGTAATGGAAGCCCTAAATACATTTGTCACTACTTACTTTTTAATGTCAAAATGACGGCTGTGAAATAAGCAAACCACGAAACAAGTAAAGACCCAAGACGTTTTCACAGTACTAACATTACTATACTGCAATTTTAGAAATGTTAAAATTACATTCATTAGAATCTTTAAATGAACTTAAGTAAAATGTGATCAAATTGATAAAACAGCTGATCCTTAGTCTTACACCATAAATGTAATACAAGTATGAATTAAAATGGGGAACACACATTTTGTTGGGTTTAATTTAATTGCTTTAAAGGATAACCCCTTGAGATGAATCATCTCATTTTCGAGGGGGTCCTTCCAACGCATACACATGACAGTAATATACAAAATAACGTAAATATTGGTCCATAATATATGACAACATGGTTAGGTCTGATAGCTGTTTTTAACCAAGGGGTGCGGAATCCAAAAGGGATGTCAGTTTTGTAAAAAAAAAAAAAAAAAAATTAAAATAAAGAAAATTAAAATAAAAATTAAAATAAATAAATTCATAAATAATAATAATAATACATAAATAAATAATACTGTAATTGACAGATATGTTCTATAAAAATGCAATTTTGCAATGTTGATATAACACTTGTTTTTACAAAGAATATGGCTACTACCTCTTAATTCCTACGATGCTAGCTTTCTGTTTCAAGCAATGGCGGAGGCACTGGGTGGCCCTTCACCGGCCACCTCAAGCCCCCCACCCCCTATCCTGAATATTGTGGATATTCAATAATATTGTCAATGCCTACTAAAAAATTAATATCTCAGCTCCTAAAGCAAATAGAAACATAATTCCAAAAACATTTCAGAGCTTCCACATGTGAAGTTCACACAAACTTAAGTTAATTATCATAAACCTTCAATATATAGATATTTTTTAAATCAACAAACAACTGTGTCACATCTGCGGGTGTGTTTTTGGACACAGTTGTCATGTTGCCTGAATGTCAGCCTATGTTAGCTCTGTTAGACCATGAAAATGCATAATTTACTTGTTTTTTAAATTTATTTATTTATTTGTATCTTTAATGTTCAGTGTTTTGAACAAATAAATGTGTGTAAAATCAACATTTTTTTTTTTTTAATACTTAGTCATGAATTTTGCTGTTTGGTTTCCTTTTCTACTTATTGTATACAGGTCAGTAACTGACATTTGCCTTATCGCCGCCAAGTGGCAGAAAGCTCTATTGTAACTGAGCAACTCTTTGACAATTGTAAGAGCTCCAATGCATTGAATTCATAACATGTGCTCTGAAATTATTTTATGCTCACTAGTTGGCATGCGAAAGGAATGGCTGCATGGTTAAGAACCACTTATTTAGACATTCCAGGTATAAATTTATGGCCACCCCTATATGAGTCATGGTTTCACCCTGGCCACCCCAATGAAAAAATGTCTGGCTACGCCCCTGGCTTATAGATATTGATAGCACTGACCTATTGCGAGCTGCACAAACCTCCTACCGCGCTTAATTGGGACTGCACAAACAAGTTGCCACGTAGCTGTAGTTGAGTCCAATCGTACAATGAGCTCTTCTTGCAACAGTCTTTCTACAGCTAATCAGTGGAATTGTGCTTATTTACAGTTTGTGGAGAATTAAATTTAATGTGCTAGAAAAAAAAAAACTGCAATTTTGGAATTAGCATGCCAATTTTAGTTTTAGTCAGCGTGAAAATCTAGCTTATTATTAGTAATAGTAGTAGTAGTATATAAGATGTAATATTATTTTGTTATTTACTGTTACTGTTACCTGAAGGATGGTGCAAAAAATTTGCAACTGATTCAACAAATTCGGTAAAAAAAATTGTGACGTGAGTGTATACAAATATTTGTGTAAGTGTGTGTGCTGTGTATATTCCCATAGAAGTGCACAGCATGCTCTCACAACCACTTACTGACATTTAATTCATGCTAATTAACAAATGTAACTACCTTATGACATAATTATACATAATTAGCAGAAGAAAGTGTATGGTTGCGTAGACATTATTAGTGAGTTGCCAAGTATGGCCCATACTAATTAGTGGCCATTAAATCTCAGTGACTGTGTGTGAGCATTAATTATTGCACGCAGTCTATTGGCCTTCAAAGGACAAGAAATCATATTGGTCAATTTAAATGAGTTTGAAATGTGGGACCGTGTAGAACTATATTATAGAATAATTTAAATGTTGTAAAAACTAAATATATTGAAAGAAAGCTATATGATAGAGATATATAAATTATTTTCAATGAATTCTATTAAATGGACCATAGTGAGGATAACCAATAATAGAAACAGAATCAGGTTGAATGTCAAATCACCAAACTCGGTCGTCCTCTCCATTTTCAAATGATTAAATAAGAGTCCGTGACGATAGAGTTTACTTAGAGCATGTGAAGAGAGACCTCAACAGCAGCAGCGGTGACGCTGCGGGCTTACCTGGCGAGGCAGCAGGCACACACTGATTTTTATTCCACAGTGGAGACAACACCATTTAGAGCTTGTTGTGTCTAGAGCCTCTCAGGTCACTTTAATATGAGCCCAGGGCCTTCAGTGGGCTCCCATGTTGCTTTGCGGCAATTACCAGCGGAGCCCGCTTCTTATTCTTATTCTTATTCTTCCTCCTGCCCTCTGCTGGTCTTCTTCATCTTGCTGAACTTCACCCTCTTATATTTCTCAGATTTGAAACAGAACTGATGCAGAGCACAAACACAATAGTCATGAACATTAGTAATATTCACCACCAGTATGCTGCTTTTAAGTTCTACAGGAGATTTGAGTGACCTCGGCCTCTATGACATAGGTCAGGGGTGTCCAAACTGCGGCCAGGCACCATTTGTGGCCTGCCTTACGTTTTGTTTTGTTTTTAGAGGCCCACAGCATAAACGCAAAATAACATTTGTCACGGCCTGAATCACTAATTCATTTTTATTTCATTTTTTTCTTAAAAGTGGGCGTGAAAAGTGTGAAAGTTAAAAAAATTGGAGGGTTGCGACACCCAAATCATGAATTCTGACTACTACAAGTAAAAACTTGGTTTAATGTAGAGCTTTTCTAAATATTGCCAACCCCATAGCATAATTGCCCGCGTTATTTTTTAACATTTTCTGAAAACATTTTAAAAAAACAATACAACTGATTGCCTCAATTCAACCTTTAAGGAATACCACAACCTGGATGACTGATAATCTACACAGACATAAATAAAATTATTTTGTTTAGCAATCACTTTATTAAAAAAAAAAAAAATTGACATTGAGACAATAAATTAAAAACTGATTTGGGCAGTTATGCTATATGATAACAATATGCAAAGATGCAAATAAACTGACAATTATTTTACAATTAAAAGAGAATAAAGCTAATAATAAAAAATGGTTCCCTCCACTTTCTACTCCTTGTAAAGTTCCAATTAATGATCATGAAAAATGTAATATCAAAATGTTTGGTTAGAGAGTGGGTCACAGGTCACAGGTCACAGGTCTGCGGACCAACCCAAAATGTGACCTCTTAACAGAAATCTGTGATGTAGCATTTTAATTTATAAACAATATAAAATTGCTTGAAAGATTGTTTATAACATTTTTAATAAAGTTCAAAAAATCCAAATGGTGCCTTACATCCTTTCATTTTTCTGTATGCGTCCCTCGGAGAAAAAATTTCTTCCACTCCTACTTAATTCCTGTCTGTGTATTTTTGTGTTTGGACGCGCACAAGCCAATGGCGATTGCATGTATACAATATTGCTCTTAGGGGGATTAGGGCCCTCACTGGGCCTTTTAACTTCAGTCCAGGCTGCATCCTGATACCCCGGTGTGACTGGTTGGAGGGGGTAATTCGCTGGGCCAGATACACAAGCTTTTAGAGGTTCCACATGTGCTTTGGCACCAGACAGAAGAGAGGCCGGTAAGTTTCATTAATTGAGGCAACATTCCTTGTGCCGTTGTCAGCCGGCTTTATTAGTATTCGCCCTGCCCGTAGGTTGTCATTATGCCTCATTTAAAAGCTGAACCCTTCTCAAGGTTGTCAGTCTGTAAATGTTAAGGGTGGTGTGGGGGGGGGGGGGGGGGTGGAGCCATGTAGATAAGCAATGCTCAAAAGAATAAACAACATAATATCTGTAATGAATTTAGACGGAATTTTGCTAATGCTGCCAGAATTAAATTGTCAAAATTTTGAACAAACACAAAGTGTTCTTAACTTCTTAATATGTTCTTTTAACCAACAGGGAGGGACCAAAATATTTGCACTTTTCCCTGTCAGGCATCTCGACAGTCTGCCTGAATGGGGAAACTCATACGGTGGATTTATTGCAGCAATCACACTAATAACAGTAAATCCAAAGTAATTGACATGTCAAAATGACTAGGGGGAAAAAAAAGAGACTTTGTTTTCTGACAGAGACCTTTAAACACGGAGAGATGATCCAGCAGGTTGAAAATGAGAAGCAGACTGATTGTCGCTACAGGCATTAACCTCGCCTCGGCTCGGCTCGGGCCTTGCTACTGAAAGACTGACGGGCTTGACGGGAACTTGCTGACAAGGTCAGCTGTACCTGGATCAGATCTTGTCAGGAATGACTGCAAAACCATCTCAGTCATCATTTGTCAGTCAATCATGGAGTTCTTAGTGGAGAAAAGAGTCTGAATTGAAATAGAAAATGGAATTTGCCTTTTTGATAAACAAACGTCCTCATTATTTGTGATGCCGTGAAGGTTTTTACCTCTGCTTTTGATCTTATAATTCTCTGCCATTTGTTTGTTGACTTGATTACACAGAAACACTAATAGGAGGGGTTGATTATGGGTGCGGATCGGACTGAATGAATGGTTGCATTATGTTAACAATGTAACGAAGCAATTATAAACAAATAAAATCTGAGCGTGAGAAGTTATCGTCTATAACTAACGTTTCAATTTTGGCACTTATCCACATAGAAGCCTTGGCAGACTCTACCAGCTTGGGAAAGGATATTTATTTTTTAGCTATATTTTGAATTTTATGTATTTAATGGAAAGACATCAACTGTCAAGTTTTTACTGTAACTTCCTAACAAGGCCTTGAAGAACTTCATCCAAATGCTCTGTGACTTATCTAAGCTGAGAAATGTGACACAATAGAATTAGCTGTTGTTGTCGTCTGGATGTGATTTGTTTGCGCTAATATAAATGCACACCAGTTGTTTGGTTTTACTGGCCATGCATGCTGTCCACCACGGGAGCGTAAAATTTTATGACTTTTTTCCACTTGAACTTTTCATTACAATGAGATAATGAGATAATGAGATCAAATAACATTTCATTGCAAATCTATTCAGTTGACTTTGATCGAGGCATTTACGCGCACATTGCATGCAAGCATATTCATGGATTTTTTTTATTTATTTATTTTTGACAAACCCATAAAATGCTGCTTTGTGTCTGATTCGGTTAGTGGACAACCACAGCATAGCAAATGTGTGCTTCATCCTGTGAGTGGTCGTTAATTTACCAGTATGTGTGTGTGTGTGTGTGTGTGTGTGTGTGTGTGTGTGTGTGTGTGTGTGTGTGTGTGTGTGTGTGTGTCCAAGTTTCCTGCACAGCCGGTGGTTTGCTGTCTCTCTGCATGCAGCTGAGATGTGAAGAGTGAATAAGGAGCGCGGCTGCCATTCGACTGCAGATCAAAAACACATCAGGCGGCGCACGGATGACAAACAGTCAAAACAGAACCTGATCTCAGGGGTAATTACCACTGTTTGTTTAATCTCGGCAACGCGCTGTCGAAAAAGCAAGACCACTCATGCTGCCAGTCTTCTCTTTTTAGCTTGGGTGCGAAAAAGGATTATTGCTCATTAGGAGTTTGCGTGTATATGTGTTCGCCCTCAAATCTCAGTCAACGGCATGGCTGACTTAAGTAGTACTCTCAAGTGTGCAGACTCAGTTTAATTATTGGAGCCCAGGGTTCAAAGAAAACATGGTGAAGTGGCATTTGGCTGTTATGCTGCACATAAATGAAACAAGGTACCAACGGCTAATGCTTTTAAATCCATGTTAAAAGGTTTTTCCCATACCTTTGTTTTTCTTTTTTTCAGTCATTTTTGAATCAATTTCACAGTACGGTTTTGTGGTAATTTTAGAGATCTACTTTTATTTTTTTAATTTAAAGGGAAAGTCAAATAAGATTTAAAAAAATAAATAAATAAATAAAACCAACAAGCACGAGCAATACAATAAGTATACAATGAATCATCCTCGTCAACTCATTTTCCATGTCTTGATGTGTGTTACCTCAACCCACATTAAAGCTACTAACACCCACTGAACAATTAAGGTAGCATGAGACCTGACTTCACCTCTGACTAATCTCATCACACATTTTATGGCAACACAAGCTGGAAGACTGTGTGGATGACTTTCGGATTTTTAATTACCTCAAGAAGTAATTACCTCCATTTCCACCCAATCCTCGGGGTATCACATTTTGATCAAAGGTTCTGATTTCCTAAAGAGTGCTATAAAACAAAATGAGATGATGAGTTTGAGGTCATGTACTTTGTGTAACGAAGACTATAAAATGATCAAAGTGTATTATATGACTGTAAAAAAATCATTTCATAATTTGGTAAGAGTTTATCTTTGAAATATGTAAGTTTAGAAATTAAGGTCTATCTAGCAAATAATTTGATGTCATTTTAACAGCCTCTTAATTGAAAGAACGCATGCGTACAGTAGTAAGGCAGACGGCACTATGCCTCGCAGTCGAGAAATCCACTTTCCATTCTCCACAGAAGCATCACTGTGTGTAGTTTTTGCTCTCCAGTTTCCTCTATCGTCCCAAAAAAAAAGCTGCGTGTGTGGGCTGAATTAAAAACATTAGACACATCATGATATATTCTGTGCTTAGTAGGGTACATTTGCAACATCATGGTGCTCACATCTCTAAACTAGGTCTTGCCTGTCTGTACATGCTGTAAAAAACAAAACAAAAAGCAAAATTGCTTAATTGATAATTGCTTAATAACCGACAATAAAGTGTGACTTCACTTTAGTCAAAAAATGTGTTTACAAAAATAAAAACGTCCCTCAGAGTAGATGTCATCTACAGTTGATAATAACTGCATTCCATCCCAAATGCCCCTCATGGCCACTATTTGCGGAAACAGTATTTCTTAAATATATCTCTAACAAGTATACACATGAGGCAATTTAGTCAAACCAGGCCCACGCTCTTGGCATTCTATCATAGAGTTAAATAATTACTTTCCCCTTTGGTCTATTTACTCTGTTTAGTTCCTTCTACATAGGAAACATCTTCTCCCATTCAGCCTCTACACATACACACGCACATACCCACATGAACAACATTTTGTGGTCATGTAGTGACAAACCCGGGGGATAAGAAGAGCTTTCATGCTGACAGGATGTCAGAGCTCAGCGGGAGACGGCTAACTAGTGGGAGCATCAAAGAACAGCTAAATCAGCTCGCTTCCACTAGCACACTCTTCACATTCCTCTAAAGGTGCACATACGAGAGGGCGGGCCTGCTTTGGGAAACTCCCATTTAAAAAAAAAAAAAAACACAACATCTTGGATTAGTCTTTGGTGGTGTCGCGTGCATGGTAGTTTCCTGTTTTTATGCAGTTTGTTGTCGACCTACCGCGCTCCATTCCGCCCTCATGACGTTTTCAGTTGTAACACAATAATCAGCCTAAAAAGCCCATTTATTACATGAGCTGATGGGCTTGGTGTGGTTTTGTGCCCCCAGTGGCGTCAACAAAATGTCAGATCACAACATCTCTTTTCACATCATTTCAATGTCCTAAATTATTTTTTTTATCAACATTTATTGACCCAACATATATATTTAAAAAAAAAAAAAAGATCTCACGTCACATAACCAAACAAAAGTGCTACAAAGTGTATGCTAAATATGGAAATAACGATGATTTGTCTCAATTACTCACACATTTACTTACTAAAATCTGGGTCTGTTTAGTTCAACACAAAACTAAATTAAGGAAAAAAACATTTTCTTCAACAGCTCTAGTTCTCTCTTTTGTAGTTTTTACTGTATGACAGGCAAGCTTGAAAAGCTCAAATAAAGCTAAGCTAATAATTTTTGCACCAGTAAAATATAATTTGGCAATTTCACCGGCACAATAATGTGCCACAGTAAAATTGTTAGGAATGACTGTCGGGCTGAAAATCAACCCCTATATGTGACTCAAGAAGATGGTAAAAGACTGCATGAATGAATGAATGAATGAATGTCTCATGTCAAAAATTGCCCATAACTTTGTCAGTACAGATACAGTGCTAAATAAACTTTTGAGAGCACCTGTCATAACAACACGACAAGACCAGCCATCATAATAAAGTTAACTGTGTCATATAATTAATTTTCCATTTTAGCTCTAAGTTTTACTCTTTTGAACAGGAATGAGGAATTTCCAGCTGGGCTGATCATCTATAATTAATCAAGCATAAGATTCAATCATTGAAAGTATCAGTGCAGGAACGTTATAAATAAAAATGAAATAGCTATATTTTTACATTTTAATCAAGGAATAATGACATGCATTAAATTTTTTTTTTAATAATCATAATTAATTTAGCATTATGAACAAATTAACACTACAGAGACATATTGTGATTTTGGCAATAGAATATGCTTTATATGTGCTAATAATCATATATTGGGTGGTAGTTTAATAAATTTGTTACCGAGATTAGTTGTATCTCCTCCAAATTGACGATTGAGATACAGGCGGAATAATATTCTCTGAAAATATCAAATATTTATCATGTCTTGCAGTTAGCTACATTTGCCACTCATTTGTCATTTAACTGCATGAAGAAAATTGCCACCACTTTTTCATAAATACCCATAATAAGTAGATGCCAATAAACATTGACTTTAATGTCAAGCAAAGTGTGCCCAACCACCACCCCCCACCCCCGCCCCAAAAATAAATAAATAAATCTCTCTTTTACACACACACACACACACACACACACACACACACACACATTGTTTTACTCCAAAGTTGAGCAGTCAAAAGGAGGTAGGGTGTATGTCGAGCTATGGGGGCATATATCCTTTCCATCAATGCCAGTTAGCCCCAACAAAGACCCTCGTGAAACAGGATGAGTCATTTCAATGTCCTGGTTGAGCCTGATACCTTCAATTCCTAATTATCCTCCGAGAAACTTAGAAAGTATTTAAAATATATATTATTATCATTATTATCACAAAAAGGTTCAAACTTTCTTCCTTGTAAAATGGAACCACTCCTTCTCAAACTTTTGTTGTTATTGCTAATCGAGACTAAGCAGAATCATGTTAACAAAACACAAATTTAGCAAATGAAGCACACACAAAAAAAAGTAGTGGTGGGATCATTGGAACTATAATAATGTGCAAATGTGGACAAAAACTGCTTTCTTTGGTTTCTCCCACTGTGCTCACAGGAGTGAAGAGGAGTCTGAGACGGGACTCTGAGACGGACACCCAGCGGGGGTCTACTTCATCCATCTTCCTGCCTCGCCCCCTCCTCACCCATCCTCACCCTTCTGTCTCCAACGTAACCTCCAGGCACCTGTCTCCCCCTTTTGGATTGTTTTTCCGCTCTCTGTGCATCTTTTCTCCCCTTACATCATATTCACTTTCCTTTCATCCTTTATTGTGGTCTGTCTGGGGACCCGTCCCTCCTTTTGTCCCCAGCCCTCCCCGTTTCGGTGTTTCTTGGATGGACAAATTGACAATGGCGCCGCCGCTCGGTCTGGCGTCAGGGCCTTCCCATACCGGCAACATGCCTGAGATGCTTTGCGCGATCTTGCATACTTTCACATGACGCCAAGGAAACTAGAATGATTTACATGCAAAGCATTTCTCCATTTACTGCATGCTCCCTTTGTCATGCTACTGTCTATTGATGGGCTTTTGTCATTGTGATGAAGCACACCTCTTACTTTGTCAGCAGGCAATAAAGTCAATTTACTCCACAGGCTAACAATACCTTGACTAATAAATGTCGTAAATGGATTAGTTAAGATGCATTTGACAGTAATGACAGTATGTTGTGCTAGAAGCAAGTTGAAGTAAAACCTTGTACACTACATAGCCAAAGTAAAGTCTAATCTCTTAATTTCTTGCAGAACATATCAGCCTCAGTTTTGATTGACATGGTTTTGATCAATTTATTATATATTATAGTTGTTGTAGTTTTAAGAGATGTAGTCATTTCCTAAGAGCCTCAATTGAAAGCCTGTGTAAAAAATGATGAATATAAATGAGTTGTATTTAGGATTAATAAAGTGTTTATGTATCATGTAGAATAGGCCTACCTGTCAGATATTTCCAATCAAAATTGAGTATTTTTTTTAACATAATTTTATGAAATACAATTGTGTTGTTGTTAGTGTTGGGAACATTACTTTAAAAAAGTAATTAATTATAGTTATTCATTACTTGCGTAAAAAGTAACTGAGTTAGTAATTGAATTACTTCATAATAAAAGTAACTCGTTACCAGACAAAGTAACTATTTTCACTACTTAAAAAAAAGTGTTATCTCAAATAATTTGGATTTTTACATTTTATATTATTATTATTATTATTATTATTATTATATTTTTTATACAAGGAATTCTAATTATGTCCAGCCTTTAGGGTGTTTATTTATTTTTGTGAATATTTATGTCACATAAATGCCTCACTCCATAATGACATATCATATAATAATAATAATAATAATAATAATAATAATAATAATAATAATATTAATATTAATAATACATTAAATTTGGAGTGGTGATGTATGTTCTACCACTGCCAATTACTAAAGCAATCAGAATAATAATAACAAATAAAATAAATACTGGATAGATGGTGATTTGTGGCACATATGTCATCTATAGGTAATTTGTAGAAAGTCCTAGCCAGTCCCTCCAGGATATCACGCGCATGGTTGCGGGCTAAAATAATCAACCATCAATGCTATGAAATATACAGTGCTTAATGCTATCATGGCCAAAATTATTGCCATAACTCCATTTATCCTCAAATCATCAGCTTCCACATGATCTCTCTGAAAAACCTTTGTACGCTTTCAATTAAGAGATAATTGTGATTATCTTCAATTTATAATTCTGCACATTTAAAGACATGCTAATTGATTGAGTTACGTCAGAAAACTGCCCAACTCTAGGCTAGCATCATTCACTCCGCAACGTTTCTTACTTACTCACTAAATACCGGTAGTTTGGTGCTCCCGACAGACCCTGAATCCATGGCCTCCGTCAGGGTGATTTGCAGAGACTGGATATTTCTTTCAACACTTTTCACGTGTTTAGCACTCGTGAAATAAGAGGAATACAATTGTTGGCGCTATTAATTACACTAGGTGAGCGTGTCGCTATGACTTACCAAACAAGTATCTTTCATTGATCGCTGTTATGGTGCTTGCTTGTGGAGTTGCGATGTTAATGGTTCTTGATGTAACAGAATTGTTAACAAATCGCTCCTCATGGCAGCCGTTTTTCGACAAATCTCTACTGTTATTTGGATTAATGTCACTCCCGAATGACTTCCAGGCGGGCTAATTCCAAAAGGAAGACACGCTTCCCGCGGAACCTCCAAAATAAAAGTCACTATTCATTTCAGCTGTCCAGACACTTTTATTGTCCAACAACAACAGTGCCTGTAACTGTGCGCAAACTACATTTCAGAGAAAGATTTCAGCAAAAGAGCAACACATGACTGCACAACGTCGTGTAAGCTTACTTCGAACCTTGAAACTAATAAATGAATTGTAACGCAACGCATTTCACATACAATAACGATAACGGCGTTTCAAATACGGGGACAATAATTAGTTAGATTAGTCCGTTTATGAAAAAAAACTGAGTTACCTAACACCGTTAGTTTAAACGCCGTTATTCCCAACACTGGTTGTTGTAATGATGACATTACCAGTCAAAGACAAAAAGGTACACATACACTCACAACAGATATTGTGTACAACAACAAAACTTTAATGACTAACTAGGCCAGTTAACTATAATCTGCCTTAGTGTTTGTCAGCCATTGTAGTATTCATCTTTGCCTACCGCAATTTGTTTTGTTTTGTTTTTTTGTGTATGGCTTTCCATTTGTAAAGGTCTCCTTTCCACTTGATAAAGACTAAAGCCAGCAGGCTCTTGTGAATGACAATACACTTTTGAATCACTTGGTATTTACTGCTCAAGGGTTGGAGTATATTAAGCCAAGAGGTTGATTGTTGTTGTGTTTGCCTTTGCTAATTGTCTAGAAGGCAGTAAGTTGTAGATACAAATCAGAGGGAAAGCCGTGATCAGAGGAAAAGGAGGCTGGGGGAAAGTAAAGCTGCAGATTAGCAAAAAAAGAATGTTTGGTTGGCATTCTGAAGACATTAAGATTATAAAAACATGTGGTCCAACGTTGTTTATTCAAAATGTGATTATATTTGCTGTATTCCCACAAGCTGATTGAGATTGTGTACAGTCTTAACGTCGGAACAACACATATGAACCACCATGGCGAGGAATAATTAAAATCTTCCTTTGGAGATGATCAGTTGGAGACTTGAAGGAAGGGAAACACAGACCAAAGGGTTCTGGTCGCGTCACACCGTGGGTACTTGTCTACCTAGTAATCAGGACAAGCTGTGGGGAGACTTGGCATGAACTCTCAACCGCAATTTCTTCCTCCGCAGTGGAAGAAGACGCGGAGAAATAACAGAGGGGTGGAAATGTCGCTATAGAATTTGTGCTGGACGAGCAGAAAAGTAGCCATGCCTATGATGTGCTGTAAGCTACGATGGCAAACCACATGCCTTAAAGGGACTTACTGTATATCTGTGTGTGTGCGTCACAAAGTCAGTACCATGGCCCCGCGCCCCCCCATTAAAAAAAACAAAACCCAAAAACAGAGAGACTACTCATCCACTTTTGGTTTAGAGGAAGCACAAATTGAGTGTTCTACATAAAGCCAAGTGGAAGACTGGAGTAGGGGGTGGGTTACAGCGGAGCTTGGTGGTCGGCCTGCAGAGAATTTTAAAAGCCAGAAATTTGGGATCTCAAATGGTCATGGCTGAAACCAGTATTCACAGTGAATTTCCGGCCACGGTGCCATGCCTAAGTCCTCTTGATTATTTTCTGGTTCAGGGGTTGCTGCATTTCAAAGCGCTGGGCCTGCCCACGTCTGTGATTTGGTCTCGTTAAGGGGCCTATATTTCAGCGGGGAAACACACAAAAAGCCTGAAGCTAAATTAGAAGTGACTATCAATCACACAGAGTTCTCATTCTTCCACCGGGGTGTGGTGTAGGCCCGGACGCGCGCACTGACACCGAGTGGGCTGATATTTGACCATGTGCTGGTTATAAAAGGCTGAATTTATAGAGAGGCATGGGAAAGTCTATTGGAGCTTGGAGTATTAAAGACTAAGCCTGTGTCCTGTGTGAAGACGTTTCAGTGGAAATATAGAATCACACATGCAACACACCAATCAAATGAATTTGATGTGACAGCTTAGGATGCTGTTGGTGGACATTTACATGATTCAGAATTATATATGTGCAAAATGTGACAAGGAGACATGACTACTTGCATCTCTTCTACATTTCGGCTTTTCTTTTGTTTGTACTATGAGTTCTTAAAAATGAGCCTCAGGTTGTTGTTTTTAAATACCCGGTATCTATCCATCCATCCAGCTAGCTGGCTCGCCGGCTTGCTATCTAGTAGGCCTAAGCTAGCTACAATTAGGGCCCCATAAAGAACATTATAAGGGACAGGAAATGCAAAGGACAGGTTTATTTAGCTAGTTGGATAGCTATCTAGTAAGATGGCTAGCTAGCTATAGATTAGGGTTCCTAAGCAGAATATTAGGTAGGGGACATGATGTGCAATGGACAGGACAGGTTTAATTGCCAAAGCTCGTCAAATTCAACATACAGTGGTGCCTTGACTTACAAGTGCAATTCATTCCATGACACACCTCGTAACTCAATTTGCTGAAATATCAACTCAATTTTCTCCTTTGAAATAAATTTAAATCCCATCATCATTGTAAATGGGAGAACTTGGATAGTCGGTGGCTGACTAAATACTTTTTTTTTGCTGCAATGTATTTTGAAAAAATAATATGTAGGGAGTGTCATGTTTATTTTCAGTCTTGTTTACTCCCTGTCATGTTTTCCTTGTGTTTTCCCCTTGTCTTGTCATTTCCTGTTTTATTGTGAAAAGTCTGACTCCTCTCGTTTCTGGTCACTTGCCCTTCCTCGTGTGGTGTCTTTGTCAACCCTGATTGTGTCCACCTTTCCCCATTACCCTCATGTGTCATCCAATCAGTGCCCTCAGCCAGGTGTGTCTTGTCATGTCATTAGTGTTGGTGTATTTAGTCGGTTGTCTCCCCCCTGTCTGTGTCGGTTCATTTTTGCTGTTGCAACTGTCGTAAGTCTTTCGCCACGTCACGCTGACCTCTTCGCCTGATCAGGATCCATGTCATGTTGTTAGTCTCGCCTTAGTTGTTTTGTCATCTTTAGCTTCATGTTTTGTTAGTTCAGTTTATTTTGTATTTTGAAGTTAGGTTTTTTTTTGATTAGATATTAAAACGTCTTTTTGGACTACACCTCTGCCTCCTTGCCTCTGCCTCCTTGCCCTGCCTTCCCGCATCTGGGTCCTAAAGCCCCCACCTTACTGACAGGGAGGGGTATTGTTGTATTAGAATTGCTTGTTTTAAACAACCAGGTGTCCAAAGGCCAAAGTAGGTTCGGCATTATTAATGCAGTAAATGCTCATGATCAATTAAATTCAATTCAATTTATTTCTTCATTTGTATAAAAAAAAAAAGGACAATATAAAGCAATATTGAAATTCTAAGTAAAGTAAAATAAATGAAATGGGACAGAAAGAAGTAAAACTTGTTTTGACCGCCCCTGAGTGCATGATTGTGTCATTTCAAGTAGGAAATGTTGGCTCTCAGCTCAAGAATTGAAGGACGAAATAAGTTAACATTAATAATAATAATAGCAATAATATATGTTTGACGTGGTCTCCATTGGGTTCAAGATGGTTTCCCAGTCAAGACAACCTTTTAAGTAAACGGAAAAAAACATCTTCCAAGGTTGTATGATTGTAATTACACGCTATTGAGTGTTTGCCATTAAAACCATTTCCTTTTCAAATCCAGCATGTACTTTTCTAAATAACCTATCACTTTGTTTTTGGCTGGAGACATTGCTTGACCTTCTCTTATTGCAGCCTTTGCAGCTCGAGACAGTCAGACTCATGGGACCGGATGACATTAATGACTGGGAGTGTCATGCTGTCTCAACAGTGAGTTCGTCCCAAGTTGTTACATGTGGCCTCGCACATCTTTTTAGCTTAATAACAAGTACAAGAAGTTGTTAGCGATGCTCTGGCCTTGACCAGAATATGAGCAGAGTAGGAGAAAACACCAAAGCCACTAATCAGTTTATGTTTCATTTGAGAGTTACTGTAAACATGCCAAAGGATGCATAATGGCCATTGTTTGTGAGCTGCCTTACTGCAAAGCCAACTAATGGGAAAGAACAAGCAGCATGTGTCACCTATTTGGACACATAGCACATTCTGTTGCAGAAATAATGCTCCATGACAATTTATTCCATAACATTACGCCTTAAGTCATTTCAACGTGACATCTGTCCACTGAGGATGAGGCAATGGGAAGGCGTGCGACCTGCCCAGTAAATGCTTCCATGAAGCTTTTTTCCACCCTTTTGTGTCTGTGCATATTTGTCTGCATCAAATCTGTCAAACTATAACTGGATGATTTTGCAGAGGACATTAATCTGTGCCAATGTACAAGTGTGATCCTCTTGAGAAGGGGAAGCACATCAACTTTCAAAGATGGCGGTAATGAATATAATGGTAAATGCTTTTAGTTCAACCGAATAACTTTTAATTTGCTGGCAATAAAAATATGTGTGGTTGTCGGCATGACTGTATTACATTGCTCCATGGGCGACAATCTTTATGGTGGGTTTGTCTCTGAGGTTTTGTGTGGATTTACAGGCATATTTATTGAAAAAGAAATGTTGGTTGAATGATGAAACTTTCTATGCTTTGTCTGCTCAACAAGAACTAACCTGAATAGGTTTCATTCAGAAGGTAAAGACAGTCAGTAAAATGTTCCTGTCATCTTCAAGAGGTATAAGATATAATTGAGCGCTTCAAATTGTACCACCACTGCTGTTTTATCTTGATAACACGGGCACGCACACAAACAACCAATTGAAAATGTCAGCTTGCTTTTTTTCCCCAACGATTGACTGATGAAAGGTATAATTTTGGAAAGCAATACAGCTACTTCAAAAAGCTTCAAGTGCTATATTAGGTAGGAATGTGAAAGCTGTCCAGGCAAAAAAATGATCCAATTTTCTCTGGCTTTAATTACAAAGAGGATCCCGTTTCATTGGCACAGCAATGGCTGACCCTGTTTTGAAGACCATTGTGGAAAATGATCAAGTCAGGCATATCCAGAATGTTCTAATCTGGGCTGTCTATTAGTGAGGCCATATGAAACACTAACACGCAATTCAAGTTTAGGAATGTGGTAATCAAAGAACATTGTAAAAAAAATAAAAAATAGTCCGTTCAACTTAAGAGTCTTGGTTGAAAATTCACCGTGATGCACTTTCTTTTCATACACAAATGTATGCTTAATTAAAAGAAGCAAAAGAGTTATTAACTGTCCATACTGTAAATTGCTGCAACATATACCAAGATGAGTTGAATTAGCGGCACATAGCAGACTGATATGGTGTGTTTTTTCACCAAATCACAACCTTTCTTCATATTTGTCATGGTTCGGCTGGTTTGGTTACGTTGTAGCCCTTTTTAACTTGACAGAGTGTTTATAAAAATATTGACTTACTCTGTTAAATGGCTGGTCAGAATGTAGTCTTTAATCAATAGTTTGTTTGTGGTTAGGGATAAGTTAAAATGAAAAAACAAGAGGCACGAGGGCCTTTAAACTTTAAAACGTTTTTCCTTTCTCAGATATCCTTTCACCAACTAAGTAAAAGCATCAGTTGTTGCTGATCCACTGCGCAGGCACATTGCGCCTGAGGTCGTTTTAGTTATGACCATTGCCCTTTCTAATATAAATAAATTTGAACATTTGTAACAGCAGCTGCATTATGGAAAGTCTTAATTTGTGATTGCAACATCTGTACTTAACCTATTGCTGCATGTGTTTTTCATTATTATTTTTCCGGGAAACTTGGATGCACATGACCTTGCATGCAATACTTACTGATTCAGATCCAGAAAGTGGGTACTGGCTAATATGGTGGTATAAAACAATTATACTCAGTCATGCAAACCCATGCTAAGTGTATAAAACTCTAGACTCTATGTTTTGTTGTAGTTTTAATTAAACCAGCATGATATCATATGACAAAAGCAGAACTTTAGATGATTTAGAACTCAATCAAACCAATCTCCTAATTTCTCTGAATGTATTTTCTTCAGGGCTCAAAGAGCTTTCCTTGTTTGCCTTGTTGACAAAATGCCAACCAACGCAAGCCAAATGAGAAATTTTTATGCCCGGGCAAAATCTTCCCTCTTGGCCACCAAATGTCAACTTTGGTCATATGTCATGGGAAGAGAGCCATAAAGAAAAGTGAGTGTTGCACACCGAGGAGGGACGTGTTTGGAGGCTTGTTTGTAAGCCTGGAGGGTGTGACAGGTAAGCTCCCAACTCAAAAGGCAACAACTCTCATGTCATTACTCCTCCTCCGACCAGGCTGCAGGACATTCTTCTACTGTTTCAAGACTGCTAACTGCCGTCAACTGCTCTGAGCAGTGTGTCACACTGGTGGAACAAGTCTCATTTTCTCCCATTAAATAACCTATGATGAGAAAATAGAGCAGACTTGTTTGTGGTAAACTGCATGCCACCACCAAGAATGCGCTACAAGCATGAGCGCAACACATGAAAAAGCTCTTGAAAAATCTGACGCTAACTTAAATAAGGGAAGACCTAATCAGAACCATTTTTTAAGGAGTGTGTAAGGATGCATCCTCGGGCAAAGTTGAGATAAGAACCTTTGATAGAATTAAGACAACGTCAGTTACTTGAGTCCTGTGAAGATAAAGCGGTCTTGACGGACATCTGTGATAATAGTCCAAACAAAGAGAAAGTGAAGATTAAGGGGTTTCTTTTGAGGCACTTAAGTGGACTGCCTGAAGGACACTCCAAAACATGGCTCATCTGTCGGGGTTGGGGGGAATGGATACTGTCACTGACACTTCATCCAGAAATGTCGTAGAATCGCTTGTACTTAGGAAGTTCTCTATATATCTGTGTTATATGTGACCTAATAACATTCTGATTAATATTACATTTGTGGAATGTAAATTATGCAGCAAAATCCAGACGTTTTTATCCATCTCAGGGGGCGGCCATTTTTCCATTTGCTGTCGATTTAAAATGACATCACAGTTGCTCAGGGCGCAACCACCAATCACAGATCTCCTGTTTTCTGAAGCTGAGCTGTGGTTGGTTGTTACCTGAGACCTGAGCAACTGTGATGTCATTTTCACTCGACAGCAAGTGGCAAAATGGCCGCCCTCTGATATTGATAAAAACTGCTGGATTTTGCTGCTTAACTCATATTCAACTGACACATTATTTGTTACGGTGTGGTCACAGAGCGGTGTGGTGTCTGTCGGCGTGTGGAGTGGAGGACCCAAAATGCAGGGAGGCAGGAGAACCACAGCAGGAGTGCGGGCGAGACTGGCGTGCTTTATTTTACAGAAAACACTAACCGAGGAACTGGTTAGCATAAAATAAACAAGGAACTGAAAAGGTACAAAATCAAAATGACAGACAGAACTCCGGGGGTGACCGTGACAAGCGGCAATGATCTCACACGGACTGATCACCACCCGGGAACTAAATGCACCCACACTAATTGGGTAACTAGCCACACCTGGGGCCAGGCACAAGTGGCTGAGGGCCCGGATTGGTCAACCCGCGGAAGGGCGGGAACCCACTCAGGGCCCTCAACCAAAGCCAGATCTCCCCAGACATGACATTATTAACCAGAATACTGTATGTAGATAGACTAGAGGGGCTGCATAGAACATATTGTCAAGAATTTTTTGGGGGGTTGGCTTTCCCTTTAAGAAATAAGTTGTTACTGTAGTTTTTAATAAATTCTTAGAAACCACATCACCAATCTATGAATCTATGAAACCGGGCAATCGCAAACAAATTACAGTTGGTGCAACCATCGCTCACTTAGTGACAATCCCAAATTCAAAAAAGGTTTTGAAGCGCCACCAACATTAATTTATTGAATCACACAATTTTGTTGTGCATATCTATTTTGTTGTGACTCTATTCCCTTGCAAATCGACATTTAGAATCCAAGCCAAACAAGTTGCAGATGTTCAGTAACTAATGAAGACTAGACTAGAAGAACCATTCAGTCACATGGTGCACTGCACCATGTGACTGAATAGTTCTTTTTTGGTGTTTGTTTGTTTAGTCAGTCCCTAAACCTTTTTGATTTTATTTTTAAAACAAAAAAGGGACTGAATAGTTCATTGGCATTCGGTCACATCACTTGGTGTCTTTCTTTACAGCTCTGTTTTTGTAGACAACTCTGTTATTCATTTGTCTATCCATTCCACATTGTAATGTTTACTTTCTTTTTCAGGACATTCCAAATGGTTCTACTGGCTATGAATAGGACGCACTTGGGCAATAAAGAATGCTCTTGAGCCACATGCTCCAATACTTTTGCTCACACGAAAAATAGAGTTAAAAAAAAAGGTACAGATTGGACCTGAAAACAAAATTAACACTTACACTGTCAAACAGCAGTAGTATTTGTAGTAGTGTAAAACAAACCACAACACTCCTCCAGAAGAAGTTGAAAGTGAAACTATATTACACGGCTAATAATTGAAGACCTTTTTCTCAAGTAGGTTAAACTGTATTTTCATGATATACAATTGCGAGTAGTGTAGTTCTGATTCAGCAGAGCCATCCACATTTTGTTGTTTCCCGGAAACAAGCGTTTGTTTTTTGTTTTTTAACTTTCTTTAAAATATTTGTTGCACTATATATTATGTAAGTAATAAACAGTATAAGATATACATGATAAATATGATTTATGTAGAGATCTATAAAGGTATATAAGATATGAGTTATCATTGCATAGTACAACTAGAACTTATCGTACAAACAAATTGACGAGACGACCTAGACAAGACACAACCGGCGAGCTGAGAAACAGTGAAAAATATGTGAGACCTTATTGAGATATCATCTAAAACTCCAAAGGAGACTAATTTGAGATTAAGTGCATGGCATTGCTCCTAAGAAAAAGACAAGACACAGGCGCAATACACCTTAGTCTCAGTTTGGTCTCACACCAATCTCATTGTTATCTATTGGAGAAGTAAATGAGACATGCTTGAGATCTCAAACATGTCTCATTAGTCCATTTCTTTTCCTCTGGGTATTTTCTAAGTTGTGCGTCAGATATATTATCTGGAACTAAAAGTTGAAATGTTTATCTCTTGTGTCAGATTTGTTTTGATGTTAAACTGAAATGTTCCCAGTCGTATAACACTTCTAGAAATATCCACCCATTTTCTTAACCGCTTGTCCTCACAAAGGTCGCGGAGCCTATCCCAGCTGGCTTCGGGCAGTAGGCGGGGTACACCCTGCACTGGTTGCCAGCCAATCGCAGGGCACACAGAGACGAACAACCATCCACACTCACAATCACACCTATGGATAATTTGGAGTGTTCAATTAACCTGCCATGCATGTCTTTGGGATGTGGGAGGAAACCGGAGTACCCAGAAGAAACCCACGCAAGCATGGGGAGAACATGCAAAATCCACCCAGGAAGGCCGAAGCCCGGACTCGATCTCACGTCCTCTGCACTGGGAGGCGGACGTGCTAACCAGTCATTCACCGTGCCGCCCACTTCTGGAACTATTTATAACAAATGTAATCACTAGTCAATCTGGTGACTAGTGGTTGTGTTATGACTTTAGCTAATGCTAAATGCTCTCTTGGTTCAACAGTGCGAAGGCAATGCACTCACCGTCTTCCAACCTTTTTTGCTCAGTCACGGCAGCTATTGCTGGTCTTCCAAGTTCTTATATACAGTAGTGAGGAAGGGGTGACTCTTGGTGGAGGCCCAAGTGTGTCAATTTGTGCACTTTAAGCCTTTTTTTTTTTAACCTCTGAACTCCAAGTGACTAGTTGCAGACTCGCCAATAGCGGAGACGGACACTTTCCTGCATACCTCCATATGCAATAAGATAGTCTATTTACTGGTTCTCAATAAAGGAATTAATGTGTATACTGTATTATGGTTTGTTCTCTAATCTCTGAGGGAAAATCCCTTTAAAAAAAAATCAGGAAAACGGGAAAAAACTATTCAATAAAACAGAAAAAAAATACTCGAAAAAACAAAGCTTCCCCAAAAAATGTGTCAGAAAAACAGGACTTTTTTTTTCAAGTGAATGCAATACGCTTCCATATAATATAAAGTTTTTATGTGGAAATAAAAAGAAAATATTGTGAAGAACTCACAGAAAAATGATCAATGGGATTTTCTGCACATGCCTGTCACTCCTACAACCGGCAGCTAAAACAGGCCATGGTTGCTTTATAACTTAAATGTGCTCAGAGACAACTTGGACAGACAGCTCATATCAATTCGCTTTTCACAACCAAAGTTAAATACAATGAATGAAAAATAAAGGTGCTGAAGTGGCAGAACAGTACAGACAGTGGCAGCACTCGGGTTGAACATATTCTTGCCTCAATACTAACAAAGGAAATGAGCAAACCACACAGCAAATAAGAGACTTTTATTTAAAAAGTCTTGGCTACAGTGCTTACTTACATTTGAGTGCAAGGCTGTCACTTACAAATACAGTGATTTATGAGAAATATTATGCACAAATTACCACAGTTTTGTCTAGACCGGACATTATTTCAACTCTATTTACATTGGCATGAACCGTTTTCATGTTGGGGTACTGCAAGTCAAACATTTACTGCTTCCAAATTCGCACTTTAGAGTAAATTCTATGAAGCAGCATGAAACTTAATTTACCACACACTAGTTGCCTTCCCTTTTCAAAACATTAAAGTACTACAAATCATAATTTAAAAAAAAATACTTTGTAAGTAGACTTCATCAGAAAAGCACCATGCCGCATTCACAATAAGTCAGCACTTAAATTTGTATGATTCAAGATACAGTATTTTCCATGACATATTTTCCAAATGTTACAGATTGCAAACGTTTTTAGATCTTACTTGAATGTGATCAGACTGACTTACTGGTGAGGTGGGTGGATCATATCAGCAAAGGAGATGTGCTCACTAATATATCTGATTTGTGAACAACATTTGAGAGAAATGAAAAGGAAAAGTATTTCATCAAAGGTGCCCAAGTCCGGTCCTCGAGAGCCTGTTTTGCATGTTTCACTCTACCAACAGATCTGATGCATGATCAGGCTTCTCCAAAGCTTGCTGATGAGCTGATCATTGGATTCAATTGCGTTGGAGGAGGGAGACAGGCTCGATAGATGCTCTCTAGGACCGGACTTCGGCACTTCTGTCTTAGATTTTTGAATTCAGCTCATGAAAAATGAGAGAAAACCAAAATTACAATTACAAGTCACTATTCCTCATTTTTTCCCATGAAAAACACATATTGAATGTTTATCAGCATTGAGTTTTTTTAAATAATTTTTTGAGTTAAAAAATAAATAAAATATTCGATGAGTGTCAATTATACGCGGATTTACACTATTCACATGCCTGCCCGGTCCTAATTTCAATGCAGTTTTTCAAGCACAAACCACGCAAATCATTTATTTTTTATGGTTCCACGCAAATCATTTCTTTTTTATGGTTATGTTGCAAGATGAGATTTAAATTGAGTTAAAAGTGTTTTGAAATCATAGTTTGGGGTATATTTATTATGGATTAAGTATCGATAAGGTATCCGCATTGATGGCGAAACCAGCCTTATTTTTCTTTTTTATGAGAAATTAGCTGAATAAAAAAATTCCATTAATTTAATGCAATTTTAGGGAAAAACGTTATATTGGGATATATTATTTTAAGTATTAAAAGTACTAGTGGTATCGGTACTTGGTATCAGTGACTACTGAAGAGTTGATTACAGTAATTTTTGGACTATGAAGCACACCTGACTATAAGACGCGCCAGCTAAATTTGGGGAATACTCGAGTTTGTTACACATATAAGCCGCACCCGACTGTAAGCCGCATGTGTTTTAATGTCTCTACTTTCCTTTACATAACGAGTGCGCAAATTGTCTCGCTCTCGTTCTGTATCTCCTACTGTATTTGGGTTCACTTGGTTTGTTTTGCTCTGCCTGACGCTCTTGTGCTTCCTTTATAGTGCGCCCCCTTGTGATCTGATGGATAAGCCGCACCTTTTGTATTAGCCGCGCCTTTTGTATTAGCTGCAGGGTCGGATGCAAGTGAAAAAAGTAGCGTCTTATAGTCCAGAAATTACTGTTAACATAATGTTATCTGTCTGAAAAAAGTGGTATCGAACATCCCTAATATTTATATTATTGTTTAATCAATTAATACAGGTAATTAACTACCGGTAATTGTATTTTTGAGGGTGAGCACCCATTACTTGCAAATTTTTGCTAATTGCATCCTGACTTGTTCACCGTATTCGCAGAGGCAAAATATGAATTACATACTACACAACTATACTATAGTGTCCAACCACAATAAATAAATGAATCAAAGCACTCAACCCACAAGAAGATGCAACAGGTGGAAAAATGTCAGTCCTGTAGAGGAGATTCTGCCATTTGTTTCTTCATCCGCTGAATTTTTAGTGTATAATACTCCTCTTGAAGCTTGAGGACTGCCTCATGTCTTCTTAGCACAGACATTTCCAAATCCATTCTTTCTTGTGAAGCGTTGCAGTGTGCTGCATGTGTGCAAGGAAAGCAGTGGTAATTTGACTGTTCTCCAGAGGCAGCAGGATAATGAGGGCTAAACTGCACTGAAGGGGTCATATTTTGTCCTGGTGCAGTCGTGGATGGATCTACTCCATAAGCAGGCAGCACAAAATCTGCCTGCTCTTGTTTAACTTGGAATTGTTCGCCACTTGTGAACATGCTTCCATCGTTAGTGACACTAAAAGGGAAGAACATTTGGATTTGTCGATAAATCAGCACTCAGTTCTAGTTCAACGTAATATAACAGCGGTACCAACTTACAAGTTTTTCGAGTTACAACACGTTGCTTATCAAAGTTTTTGCTTTCTGTTACAAGCCCAAATTTAAATACAAAATTAGCTTCAGATACGCCGCTGCTTGAGTGAATTTTTTAAAAATGACAGCGACAAACGCAGATACATTTTCAGCTGTTTACTGGACGGAACAAACAATTAAACTACTGCCACACCAATAAATGTACATGTCACACAAATAGTACAGTCAGTTTGTACGTGTGTATAAAATACACTTTATAAAATCTGTTGGGGTTTTTCTATACTTTTGTTTTTAATTATGCTTTTATATTTATTGTTTACAATACGGTGCTATTTTTCTTCTTTAACTCATTCACTTCCAGCCATTTTCACTGAAGCAACCCCCTTTGCTCCCAGTTGTTTTACTGGATTTTGGCTGATGTTGCAAGGCCCACAGAATATTGCGTTCTATTGCTATAAAAACATCCAACCTACTTAAAGAAAGATTAGAGTCTCTTCTTTCATCAAGAAAAACATATATTTCTATCTATTTCCATTTTGCAGCAATTAGCTTTAGAATATAGCTAAGTTTCATCATTATTCACAAATCTGTTAAAACAGTGGGGGAAGACCTTTTGCAACATGGCCCTGGTTGATCTCTTGTACTCTGCTGCCACCTGCTGGCCGATTTTATAATCACTACCATTGCTTCAAGATTTATCTTCCGTTCAGAGGTTGGATCAAAGCCTTCTGTATGTTCTAGCATTAAAAAAAAACTTTAAAAATGTATAAATACGTCTTTGGAACACTTAAAACATTGAAAATAGAACGTATTTAGACATTTTGGGGAGCAAATTAGTTCAAATACAACCCCAAAAAAATCAACTTTTTTTCTTAATGAGAGATGAGTGATTAATGGCATTTAAAATTGTGTGGTATACAAGCATACTGAATTGAGAGCTTGATCACAGAAATAATTACACTTGTAGGACAAGGTATCACTGTATATATGATATTCTGAAATAGGCTAGTAAAAATAAACAACAGTAGTTATAGAACACCTGTTTTGTTGAATTTCCACCAAGTCAAAGTGTTGAGAGTCATCTTCATCTTCATCTTGTTGCAGGACTGATTCTACTGAAGGATTCATCACAGAAATCACTATCTGGGTCAAAGCACTGAACTGATCCAGGGACAGGTCATCATCTGTGAAAAGCAACAATTCTATGTAACTTCACACATTGAATAAGGTATATGGCATTTTAAATATATTGAAGGCAAACAATGTGTTCCAAATGATTCATTTTAGTTATTTTCTTATATACATTTATTTGTTCATAATTCACTAAGCATTATGGTCTACTCTATGCATTTTACATTTAATACATTTTTGAATCATTAACAATTCCATTAAGTTACATAACAAAACTCCCATGAAAACAGTATTTTTTTGCATGTTCCAATTCAATAACTGTTTTAAAATAGGGTTTAAAGAAGTCTGAAAGATGTATGTAATTACAGTACATGATATCATTTGAAAAATAAATATAATAAAAGCTATTTCAACCCCCCAAAACATTTTTATTTACCAATCAAGTTACACAGTAGCAGAGGAGTACCTCTTCAAGATCCACTGCCATCTACTGTTTTAGATTCTACTTTCAAGGATGCTCAATAGGTTCTCCATAGAGTTGAGGTCAAGAGATGATGCTGGCCACACCACGAGATTTCCTTCTTGATACCCAGAGCAGCCACAACTTCAATGGTATTTTGTGCAGCAACTGCCCAAGGCAAGGTGCTTCTTTTTTATACCATCATGGCAGGAAATGATCAGTTAGAACATGTTGGCAGATGACAATCATTCACCAACCACCCATCTGGACACTACAAGGTAGTAGGTATACTATAAAACTGTTTGATAATGTATTTCTGAGGCCGCAGAATAACTGCATGTGTTTATTTTACTTAAATCACACATGTATAGCAATTTGGAACACAGTGTACAAGAGGCTGTAAATTTTACTCACCTGTCCCTGTGTGCATCTTCTGTCGTTTAATCTCCTCCCTTGACTTTGCCACCAGATTCTCCCACTTTTTGCTGCAGTCAAACGCTGTTCGCTGCATCTGTGGAAAGGCTGAATTGATGGTATGTGTTATCTCATCCCAGGCCTGCCGTTTGGTGCGCTTCAATCTGATTACTTCTTTTCTTTCGTGGACTAGCTGAGCAAGAAGATAACACTCCTGGTCTGTCCAATTGGGTCTGCGCTTCCTGCTTGACATTGCCTCAAGTTGGAGTGGCATGATTAATTAATTGATTGTATTTTATAAATTACTGGAATACAGTACAGAAAGTTGCAAATCAGTGCAATTAAGTCGCGAAAAAGTCAAGAGTGTTTATCAGTCTATCACACTGACATTTAAAACGTAAACAACTTGAAATCAATACACGGTCAATCGCATCTTCATAACAGTCACAACACCTGCAGAGTGTAAAACATGATGTCCTTAAAACACGCTTAATTCGTAGTCATGCGGAAAACCTTGGGGGAGATTTGAAGCCTTTTTGTTCCTCCAGCGGAATCAAAACAACGGTGCCGGACTCGTCGCGTGGTAATGACGACACGTCCGGGTGACGTGTCAATTTGTTTACAGGACTCCCTGCGCTGCTGGCATGGCTCTGGATATAACGCTACTTTTTAAAGCCAGTGTTAAAACAGTCAAAACCAGAAACAAGGCGATAGGAATTGGTTTCGATTCAACCAAAGATGAGATTTTCAAGCGCAGCCGACCCAAGAATGGCTTCTCTCCGAAGGCAAAAGAAGTGGTAAGTCTTTGCTCGAGCTAACTGCAGCTAACCATGCTAACGCAGACACAATCTCCTTAAAAACGGTCAAATTGTCATTCACGAAAGTTTGTCAATGTTCATGTGTTGGAATACACGCACGTGATTTTACAAAACGCCATTTCAAAACGTTCTATTCATTGCATTTGTAACTAGTGTTGAAATGCTCACGTTAGCGTCCTACAGTCACTATTCATTTCCATGCACATATGGGTGATGCACAACTAATAATATTTTCATCCCCCCCCCCCCCCGATATCTTTGATACTAACAGTTAAATCATTATCTATCCATCTATCTAGTTCTATTTGTTTTACTATTATTATTCCTGGTATTTTTTGTAGACCAATTTTGCTGATAATGCAAGTTTAGCCAATGTAGCAGTCTTTGCTGTCTGGTATACAGTTTGTTTGCTTACTTCAATAGTATGTTTAATATGAATCTGATGTCACTTAAGATGTCAGATCCGTTTGTAACTTCTAGCAAGCGCGTTTTTGGCCAATGACCTTTCATACAAGGGCGCTTTTTCTGAGGCAGCTCTCTTGTTAGCTATCATTAAGATAAATTGTCATGGCTGTAGAGCCAAGAGAGATATATACTATATAATACAATGCTTTAAAATTTTCTGTAGAAAACTTATCTGAATAATAAGTGGTGCACATAACAATTTTGGTCTGCTTCTCATAGGAGCACTATCGGTTGTTGCTTGGTGCTCATTTTTCTGATGATGGATTAATTTAAAGATATTACAATCGGTGGTGATTTCTGGCATTTAAATTGACGTTCCTTTTATTAGTATATTGCTGTGGTTTTGTTCTTGAGTAAAGTAGGCAGCTCTCAATTTCAACAAGTTTCTCAATGTTTGGCTGATATACCCACAGTGGTTCTTTTATGAGATGGTGCTTGTCCATGAACGTAGGTGTTTGGTTTTGTCAAGCCAGATCTGGTAAATGTATCATAGATTATCAAAATGTCAGTGTCTGTGGCAGATATTATTCATATTGGACATGGGAAAAGTTCCAGTGCTTTATAAGCCATGAGATAGTAAGTCTTGTGTAAATGTACTTCCGGTATTATGTACTGTGTACAAAGGGTAATCGAACATGGAAATTGACCTACTTTCCTGGACTTGGACCATATGCAAAGGCATAGTTTTCTATGTCCAATCAATTTTTTTATTGGCTGAAAATGTTGATGAAAGGTGACTGTTGATGGGGTAAAAAGCTCACTCCCATCATCATGTGCCCACTTGGCCAACTTTGGAGCCCTTTAGTACACCCACCAAAGGCTCAGCGCCTCGAAACTCTCTAAATACAAAGTTCCAAAATCTGATAATCAATCAGTTGAAACCTCACCAACACAAAACATTTCCAGGATAAGGACCCCCAAAATGTCAACAAAAACTGTATTGCATCATTAAAAACAAAATTGACTCTTAAAGGGTTAATATCTTTCTATTTTTATATATATATATATATAGCTATGCTATTTTAAGTGCAGATTCTGACAGACAAGGTCAACTCAGAATACATAGATATTACGTTTTAGAGGTCTGTACCTATCTTATAACAAAAGATGTGTGTCTCCAAAATATGGTCCAAAATTTTGTGTGCAATTTCCAGGTCCCAGAAGTGGGCATGGCACCCAAACTTTGAAGGGCCGTAACCCGGCAACCGTTTGAGCTAGGAGGTTCAAACTTTGGATTCTTTCTTTTGACATCGGGGTGATATTGCAAAAAATGAATATCAGGATTTTTTAAATGTAATTTAAAGTCATGATTTTGATTTTCACGTTTTTTATTAACTCTTTGACTGCCAGACGTTTTCAGAAAAGGGATGCCGCCAGTGCCAGCCGATTTAAGCATTTGGACTGATCTTTCAAGGTCCACAGAAAATTTTGTGTTTGGACTATGGAAACACACATACTACCAAATGAAAGATTGAACTCTCATCTTTCATCAGAAAAAAAGTTTGTTTCTACCTTATTCCGTTTTTCAGTAATCAACAATGGAAAATGGTTAGTTTCACCGAAATGCTCTGTTTTGAAACAAAAAAAACGGAGAAAACAAGCTTTTTGTGAAACGATGTTATTTCATGCACTCTAGTGAATTGTACACTTCTTTTTGTCCATGAATGATGCCACAAACACCTAAATAGTGCTTTACTTCTGTAAAACGCTACCGCCAACAATGAAAAAGTGTTTTTTCATAGCAAAATACGTTTATTTCCATTCAACAGTGTAACAATTTGACAAAACAATTTCGCAAACTATTTACAAATGTGTGCAACTGTGGTACTATTTACAATTATGTGGATGTTTCAAATACAGTTTTTCTTTTTGTAACACTCCCCTGCGTGCAAGGAGACGGAGCAGGATTTGCACAACAGATTCGTTTCACTGCGATTGCCCCTTTCGCGTGCAGACGTTACACTTTCTTGACGGCCTTTTTTTCCGGGGAATAGCAAGTAGCAGACTGTACCCACTCCTCCGATGAATATGCATTGGACTCGAGGCACTCTTCGTCGTCCGATTGAACGTCCGCCTGAGCATGCTCGGTTGTGCTCCGCGTTTTCCGGTGTTAGCATCGCTAGCCGGTGAGGCTTTATGACGTGGTCATAGCCGCTGCGTCAACGCTTCCAACTTCGGCGTCAACCTCGGAGCCACCATCATCATCATCGTCGTCATCACTGTGCTCTTTAGCATTGGTCGATGAGCTGCTTGCAACCGGTCGCCATTATTCGCTTCCTCAGCCATCTAGCTCCGCCTCACGTCTTCTACTGCCGCGTCAACGCTTCCAACCTCGGAGTCACCATCATCATCATCGATGATGATCATCGTCGTCATCAATGTGCTCTTTAGCACTGGTCGATGCTTTTCGTCTTTGAAAAAAAATGCTCAAGCGTGAGCTGCTTGCAACCGGTCACCATTTTCGCTTCCCATCCCCAGCCATTGTCCCCTCTAGCTCCGCCTCACGTCTTCCACTGACGCCTACCCAATCTTGTCAAAAGAGAGTCATCGCTGCCATCTAGGGGCCAAAAATAGTCATTAGGCTAACTAGATCTGCTTGAAACTTTCACCACAGCTGGCCAAGGCTTTCCTCCACCAGTCCCCCCCCCCCCCCCCAAAAAAAAAAATGGAGAACGTCTTTTAACGTCCCTGGCGGCCCTCCTTAGGTTTTTACTAAACGTCATTTAACGTTTTTGGCAGTAAAAGAGTTAATAAGAAATACAAATTAAATTCCCCACAAAAAAAGAGAAGTACTGAATAAATACACTGATTAGTTTGTGAAAATGAACACAGCAATAAATACCTTATGTAAAGAAAAATATAAATTCCTAAACTGCAAAATTCCTGAGTAAAACAATAACAAAAGTCACAGTGTCATGTGTCTGTTGATCACACTGATTGGTCATCATATAGATCACGTTAGTCCCAAGGCAGTGGCAGCAGATGTATGGCTGTGCTTCAGTCAGTGACTATGTTTACATGCAGTAAATTTTCGGGTTAAGGTCAGAATTCTGGTTTCTAATCTGAAACATTCGAGATAACCTGTTTACATCTGTTGCGGACAGAGCTACTCCCGGCGTATACATGGTCATTTGTGCTCATTTGGAATACTCCGTTTGTAAGCGCATCACACGAACAACGTCATTACACAAATAAACGTAATTTCTGCGTTTAGCTTGCTACGTTCAATAAATAACATTATATTTATGTCACTCAACACGCTGAATAAAGTTATTGTTTTCCTCCTTGCTCCAAACTATGGTTCTTTGTTGCGTTGTCATTAGGGGTGGGAATCTTTGACTGTCTCACGATTCGATTCTGATTTTTGGGTCTGCGATTTGATTCAAAACAGTTTTTGATTCTAAATGATTTGATTAACATAGGGATGCACGATAATATCGGTGGCCGATAATTATCGGCTGGGTGGGAGGGTGTCTGGGGGTTTGGGGGCCTGGGGGCGGCTGGGGCTGGGTTGGGGTGGATGGCGGGGGTGGATGGGGGGTCGGGGGCTGTGGACCGGAAGGGTGCCTGGCGGGCCTGCAGTGCCCCGTCCTGCTGCATTGGGTTGGGGGCGCGGGCCGCGTTGGGGTGGGGGGCGCTCCTGCTCCTGGGTTTGCTCTTCGGCCGGTGGCCCCTGCGGGGCCCGGGGGTCGTCCTTTGGCGCTGCCGCGGCCTAGGGGGCCCTGAGGTGTTGCGCTTGCTCTGTCCTGGCGGGGGTGGACGGCTCCCCTCTTTGGTGGAGACTTTCATGCATGCCAGGTCCACCACACCAGCATCTATCGAAACTAGACACAATCTGCTTCAACCTCAGGTCGCTGAATCGGTGGAGGCTGGTGTCTGTGGATCTCACTCTGCTTCGTCTGTCCTTCCTTTTCTCAGTCTCTCTTTTGGTCTTTTGAGGTCTCCCTGATTTGTTGGAGTTTAGATGTCTCTGGGGTTGGTGAAGGACTCTGGTTAGTGGCCTGGTGGGTGGTGTCTGGTCGGTGCTGGATTTCACTTTCCTTTCTTTTCTTTGGTCCTTCCTCGGGTCTCCTGCCGACCTCACGACTCTGGCCGGAAGTGTTTGGTTTAGGTGAACGGTATGGGATTTTTTTAAAATAGGTTTTAGGTGAACTAATGAATACACACACACTCGCACGCACGCACACACACGCGCACACGCACAGACACATACTCACCCACATACAAAAAAAAAAATATATATATATATATATATATACTATATATATATATATATATTTTTTTTTTTTTTTAAAGGAAGAGCAATGATGACATGTCAAATCGAATGAACAATACTGAGCTCTCCAGAAAAGAGAAAAATAAATAAATAACGAAAATAGCATTATCGTGCATCCTAATTAACAATGATTTCTGCTTCAATCTATAGATGTGCAAAGAATCATCATGATCTACCCCAGTCTGGTTTGCAAGACAGAATGATAAATGGAGCCTAAAATGTCTTCTTTAAAAAAAAAGTTTTGAATTGTAAGGAAAGTACATTGGGCAGCACGGTGGCTGACTGGTTAGCACGTCCGCCTCCCAGTGCAGAGGACGTGAGATCGAGTCCAGGCTTCGGCATTCCTGGGTGGAGTTTGCATGTTCTCCCCGTGCTTGCGTGGGTTTTCACCGGGTACTCCGGTTTCCTCCCACATTCCAAAGACATGCATGGCAGGTTAATTGAACACTCCAAATTGTCCATAGGTGTGATTGTGAGTATGGTTGTTTGTCTCTGTGTGCCCTGCGATTGGCTGGCAACCAGTTCAGGGTGTACCCCGCCTACTGTCCGAAGCCAGCTGGGATAGGCTCCAGCACCCCCCCGTGACCCTTGTGAGGAAAAGCGGTCAAGAAAATGGATGGATGGATGGATGGAAAGTACATTTTTCCACAAAGACACTGTGATGGACCACAATCAATACTCTATGTAGCTAGTAGGCATGGGACGAAACAAAAATCCCACGAGACGAAATGTCTCACGAGATTGAGTCCACGAGAACAAGACGAGATGACGTTTTCGGAAAAATTTAAGTAAAATAGATGCTAATATAAATGTTCCTGTTTTCAAAATGTTTTGTTTTTATTGAGCAGACTGCAAGAAAATTAATGACCTAGTTTTAAAAGGTTAATGTAAACATAAACAGGAGAGTCACTTTTGTTACAGGCTCATTTATCAAATGCTGTTGCAATAATTGCATTGCTGGCTCAACAATACGGTTGGGAATTGAAAAGATTTTTTATGGTTTTTATTCCATTTTCAATTCTGCTTGATAATTCGATTTCTTGTCAATTCTCTTATCAACACTTTTTTGTAATAAACGGGTAGATTAGCATCAACTTTGTTTTATGTCTTAATAGTCTTAAAGTAGCACTAAGGAACTTTTCAACCTTAATAAAATATTTTCATAACTCTTCTGATGAAACAAACTTAAAACTAGTTGAATGGTACTTTTGCAATGGCTTGAGGGGTTCTGTATCATTTTTACTGGCACTAAGCAACTTTGAGGAGGATGGTAGGAACACTGCCACACAAAAAACTACAAATGTGCTAACTGCTTTATGGCATATGTTACTTCCCCCTTTACCCATTCGTTACAAAGACGGGAGTCAATATAAATATCGACGCACAATTACTGCTTTCCTGGCAGAAGCTGCAAAACAGCTGAAAAGTTATGTCTGAGTTTTGTCTGAGGAAAACAAAAAAGCTAGCGTGAGCTAAAAACAACAACACAATGCGCTTGTCCTCATGGGAAATGTGGTCTTCCTTCAGGCATAATATTACCATTTTACCATTTTTTCCACAAGGCGCCGCCTTAATCAACATAAACTGAAAGATCCTTAGTGTTGCTTTAACTATAAATCTAAACACACAAAACAAAGAAAACTACACATGGTGCACACAACATTGTTTAGCTTGTAGGCATGTGTTTTAAGGCAGGTTTTAAAAGTGGATATAGAGACTCATAGACCAAAATCTATGGGGAGAATTCCTAGCGCGAGAGAGAGTTCAAATTTAAGGTTTAAAAAAAAAAGTTGATTATGTAAAAATGAAAACTAATTGGGCACTCATTGAGCTAAAAGGTGTTTTTTTGTCTTGTGTATTTATAAGTTATGATGTAATTGCAATTTTGTTCTTTAAGCAAGCAAATATATATGTATATATCCATCCATCCATCCATTTTCTTGGCCGCTTTTCCTCACTAGGGTCGCGGGGGTGCTGGAGCCTATCCCAGCTGGCTTCGGGCAGTAGGCGGGGTACACCCTGAACTGGTTGCCAGCCAATCTATATGTATATATGTTTTTTGTTTTTAACTTTATCTGAATACCCAAATATTTGCTAGAACTTTCAGTAGGATATTCAATATTATCAAAATATTCCATAGCTGAAGCACTAAAACTATTCAGTAAGATGAAAGTTCTCAGCTGCTTGTATGGCTGCAGCATTTGAAAAATTTGCCTGTAGCAAAAGTGAATCTCCTATTTATGTTCACATTTGCACTTTAGAGCTAGATTGTAGATTTTCTGAAATTGTCTGAAAACTGGAGAAATTATATTGGTCATTTAAAAAAATATATAACAAATTTTGCAAAAATCTTGTCTCATTTCGTTCTCCTGGACTCAATCTTGTGAGACATCTCCTGGTGGGATTTGTGTCTCGTCCCATGCCTATTAGCTTGTTTCCCAAATGTAGCTAGCTCAAGGCTAACGCACAATGGAAAGCGGCATTGACTCGCTAACGCTAGTTAGTGCGCTACTCGTGGCACTTTTATCACTCAAAATATGGCTATTCATACAAAAACGCTTACCCACCAGCATATGCTCTTCCCACACTGCAAAAAAAAAAACCTTTTATTGGCATAACTTGATCATGACTTTTTCCTTTTACTCTCTAATGTAGCTACAACTTCAAAATCGTGTATAGCCTGAACAGCGCTCCCAATAAAGGCACACACAAACAAGGGCAAGACTGTATAAAATCATTTAAATAAAATCGATTTTGGGATATTTTATATAGATTCTGAAGCGTAATAATTGAGGATCAATTTTTTGGGCACGTCCCTAGTAGATATAACAGATGCTCTTTGCCATTGGCTGTAAAACATGATAAAATGCAACTTAGCCAAGAGTCAGCTCGGTAACCTTGTCCAAAAACTTGTGAGTGCCAATGATGTGCAGGCATATATCAATGGTTGGCAAAGGACGATTGGCGTTTTCCATCATAAAATGTATTTTCTCTATGTCATGATGGCTGCTTATACAGCAAGGAGTGCTTTGCCTAACATGAGCTCCACGAAAACAAACCTCTTCAAAGGCGCCTTGAAGAAGCACTTTACATTTCCCTCAGGGAGTCTGGACTTTAAGTTGTGCCTGATGTCAAGCATCAAACATGAGCCCGCTCACCTCAGTCCTGCACAACCAACTTTTTGTTATGTTCTGTTACATTGGTATTAGAAATGGTGGTTTAATAAAAGCAACGGTGCTGATTCAAAGAAACCCTACTCTATCCTGTGGTGCAGGTCCCCTGCTCTCTTCCCCCCCTACTGCTGTTTCAGTCGCATTGCACATATCATCTGCAACCATCTCAGCAGAGAAATTTAAATTGCCAGTTAGGAATGTCCTGACTGCTTACGGTTCTATTGCGGTTTTCGCCCACGTTTGACATGGCCAAGCATTTCTCTTTGTGTGTGAGTCCTCTCTTCACATGCACGAGTCCATAAACATACTGGAATAACATTTGCTTTTTGCTCTCGAACAATTTTTTGGGGAAAGCCGATCCTCCCAAGAGCCAGTGATTAAAGGTGGAAGATCAAAACAGAGAAAATATTAAATTAGGTCCGCGGCAACAATGTTGACGGCCGGCACCTAATGTGCAACAGATGTGTGTGCCCTTCTTGACATGCAGAACGCTCTTTGGAGCGTCACAAAAATAGAAAGAACATATTGAATTTGACAAACGCACCGCACTTTTCTCGACTGAAATACAGCTCATTTCAAAAGAAATTGTAACTAAACAGCATTCCTAACTAGACGAGAGAGACTGTAGTGAAGCGTGCATTAGGGTTTGGTCAGGGGAATCTTTCCCCTCAAAGGGGTTGCTTTAGGGCACTGTGATCTTCATTTCACTGCTCACCTCGCAAACAGCAAGAGTGGCATGGCTCAGGTGGTAGTATGTCTCCCAAGGTGAAGGTCATGACTTCGTTCCTCAACGCTTTTTTGGGGGGGGAAAGAAATAAATAAAATAATAAAATGTACTAAAAAATTTCCTTGTAAAATGTACTTAAAATTTCTGAGTGAAAAAAACTTTACTATGTTTTTCAAAAAAATACAGTATTCCCCATTTTTTACAGTGTGTAAAGGCGCCATAAATGCTGAAAGTTTCGTACTGGTTTTGGGGCAGCATATGCTGCCTTAAATTTCATGCAGTATCACTATGACAACCAGATTCTTGCAGGGGATTGCAATCAGTGTTGGGAATAACGGCGTTTAAACTAACTGTATTAGATAACGCCATGTTTTTTTCATAAACGGACTAATCTAACTAATTATTGTCCCCATATTTCAAACACCATTATCGTTATTGTATGAGAAATCCGTTGCTCTATTGCGTTTATTTATTAGATTCAAGGCTCGAGGTAAGCTTACAAGACATTGTGCGGTGACTAGCTTTAAATAATATATTATTTGCGCACAGTTAGAGGCACTGTTGTTGTCGGACCTTGTCACAATAAAAGTGCCTTGACAGCTGAAATGTAGAGTGACTTTTATTTTGGAGGTGCCGCAGGAAGCGTGTCACGAGGTGACGGACATGTCCTTCCTTCTGGACCTGAAGGCTTAGCATATTTTAGCAAAGAGTCCACATCCTCGCCTGGAACTGGTTTGAGAGTGACATTAATAAAAAAAAAAACTAGATTTGTTGACAATCATGTTGTGCCAAGAGCCATATTGCAACTCCACAATCACCACAACAGCGATAAAGATACTGGTATGTCATAGCGACACGCTCGCCTAGTGTAATTAATAGCGCCAACAAATTGTATTTCTCTTATTTCATTATGTAGACGATGGAGTGACATTTGTATGTGAATGATGCATGTTAAGCCTACAGTTGGGCAGTTTTCTGACGTAAATCAATCATTAAACATGTCTTTATATGTGTAGAATTATAAACTGAAGATGTATCACCATACTCTCATATTTGAAAGTGTACAAAAGTATATGTTTTTCAGAGAGATCCAGTGGAAGCTGATGATTCTGAGGAGTAAATATAGTAGTAGTTATGGCTGTGATTTTGGCCGTGATAGCATTAAGCACTGTATATTTTAATAGCATTGGCAATTTCTTTTATCTATTATTGATTATTTTAGCCCGCAACAAACAAAAAAAATACCCGGCAAGTCCTGGAGGGACTGGCTAGGACTGTCTACAAATTACCTATAGATGACATATGTGCCACAAATCCCCATCTATCCAGTATTTATTTTATTTGTATTATTATTCTGATTGCTGAATTAACTGGCAGTGGTAGAACATACATCACCACTCCAAATGTAATGAATGATTATTATTGTTATTATTATTGTATGATGTGTCATATTATGGAGTGAGGCATTTGTGTGACATAAATACTCACAAAAATAAATTAAAACACCCTATATAGCCTGGACGTAATTTGAATTCCTTGTATAAACATATAACAATAATAATAATATATTTTAAAAACACAAAAAATCAAAAATATTTGATATAAAAATATTTGTTTTAAGTAGTGAAAATAGTTACTTTGCCTGGTAACGAGTTACTTTTGTTATGAAGTAATTCAATTACTAACTCAGTTACTTTTTTAAGCAAGTAATGAGTAACTATAACTAATTACTTTTTTAAAGTAACGTTCCCAACACTGATTGCAATGTACCCTGGAAAACAAGAAAAAGCAAATAATGGCCATGGGAAATTTACTTGAACTTCAAAATAAAATCAACATGTCATCGCTGCTAAGGTCTCCTTCTGTATCAGACCTAATTGAATCCAACATAGCATGGCGTCTGTATAAATAGCCTTTAGGTTTTAAAGTGAATCAAGTTAGTCATCATCTAATTGTGTCAGTTACCTGGATTTAACAAAACAAAAGAGACATTCAAGCCATTTGGAGAGAAAAAAATCTGCTAACTAAGCCCTTTCTCTTGTCTCGCTCATAATAATCCCTCCTGATGGTTTGTTTGGGCTCAATGGAGGCTGCAGGCCCAAAGAGAAAGTGAGGAGGTAAAGTGGGGGTCTTTGATGATGTCGAGATTAGACCTCGCCCGGCAGACTGTCTCCTCCTTTGGTTGCATGTGTTGCATGTTCATCCATACACATGCGCAAGGCCACCTCCTTCCTCATTGTTGAGGAATTACTTGCTCTTTATGGTCTTAAGTTACAAGAGCAATTGATCCCTCTGACCCCCTGCAAGCCCTTGAGCTTGTGCTGGGAATCCGAGCTCCAATGTATACACACTGGAGACAGCTCAACCCCCAGAGCAGCACTCTGCTTTGCGCCTTACACACACACACCACTCCTTCATTTACTTCTTGTCTGGGGATTTAGCACTACCTGCTGGGCAAAAGTTGCAGTACAATGTCTACATTATTACAATACATTACAGGTCAGTACAAACTGAGATTCTGGGACATTGATCCAAAATAATCTGTTTTACATTTTAATTGAAATCAAACATCAAGCGGTAATGAGACGATTCTCATCTTGGATTCCTTTGCGACAATCAGGTCTTTTTTTGTTTTGTTTTTTTAATAGCCCGGGAGAAGTTGTTACGGTGTTTTGTTTTGAAATTTTTGTTGCTGTTGTTGGGGTTTTTTAATACAGTATATGCGAAGCCATGACATCTGCTAGCCAGAAGTTGAGCTGTGTTTATTTTCCTCAGCTTTTGATTAAGTTAGTAGCTGGCATAATTTTAACTGCAGCATTTTGTATATGTTTTTATGTTTATTGGTGTAATGCCTGTCTTTTAATACTGTTCATATGTCATTGAATTGCCCCTCGGGGACAAATTAAGTGTTTTTGAATTTGAATTTAAAGTATGTAGCAGGTACACCTCCTGTTCTGTATTGATTGATAACTAGCTAACCAGCTAGCTAACTAGCCATCTAGATAGATGATACATTTAAGAAAAAAAAAACCTTATACAGGTTAATTTTTTTAACAGCTCGTAGTAAAAAAATAACACTAATATATTTTAACAAAACAACAGAAAAGGAGAACCATCAAAGAAAATGATAATAATGAGCATCCCCAAGAGAAAAATTACATCAGCCTGTGCCAGAAAAAGATATACAGAGATGGAAGGTATTACTAACGGTTGGCTGTAAATAAATAGTAAAAGTATAAATATAGCCCAATCACTACATCAATGACCAAACAACTAGTTTAAGTGTAATGACTGCTTCTGTAACATTTTAACTTGTCATCAAACAGTAAACTAATTTAACAGCTCTAAAACATGAAAACTAAACGCTCCGTCTTACCTTGGTCATCAAGTGAAAACAGGCATGGTCAGCAAAAGGTTGTTTTTGTTTTTTTTATACGTCGGACAAAAGTATTTAGACCCCACTGGAGTCTTGTGGTTTTGAATGCAAGTCTGCTGATTTGACATAATTTCCTGTATATTTTTTCCCCCTAAAAATCCTGTATATTCTTATTATTTATTTTTGCTAACGCGGATGTTGTGCTGGAGTTTAGTTGTATAACATTTGCTGATGTCTTCTTGTGTGATATCGTACGTGACGGCGGTTCAAACTAAAAAGGTGTAGTTTCGTCTCGGCTCACTGGGTGAAAACAAAAATTGTGTAAAATATTTTGATGGCAGCGCTTTTTGCTGATTAGTAAACGCCAGTTTCAGCATCACGTCTGTTTTTTTGATTCTCGTAGACAGCGCACTACACAGACCATGTTCAGAAAGTCTTTGAAGCAAAAGACCATTTCAGTTCGCTCTATAATTCGTCTCCCAAGCTTAACTGCTCTGAACAACAATTAACTCCTGACCCCAAATAATTGTATTATTACAAGGGTCGGTCAGCTTGCCTGGATTAGCGGGTAGGCGGCAGCCATGCCGTACGTCACGCAAGCAAGAAAAAGGACATCTATGTTTCCAACAAATTGCTCAGCCCTGTAAATTCTGACACCCTTTTTTTCCCTCCACATTTCCAGTCAGCTCAAATAAAACCTCACTTCAGGTCTCTGTGATGCTCAAATGGATGTTTAGAGATATTATTAGACAGCTGGTGCCAGATTACTGCTTACAGCCTGAGCAATTAGATAATTGGTGTTGTTAGAGTGGAAAGGTTGAAGGCCGAAGACATTATGCTATCATAATAATCTCCCACGCTGGCCGACTCCCGTCACAGTCAAAGCCATTGTGTCATTTTTCAATCCGGAGCTTGTCCCAGTTGTCTCTTGTGCGCCGTCCAACAGAGCCTGCTGTGTGAGGGTCTGCACTGCCAGCAGAACTCTGTAGACAGGGAAGCAATTGGCTCTTTTTTCATATTTGACTGAATTACAGCCGCAAATATTGAATTGAAGCATGTTTCCTTTGGTTTCCTTGTACACATAGTCACTCGGCGATAAATAGAAACACATCCTGAATTTAAAGCTTATTTGCAATCACTCTGCCAGCCAGCACTGTGTGCGCAGTGGCTTGCTCGCCTTTTATTTATGAGAGCAGCTTGACGGGGAAATGGCAAGTTTGAATTTAGTGCGTCGCACGTGCTAATGAATTTCCAAAGATAAATATTGTGAATTCACGGCTATGAACGGACATTGGTCACCTGTCATCTTCAACAAGCACAAAATTCTACATTTTAGTCTTGCTTGCTTGCTTCTTGGTAATTTGATGCTTTGACATGTTTGTAATGTAATGTCTTTCTCACTGTACTTTCCTAGATCGTTAACATCTCCAAGCTGAAAGACTTCTTGCTGCAACATAGGAAGGATTATGTGAGCGCGGGAAGGTAAGCCTCAGTTACCAACTGTAGGAAATTTTACAAAATATGACAAACACAGATTTGTTGCAAGTGTCAAATGTGTCTGCTTCTGGTGAGGCCCAACAAGCCGTGTGGTCTTCGGCAGCAGGCTCCAGTCTAGTTGTCGGCAATAATTGAAGTGCAACCAAGCGGAGAAGGATTAACGTCCCGGAAAAACTGTTGGATTTCCTCTCCAAAAGTTTCAACCACAACACATTAACTCAACATTAAGATGTCTGTAGTATAGTTATGTGGAGCCCGATTTTCAAAAGTTGTGGGAAACCCCATGGTCTGGCAGGTCTCATCTACTTGCTGTTCCTGCGATCTGATTTTCGGCTTCCTTCTTATTACACTTCTTTGACTTTGTTTTGTCAAGAATATTTTTTCAGTTGACCCAACTTGACCTTTTATTTTGCCAAAATGTAAAAAGGGCTACATCTATTCTCTGAATGAAAAGGATCAGAATGCTATAAAATAAAACAGAAAAAGATTGCTAACTACCTTGTAGGAATGTAACGATGCATCGAAAATCGATTTAATATCGATGTAAACTGCTTAAAATATGCATCGATGTTAAAAATGAAAGCATCGATTTACAACGCCATGTTAACTGCTATGCCTTGCGCAGTGTTTTATCGTTTCTAGCCGGACCGTTCTGTGGATTGTCCAGTATTGTTTGGCGGGTCTTTGCAGACGCCAATAAAAACTTTGTAAGAAATCAATTGAAGGTTTTATGTTTTGTAAGTAGCTCCTTGTTTACTTAATGAGGCAATTTATCATCTGTGTGTTAGTCCTGTGGCCCGTACATTCGCGTGAAATACATGTCGCTGATATTGTGTCTTATTAGTCCAGTAGAGGGCCTTATTGTTACACTTGTTGACTGTTAAGTCTTTCTCATTTGATTTTATTCGTCTCAAACAAGCACAGCAATAAAAACAAAACAAAGGAAAGGAAAAAAAAGCAGTGTGATAACATGCAAGTTTGAGAAGGGACAGAAAGAAGCACAATTTATCAAGTTTCCCCTTTACATAATTTAAAATCAGAATACATAAAGACATACACGAGTATTTTGATTCATTTTAGAAGATTAAAAGCATATTAAGGACAAACTTTTTTGTGAAAAAAAATAGTAAAAAAAAATCAACGTGAATCCTCAACAAAGCTTCCTTTTTTTATACTATCTGTCTCGCTGCACAAAGCTGAGAATTTGTTGCGAGGGCAGAATATTAACCTTAACCACAAAGCACTGATAACAACATAAACATTTCGTTAAACAGTCAAAATAATTAGTTCATTTTCAAGTATTTTTTTTTATAGAAAGTTACAAATAGTTAATGTGTGTAACAAAGACAAAATGTATTTCCAGAAAACACAGAATGAAATGTTGCTATCCATGTGCGAGCACATACAATTAACTAGTGGACTTGACGGTAAATAGTAGATGATAGGCTTGAGAAAATTAATTTACAAGACGCATCATTAGTAGTGTTCCTCTGGGTCACGGGGTATTTCGGCCTTTTACACTATACACCCTCCCCAGAGGTGGCAAGCTGCAGGATGATCAGCCCTGAGCTTGCGTCCCAAACCCAATTACCCATGGGAGTCACCTTGCTGTCAAATGGCAGACATCTCAGTGTACTATGCATGGCAGGGGCGTCCTGTTCCCTGAGTCAGGCCTAGGCTGACCGCACACCTCCTATCATGCTATTTGGTGGGCCAAACGGCTGTCGTTACTCTTCAGCCAGAGCCACTGGCTACTTCTTTCTGCTGCCTCTGATACAGCTTTGATGGCTGTACGCTGGTTCTGGGCCCCTAACTCTCAAGTCCCTCAGTAGTCTTGTGGTAGACGTTTCTCACAAACCCTCTGCACCAAACTTCCACTGGGCGGGCTTCTGCGTTCCAGCCACGATTTCAAGCTTCAGCGGCTAGCTCAGAATATCGCAGGTATTTCCCCTCATATGCCTCCTCCATGGAGCCCTCCCAAGGTACAGTAAGTTTGACTATGTATACGTTCTTTAAGGAAGGGGACCAGAACACCAAGTCAGGCCTCAAGGTGGTGGTGGCGGCGAACTCTGAGGGGTACACTGTTACAGCTGTTTGCCAATATCTGCCAGCATCTTCCAATCACGTGCTATGCACAGTTGGCTTTTCTCGGATGGTGTAGTGTTGCTCCTGGCAGCTGTGGCCCCTTCACGGACAAAGGCCCATGATGTGTTAGATGTTGGCAGTGGTAGGGTGTTGATGCTGGATCGTTTTTCCTCCAATGTGGAAGCAAGGCTCTTCAAGACATGGTTGTGGCGCCAAGTGTACCGTCCCTGCGTGAGACTGGTTTTACACCCGGTGGGTATGTGCCTGAAGGAGGCTGGCTTGGTGCACAGGACGCACCCAGGATCTTCGCCAAACCACTGGCTGAAATTAGTTGATGTTTCAAGGACATCATAGGTGGCTCTGATGGCGAAGCTCAAGCTCCTCGCTTCCATGGCCCATACATCCCTCCAGCTCAATCTCCTCCTTTTGACACTCGCCCACCATGTCCACGGAATCTGTTTGCCACGAGCGACTGCTTTGGCCCATCTTGCCGCCTCCTCCTGACGCCGCAAGTCCTCCACCACCATTTTCCTCCATGTTGGAGCGGTGGCATTTCTCCAGGCTGGACGGCTAATTGTTAGCCCCAGGCCTCCTCTTCCTTGCTGAACATTCCCCGCCTTCCAAGGCTTTTGACTGGCTGCTCAGTTACAGTGGGATTTGGATCCTCACCGATGAAGAACTGCAAGTCAGTAAGCACTCCCTTCACCACTGAGATACTGCGCGACTTAGACCGTTTGATCTTCATACGGGCCCAAATAAGAAGGAATTTACCTTCTTTTCCGCTGTGCACCGGTCTTTTTCGAGAATTGATTATTTTCTTACAAATAACTCTATTGCTGATAAAACTGTTACAAAAATGCATCCTATTATTATTAGCGACCATGCACCAGTCTCCCTTTCCCTACAAGTTGATTATATCTTTAAACCACCACCGACATGGCGGTTTAACATCTCACTGCTAAACGACGCAGAGTTTGACAAAATTATGAGAAAAGAATGGGCAGACTTTTTGGAAATAAATGATTCTCCAGACCTATCGCCATCTCTTCTCTGGGAAACTGGGAAAGCAGTAATTAGAGGTAAAATTATAACATATTCATCTTATAAAAAGAAACAGGATCAAAAATCAGAAAAAGACTTGGAAGATAAAATTAAACAACTGACGGATGAGTACACAATAAACCCAAATAACCAAATATGGACTGACTTACAAAATACAAAAATACAGTTAGACGATATGCTAACTAAAAAGACAGAATTTATAATACAACAATTGAGATATAACAACTTTGAATATAATAACAAATCAGGTAAATTTCTTGCAAACCAACTTCAACGCAATCGGGAAAAGTCTCTTATAACGGCTATTAAAGGGACAACTGGTGAATGCACACAATCACCAGAAGAAATTAATTACATTTTTTATAACTATTATCGTAACCTATACTTAGAAACTAACAAGCCTAACCCTGAGCATATTGAGGCATTCCTCAGTAGCTTAAATATACCTCAGTTAACTACTGAATATAAAGACATGTTAGATGCGCCACTTACTATAAACGAGTTGTACAGTGCTCTAGATAGTATGCCTAATGGCAAAGCACCTGGCCCGGATGGTTATCCGGCTATATTTTTTAAGCACTTCTGGTTAATGCTTGCTCCACTATTCTTAAGAGTAGTAACAGAAATTAAAACTAAGGGTTACATACGCCCACACATGAATACAGCAGCAATTAAACTTTTATTAAAGCCAGAAAAAGACCCCACCCTTCCATCAAGTTACCGTCCGATTTCACTAATTAACACTGATATTAAAATTATCACTAAGGCTTTCACATCTAGACTAGAAACAGTAATCTCGGCAATTATTCATAGCGACCACACAGGCTTTATTAAAGATCGGCACTCTACTAATAATATTAGGAGACTCTTTAACCTTATTGGCATGTCACAGCGGCATGATAAAAAGGCAGTTATTATATCATTGGATGCAGAAAAAGCTTTCGACAAAGTTAACTGGTCCTTCCTCTTTGCTGTTTTAAATAAATTTGGCTTTGGGAAATCATTTATCCACTGGGTATCAGTATTATATGATTCTCCAAAAGCTACAGTTACTACTAATGGGATTATATCTCAGAGCTTTACTTTACAGAGAGGCACAAGACAGGGATGCCCACTATCCCCTTTATTATTTGCAATATTTATTGAGCCACTTGCATTAGCCATACGCCAGGAAAGAAGGATTCAAGGAATTCACTCTGGGGTAACAGAACATAAAATTAATCTATATGCCGATGACATCTTACTTTATTTAGAAAAGCCGGCTACTTCGCTAGGGGAAGTATTTAATTTAATAACTAAATTCTCACAGTTATCAGATTATTCTATTAACTGGACAAAATCAACACTTCTACCTATTACAGAAAATTCATGGAACCCTGCAAGCCAGGACCCACACTACTCATTTCCTATAGGTAATTTAAAATACTTAGGCATAAAAATCTCATCTAAATTAACTGATTTAATTCATTTAAACTTTTCTCCACTTCTGGATAACATTTATAGTGACTTGGAGCGCTGGAATAATCTTCCTATTTCTCTAATAGGACGAATAGCCACCATTAAAATGAAAGTTTTACCCCAAATAAACTATTTTTTCTCAATAATTCCATTTAAACCTACGGCTAAATGGTTACAGTTGTTGGACTCAGCCGTAACAAAATTTTACTGGAATAAAAAAAAAAGCAAAGATTAGTCTATCTACTCTTCAGAAAAGTAAATCCAAAGAGTGGTCTAGAGGCACCAAATTTTATGTACTACTATATAGCTAACCAGCTACAATATATCGTTCTATGGGCACAACCCAACAGAGACACTAACTGTTGGTTGGAATTAGAACAGAAGGATTGTAATAACCTCAGACTTCGTGATTTACTCTTTATTACAACATTGATTAAGCGTCATAATTGTTTTAAAAACCCAATGATTTCCGCCACCGTGACTGCCTGGTGGAAGGCACTAGAATTGACAAAAGCCCAAGTGGAGCCCTGTGGACTCTCTCCCCTATGGCGTAACCCCGACTTTCAACTTAACAACCAACCGTTTCATTTAGCTGTGTGGGAGCAGAAAGGAATTACACATCTCCACCATCTCTTCTCAGATAATATGTTTATATCATATACATCCTTGCTCCAAAAATACAATATAAAAAACGGATTTTTTTTACATTATCTACAAGTTAAAAATATGATAAAGAAAAAAATTCCAACACTTCGGGGTACGCTCCAACCGCCTGTTTTAGCTAAAGATATTAACAAGCTTTCTCCGACAACAACAAAACAACTTTCAAAAATATATAAGTTACTTTCATATACTGATAAAATGTCTTTACCCATCTCGGAATGGGAGACAGACTTGTCTATAGCACCGGAACCTGACTTTTGGATTCAAGTTTGTGAAAACGCATTTAAAATGACAAAACACACAAATTTACAACTTATCCAATATAAAATTATTCACAGAACATACATTACTCAATATATGATGAAGAAAATGGGACTCTCAGACTCCGACATTTGTCTCCAATGCTTACAAAACACTACAGACACTTATGTTCATGCTTTATGGTTATGTACTCCGGTTATGTATTTCTGGACTAAAGTCTTAGAAAAACTTTCCGCTATTTTGGACTGTAGGATAGATACCTTTATCTCCAAACTTGTGTTTGCTAGGTGACCTAACAACAACTGACTTACCACATAAACAATTTCAATCTACACTTGTAGCCCTTACTATCGTTAAAAAAAACAATTCTTGTTAACTGGAAAAATAAACAAACTCTGAATATCGACCAATGGTCTAACCTCCTCATAAATCACATTTTAATGGAAAAAATATCTGCCTCAAATAAAAACCAAATATCAAAATTTATAGAAACATGGTCTACATATATAGAATTTTTTAACCTAATTCTGGTTACTTAATTCTGTCTGTTAGCGAGAGCCACTACATCGTGATAACTTACATTGATGTTTCTGCATTTGGCAATTTATTATTATATTATATTATTAGTATGGGATTTTTTTTAATGGGCTTTAGGTGAACTGATGAATACACACACACTCGCACGCATGCACGCACACACACGCGCATACACATACTCACCCACATACAAAAAAAAAAAAATATATATATTTATATATATGTGTGTATATGTATATATATGTATATATATTTTAAAAAAAAAACATTTATTAAATTCTTTTAATTTATTTGTTTTTTTAAAAAAAGGAGAGCAATGATGATGTTAAATCGAATGAACAATACTGAGCTCTCCTGGGAAAAAAAAAGAAAAAAAAAACATACGGGCCCAACTGATGTTCTCTAGTTTTCTGAGTAACCTTCTGGTGCATGGGGTGGTGGTAGTCAGGGTGGTGATGCCGTCCATGTAGGCTTTGAGGGAAGGGAGGCGCCAGTAAGAGCAGAGTTTTTGGCCACCTACGTCCCATTTTGAGGCTCGAATGATATCCTCCATCACCATGGTGAAAGCCAAGGGAGAGACGGTACATCCGGCCATGATGCCTACTTCCAGGCACTGCTATGAGGGGGTAAATTCAGGCGTAGAGAAGCAGAACTGCAGGTCCTGAAAGCAGTCTTTGACCAGGGTCATGATGGTGTCCGGGATATTAAAGAACTTGAAGGTAGTCCAGACGAGCTCATGGGGCACAGAGCCAAAGGCGTTTGCAAGGTCCAAGAAGATCGCATGGAGTTCCCTTTTCTCCAGTTTTGCCATTTGGATCTGTTGCCAGATCATACTGGCATGTTCTAGGAACGCTGAGAAGCCCAATATCCCTGCCTTCTGAACGCATGTATCCAAATACTAATTTCTGTGCAGGTATTCGGCCAACCTTTTGGCGATGACTCTGAAGAAGATATTACCCTCCACGTTAATCAAGGCAGTTTGGCGGAACTGACTGATGTTCGTTGTGTCTTTCTCCTTTGGAATAAGAATCACACCTATGCCAGTAGCCGGCCTAACGCCTTTGGGTATGGACCTCTACTGCCATACCGTCCTCATGAGGCCCCAGAGAAACCTACGTGCGTCGGGTGTGTTCTTGTACACTTTGTATGTTTGTATGCTGTTCTTGCCCGGCGGAGAATCTTCTCCACCTCCTCCTACGTTGGGGGACCGGTCTCAAATTGATGTTCTGGGTGGTCGTTTGGAGGAATCTCTGGAGGGATGGCCAGGTGTTCATGGCGCTTTGGATCAGAATGTGTTGATCTAAGGTGCTCCTCCAGGTCTTTCTTTGTTGCTTTTAGAACTCCACTTTTCTCCTTGGTGAAGAGAGTCTTAAATAACTTAAAGGGATCTTTGTACAACTGTGTTCTTGTCTGTTCTTTAATCCTCATTTGTTTCTGTGAATTATCTGCTCTGCGGAGGGATGCCACATGTGCTTTAATGTCACCTTGGAGGGCGCTCATGCCCTCCTTTTCCACTTCCAAGACCTTCTTCCAAAGTCTCCTGAGTTTGATTTCCTGTTGCCTCCTAAAGACTGGTGGAGTGGGAGCAACTTTTGGCAACTTTCAACTCTAGTACTCCAAATCATTCTGCTCCGTATTGATAGATGATATTTCCCATTTTCTCCAGCTTCTTCTCCACTGTGCCTCGAAATTGTTCAATGGACAGGGCCAGATCATTACTCACCGGTTTCCACAGCACCGAGCCATTTCTTTTTTTTTTTTTTTTTTTTTTTTTTTTTTTTTTTTTGGGGAGATCTCAGTATTGATCATTTGAAATGTCATCATCATTGTTCTCCCTTTTTTTTTGTTTTTTGTATGTGTGTTTGTGCGTGTGTGCGTGCGTGTGTGTGTGCGTGCGTGCGTGCGTGCGTGCGTGCGATAAAAAATAAAAATAAATAAGAATTCCCATACCGTTCACCTAAACCGAACACTTCAAAATCCAGCCAGAGTCGTGGGGCCGCCAGGAGACCCAAAGGGGGACCAAAGAAAAGAAAGAAAAGCGAAGCCCAGCACCGACCAGACACCACCCACCGGGCCACTAACCTTCACCAACCCCAAAGACATCCAAACTCCAACAAATCAGGGAAACCTCAAGGGCCCAAAGGAGAAACTGAGGAAAGGTAGAAAGGACAGACGAAGCAGAGTGAGATCCACAGACACCAGCCTCCACCGAATCAATGACCTGAGGGAGAAACAAGTTGTGTCTGAGTCTCGATAGATGCTGGTGTGGTGGATCTAGCATGCATGAAAATCTCCACCAAAGAGGGGAGCCGTCGACCCCCGCCAGGACAGAGCAAGCGCAACACCTCAGGGCCCCCCAGGCCGCGGCCGCGCCAAAGGACGACCCCCGGGCCCCACAGGGGCCACCGGCCGGAGAGCAAACCCCGGAGCAGGAGCGCCCCCCACCCCAACGCGGCCCGCGCCCCCAACCCAACGCAGCAGGACGGGGCACTGCAGGCCCACCAGGCACCCCACCGGCCCACAACCCCCGCTCCCCCCGCGACCCCCCCGCCCCCCTACCCCCGCCACCCACCCCAACCCAGCCCCAACCGCCCCCAGGTCCCCAAATCCCCAGACACCCTCCCCACCCCAGCACCCCCCACCCCGGCACCCCCACCACCACCCCCCCACCAACCAAGCCGCCCCCGCCCCCCCCGCCCCCACCCCCACCAACCGACAGCCCCCCAGCCCCCGACCCCAGACCCCGGGGACACACCGCACCCAGGCATCCGCGCCGAAGAGGGGGCCGGGCAGCGGAGCGGAGAGGGCACCCGCGCCCACCCCACCACGCGGAGGGACGGAACACCAGGGGCAGAAGGGGAGATGGGGGCACCGGAGGACGGGCGGCATCCCCGAACCCCAGGCCCAGCGGGGAGAGGCCCCGGTCGTCACCCCAACGATCTAAGTGAAAAACTAACCCTGTTACTAAGTTCGCCAGCTCGCCGACTGGCGAACTCTACCCCTAAACCGTGTGTGTGACCCCACCCAGTGTATATACATAAGTGTGTGTGTGTGGTGCATTAAAATTGGGGGCAGGTGAACCGGAGCAGAGGGAAATGATATCCCCCCCTGCTCCGATCCATCCGCCCCCCAGGCATGTCAATGAGCGTATGTGGTGCATTAAAATAAATTAATGGGGGGGGGGGGGTGCACACGGACAGGCGACCGCAGCACTGCTTCATACCGCGGCCGCCCCAACCGATGCCCCCCCCCCCCCCCAGTTGTGTGGTGCATTAAAATTTGGAGGGGAGCTGCAGGGCGGAGACGGTGTCTCCACCCCACCCCACTCCACTCCCCCCCAAAGTGTGTTATGTGCCCTAAAATGTATTGTGCAAAACTAGTGCAGTGAGTTAAGAGGAGCGACCAGCTGGGCCCCCCCCAACCGGGCGGGGGGGGGGAGGCGCACCCGCCCACCAAAACCCCCACCCACCCCACCGGGACCCCGGCGGGGCTTGCCCCCCGGATACCGGGGCCCGCCCGAAGTGCCCGGAGGCCCACCGGAGCGGGGCGGGCACAACACCAATCCCGCCCACTCCCCCGGCCCCCGGAGCGCCGAGACCCGGGCCACGGACGGAACCCCCGGCCTAGGGGAGGGGGAGGAGGGCGGACAGGGGAGGGGGAGGGGACGGGGGAAGGAGACGACAGGAAGGGCAGGAGGCAGCAGCAGGGCCGCAGAGAGAGGGGGAGAGGAGGAGGAAGGGCGACGAGGGAGAAGGGACAGGGAGGCGGAGGACGGGCGGGGAGAGGTGAAGAGGGAGAGGAAGCAAGGGGGAGGAAGGGGGAGGGGAGAGGGAACCACGGGGCACCCCGGCGGCCCACAGGCCCCGACCCGCGTCGCCGGACCCAGAGCGACGGACCGCGCCGGGGCGGCGCCGCCCCGGACACCAGGGAGAGCCCCGCAACACAGCACCCACCACGAGACCCAGGGAACGACCAAGACGCAGCCGCCACCCAGCAGCCAACAGAGGGGCAGACCCGCCCACGCCCAGCCAGGGGGGACAGCACCTGTAACGTTAGTCCCCTGGCATGCAGTGAATCCGAATATTAGCCTTTAGTGCCCATTGGAGGTGAATCTGTTCGATCCTGTTGGCAGCAACTGGGTTCCTGACTATAAAAACACAACCATTAGTAACAAACTGCCAAATGCAGAGACATCAATGTAAGTTATCACGATGTGGTGGCTCTCGCTAACAGGCAGAATTAAATAACCAGAATTAGGTTAAAATATTCTATATACGTAGACCATATTTCTATGAATTTTGATATTTGTTTTTTATTTGAGGCCGATATTTTTTCCATTAAAATGTGATTTATGAGGAGGTTAGACCATTGGTCGATATTCAGAGTTTGTTTATTTTTCCAGTTAACAAGAATTGTTTTTTTAGCGATAGTAAGGGCTACAAGTGTAGATTGAAATTGTTTATGTGGTAGGTCAGTTGTTGTTAGGTCACCTAGCAAACACAAGTTTGGAGATAAAGGTATCCTATAGTCCAAGATAGCGGAAAGTTTTTCTAAGACTTTAGTCCAGAAATACATAACCGGGGTGCATAACCATAAAGCATGAAAATAAGTGTCTGTAGTGTTTTGTAAACACTGGAGACAAATGTCGGAGTCGGAGAGGCCCATTTTCTTCATCATATATTGAGTAATGTATGTTCTATGGATTATTTTGTATTGGATAAGTTGTAAATTTGTGTGTTTTGTCATTTTAAATGCATTTTCACAAACTTGAATCCAAAAGTCAGATTCCGGAGCTATAGACAAGTCTGTCTCCCATTTTAAGATGGGTAAAGACATTTTATCCGTATATGAAAGTAACTTATATATTTTTGAAAGTTTTTTTGTTGTTGTCGGAGAAAGCTTGGTAATATCTTTAGCTAAGCCAGGCGGTTGGAGCGTACCCTGAAGTGTTGGAATTTGTTTCTTTATCATATTTTTAACTTGCAGATAATGTAAAAAATTTCCGTTTGTTATTTTGTATTTTTGGAGCAAATATGTATATGATATAAACATATTATCTGAGAAGAGATGGTGAAGATGTGTGATTCCTTTCTTCTCCCACACACCTAAATAAAACGTTTGGTTGTTAATTCGAAAGTCAGGGTTATGCCATAGGGGAGAAAGCCCACAGGGCTCCACTTGGGCTTTTGTAATTTCTAATGCCTTCCACCAAGCAGTCAGGGTGGCGGAGATCATTGGGTTTTTAAAACAATTATGTCGCTTAATCGATGTTGTAATAAAGAGTAAATCTAGAAGTCTGAGGTTATTACAATCCTTCTGTTCTAGTTCCAGCCAACAGTTAGTATCTCTGTTGGGTTGTGCCCATAGAACGATATATTGTAGCTGGTTAGCTATATAGTAGTACATAAAATTTGGTGCCTCTAGGCCACCTTTGGATTTACTTTTCTGAAGAGTAGATAGACTAATCTTTGCTTTTTTTTTTTTCCAGTAAAATTTTGTAACGGCTGAGTCCAACAACTGGAACCATTTAGCCGTAGGTTTAAATGGAATCATTGAGAAAAAATAGTTTATTTTAGGTAAAACTTTCATTTTAACGGTGGCTATTCGTCCTATTAAAGAAATAGGAAGATTATTCCAGCGTTCCAAGTCACTATGAATGTTATCCAGAAGTGGAGAAAAATTTAAATGAATTAAATCAGTTAATTTAGGTGAGATTTTTATGCCTAAGTATTTTAAATTACCTATAGGAAATGAGTAATGTGGGTCCTGGCTTGCAGGGTTCCATGAATTTTCTGTAATAGGTAGAAGTGTTGATTTTGTCCAGTTAATAGAATAATCTGACAACTGTGAGAATTTAGTTATTAAGTTAAATACTTCCCCTAACGAAATCGCCGGGTTTTCTAGATAAAGTAAAATATCATCGGCATATAGATTAATTTTATGTTCTGTTACCCCAGAGTGAATTCCTTGAATCCTTCTTTCCTGGCGTATGGCTATTGCAAGTGGCTCGATAAATATTGCAAATAATAAAGGGGATAGTGGGCATCCCTGTCTTGTGCCTCTCTGTAAAATAAAGCTCTTAGATATAATCCCGTTAGTAGTAACTGTAGCTTTGGGAGAATCATATAATACTGACACCCAGTGGATAAATGATTTCCCAAAGCCAAATTTATTTAAAACAGCAAAGAGGAAGGACCAGTTAACTTTGTCAAAAGCTTTTTCTGCATCCAACGATATAATAACTGCCTTCTTATCATGCCGCTGTGACATGCTAATAAGGTTAAAGAGCCTCCTAATATTATTAGTAGAGTGGCGATCTTTAATAAAGCCTGTTTGGTCGTTATGAATAATTGTCGAGATTACTGTTTCTAATCTAGATGTGAAAGCCTTAGTAATAATTTTGATATCAGTGTTAATTAGTGAAATCGGACGGTAACTTGATGGAAGGGTGGGGTCTTTTTCTGGCTTTAATAAAAGTTTAATTGCTGCTGTATTCATGTGTGGACGTATGTAACCATTAGTTTTAATTTCTGTTACTACTCTTAAGAATAGCGGAGCAAGCATTAACCAGTAGTGCTTAAAAAATATAGCCGGATAACCATCTGGGCCAGGTGCCTTGCCATTAGGCATACTATCTAGAGCACTGTACAACTCGTTTATAGTAAGTGGCGCTTCTAACATATCTTTATATTCAGTAGTTAACTGAGGCATATTTAAGCTACTGAGGAATGCCTCAATATGCTCAGGGTTAGGTTTGTTAGTTTCTGAGTATAGGTTGCGATAATAGTTATAAAAAATTTGATTAATTTCTTCTGGTGATTGTGTACATTCACCAGTTGTCCCTTTAATAGCCGTTATAAGAGATTTTTCCCGATTGCGTTGAAGTTGGTTTGCAAGAAATTTACCTGATTTGTTATTATATTCAAAGTTGTTGTATCTCAATTGTTGTATTATAAACTCTGTCTTTTTAGTTAGCATATCGTCTAACTGTATTTTTGTATTTTGTAAGTCAGTCCATATTTGGTCATTTGGGTTTATTGCGTACTCATCCGTCAGTTGTTTAATTTTATCTTCCAAGTCATTTTCAAATTTTTGATCCTGTTTCTTTTTATAAGATGAATATGATATAATTTTACCTCTAATTACTGCTTTCCCAGCTTCCCAGAGAAGAGATGGCGATAGGCCTGGAGAGTCATTTATTTCCAAAAAGTCTGCCCACTCTTTCCTTATAATTTTATCAAACTCTGCATCGTTTAGCAGAGAGATGTTAAAACGCCATGTTGGTGGTGGTTTAAAGGTAAAATCAACTTGTAGGGAAAGTGAGACTGGTGCGTGGTCGCTAATAATAATAGGATGTATTTTTGTAACAGTCTTATCAGCAATAGAGTTATTTGTAAGAAAATAATCAATTCTTGAAAAAGACCGGTGTACAGCGGAAAAGAAGGTAAATTCCTTCTTATTTGGGTTTTTAAGTCTCCAGCTGTCGACGAGGCCAAAATCATCCATATATTCCCCTATTACTTTAGTAGATTGTAATCGCCTTATACATGTTGTGTTATTAGAACGGTCTATTAATGGATTTAAGACTGTGTTAAAGTCTCCTCCAATAATAATAGTAGAGTTCGCTGCTAAATCAAACAGCTGAGAGAAAAATTCATGGAAAAAGGCCGAGCCATTTCACACGCAGTTTGTAGCCTGGGAGTCTCCGCTCGACTACAGTTCGGGGAGTTTGGTAGGGTTCCACCGCTGATATTTGTTTGTTCTCCCGCTAGTTCTGTGCTTGAGTTTGCCTCTTCTATGACAGGGGTGCTGATGCTCTCCAAGCTATGGTTTTCGTCCAGTTTTGAACTTCATTCGACTGATGTGGCCCCTTCCGCAGGAAGTAGTCAATGTAAGGCCCCTGTCTAGATGTTTAAATAAAATCATATTTTGGTTATCAAATGTATCGGCATTTTTGTAAAAAAAAAAAAAAATATCATAAAATTTTTAAAAGGGCAAAAAAAATTCCCAATCGAAAATTGAATCGAATCAGGCTTGAGTGAATCGTTACATTCCTACTACCTTGAGTAACTTGCACACAAGTTAATTTTCATCTGAACTCCCCTGGAAGATTTGACAATTTTTACAATATTGAGGATCCTTGTCACGTATCTTACAGTCTCATCTCATCAGATCTCACCCGCATGACAGATAGCGAACGTGATCAGATTGACCAGGATGCCCAAATCTTCATGCGGACTTGTTCTGAGGCCATCAAACAGCTACGCACAGAAGGTTGGGAGCATCTGCGGTGACTTGCGATGTTAGTTCCATTTTTACATTGCATTGTATTTGTATGCTTTCTAGCTGAGAAGCAGGTGACATCAGCCCAGATTAGACAGCACAGGTGTGCAATCTTGGACCTCGTTGAAATGTACTTGAAAGGTGATCTGATGCAACTCCATCACAAAGTACTGTATGGCCATTGAGATGTTTATATTGTCTTGAATGTGCATGTTTTGAATGATTTTCAAGGAGTCTGTAAACTGTACTCGGAGCAGAGGGCCATAAGAGTCAAGAGAATGGTGGACAAGAAGAGACTGTTAGTATTTGTTTCTATTTTGTTACTTATCCTCATTTCCTGATTTTAAACAAAAGACTCTTGATTTCAGGTCAAGACTGGGATCTGAGCAGCACAGTCGTGTGAAGAAAATAGTGGACGAGGAGCCAAAGGAGGAAAGGACAGCGAAGGAGGAAAGCTTCGGTTTGTTAGTGCATTCTGTTTATTTGATGCCTGCATACTATTTATTATTTTTGGCTTTTCTAGTGCACTGAGAGTTGAATTCCTGCTCAGTGATTCATGACCTCCATGTTTTTGCAATTGTTAACTCACCATGAGGAGCTTCGAAGTAAATGTAATGCCTCAGAGTCTCGCTACATTTGTAATTTTATTTTTACTTACTGTCCAGTGACCCAAACTATAGCAACTACAACACACTATAGTGAAATAAAATACTTGAGGATTCCTAGTCATTGAGTGAATGTTTGTGTGATTTAGAAAAGAGTGCAACAGAGGTGCTGGACCAAAGCGTCAACCTTTGGGAGGAAGGCAAAGTGGAGGATGAGCTCTCGCCTGAAGAGATCCAAATGGTTCGTGAGTCTAGACACTTACCGTATTTTCACGACCATAAGGCGCACCGTATTATAAGGCACAGTCACAGTTAGGGGAGCTATTTCTGTGTTTAACACTCACATAAGGTGCACCGCACTACACATACGCTAGCTCAAAACATATGGTAACATGCTATTATGCTAAAACATATGCTAGTGCTAGCGCATGTTTTTAAAAAGGCAGCGAGCGGAACAAAACTGAGTTTGTTTGACGTAACAATGGAAATAGTGAGTTCAGTTGTACTTGAAATATATAACAATTTACTCATGTTGCTATTGATCAAGTTCTCCATCAAACATGCCAGGCTCCGTCTCATAAGCAACCTGGTAGATGAAGTGAGGTGAGTCACCACAACTCAACTATTGTTACCTCGTAAAATCTACTAAAGAACTCGGTAATGAACACAAGAGGACTTTATCTATTGCTTCTTGCTTCCTTCCACTAGGCAAATCGAGGGGAAAGTTGTCGAAATCTCAAGACTGCAGGAAATCTCAGTCAGTCTAGTTGTCCTGTACTCTGAAATGAAGCCGGCTTTTGCGTTCGCCCAAGCATTCACAATCCATTGACAAATTGTGGCGTAACTTGCACGGTGCTGCCTTCCAGTCTTGGTAAAGCTATAGGAAGAGGGAGAGGAGGGGCTGGAGAACTCGCCACCAAGTTGACTCTTCCGTGCTCTCATGTCTGTCCTCAGTCAGGTCTGCCTAGGTATGGGAAGTGATAAGATTTTTACGATTCCGATTCCGTTTTCGATTCTTCTTAACGATTCGATTCTCTTATCGATTCTTTTTTTTTTTTTTTAAGGTGAACATAGATTAGCATCCACTTTTTTATGTCTTAGTTGTATCTGTAGCATTTAACATGGCCTTACAAAACCAACTGAAGTTTTAAGGTTCACATTCGAGGACTCAATGGGGTGCCATGCGGGGAAAAAAAGATGTTAAATAAATAAAACACTTTTTTTTTTTAATCATCTTCTGTATAAATTTACAAAATACAACCTAGATTATTTTGTGACAATAATGTCCAACTCCAGTAACATATCAACACTAAGGTGAACTCTGAGCACTCAAAAACTCCTCCTCCCTGTCTGAGTCAAAACAGACGCAGCCAGTAAACTGGTGTGTGACTCCCGTGAGCAGTGTGATCGTGTGGCAGTAGCGAGTGTTGCTTTTAAGTCATGGTTCGTTTTGTACATCTTTGCACGTTTTGCAACCTTGAACGAACCCTGATGAAAAAAAACAACACAACACTTGCGGGTCGAGCCGTTTACCCCGGGATTACACCACATGCGTGTGCGTTGCGTCTTCGCTCCGCCGACGCAGCCGACTTGCTTCCATTCTATCAGCTTGTTCAAATTACACTGGCTGCGTGTGCACTACGGATCGACTTCAGACCAGCTGCATCGTGCCGCAGCCCGCCGCACAGATAGACCTATTTTTGCCGAACGACGCATCCGTCAAATGGCAAACTAGCACAGAACACATCAAGCGGGACAGCAAAACCGATGCAGTTTCAAAATAAAAAATTCCGGTTACTTTTCAGAATAAAATACCTGCAAATTCACCGCAGCGAACATGGATGAGGAGAGATTTATAATGGAGGTGGATTATATATGACACGGCACATCTGTCCAACTCTCTTTCTGCTTCTCTGTTGAGCACACTTTCTGTGTGTTTTTCGTCGTTTTAAATGCCACATTATCGAGCGAGACACAGCGGGAAGTTGTCGGCGACGGAGCTGCCGGACCGCAGCTGTGCACAGCCGGTGAGTTTTGTCTATAAAATTGACGCAGCGGAGCGCAGCCGCAACGCACACGCATGCGTTGTGATCCCGGGGTTACCCTCGCAAGCCGGTGCCATTTAGTGAGATACGGGCTTTAACATTAGTTACTAACGGCACGTTTCACATAAAGGCAAACTGCCGCTAATATAGTTACTACCAGTACCTGGGGTATTGATAGGAGAGAGAACGCTTGCACTGCTGGCGGCCGTTGCTGCTGAGTTGATCCCACCGGGACTCCGGAGCGCTCCCAAACACAACAGACAGTCATCGCATGCTGCGTGTGCAAATGTGTTTGCATAGTGGTAGTGTTTCCTCCCTTAGACAAAATATCCAATTTGCAAACATTGCAAGTTGGCCTGTTGTTAGCTTTTCTTGGAAGATGTCAACAAACTTTCGAGCATGGCGCCATGTTTGTTGCTCGGCACGCACGGAAATGTCGCGCGAATCGTGTGCGTGGTGACGCCATCGTGCCACAGAGAACCGATTAGGGAATTGTTAGCAAAAACTGCAAACGATGCCAAGGAATTGAAACACTGAGAGACGGTTCTCAGCAAGAACCTCTTTTCGATTCCCATCCCTAGGTCCGCCTTTCTTGTATATAAGCAATAATTTGCGCGAAGTCCTTCCACACAGTTGGTCAGATTTTGGAACTTGGTCCACACACACAAGGCGCACCGTAGATTTTTGAGAAAATTTAAGACTTTAAAGTGCGCGTTATAGTCGTGAAAATACGCTATTTGGAATTCAACATGTAACTGACTGCTTATGACCTTGTATTTGCAACGTACCTGATTGAGTGTCATTTGCATGTGTACAGTTTGAGCAGGAAAATCAGAGGCTGGTCAGTGAAATAAGCAACCTGGTAGATGAAGTGAGGTGAGTCACCACAACTCAACTATTGTTACCTCGTAAAATCTACTAAAGAACTCGGTAATGAACACAAGAGGACTTTATCTATTGCTTCTTGCTTCCTTCCACTAGGCAAATCGAGGGGAAGGTTGTCGAAATCTCAAGACTGCAGGAAATCTTTTCTGAGAAAGTCCTCCAACAAGTAAGCTACGGCTTCTACTGATACATGAGCTTTTTTTTCTTCGTTTTTTTTTTCTTTTTTAACATGTTACTCCTCACTTGTCATTTGTCAGGAGACTGAAATCGATAACATCCATCAGTTGGTGGTTGGCGCTACAGAGAATGTTAAAGAAGGCAATGAGGATATACGGGAGGTGAGCTTCCGAGAACAACACTTGTTTTTTTTTCCAGCACTTTCTGGTGTCAAAAGTCACTTTTGTTTGTGCCACTAGGCGATCAAAAACAATGCCGGCTTCCGTGTGTGGATCCTCTTCTTCCTGGTGATGTGCTCTTTCTCGCTGCTCTTCCTGGATTGGTATGACAGCTAACAGGCCCCACCACCACCATGGACCACAACACATTAGGCAGTCACATGATAAAGATGTGACGACAACACCAGACTTGTGAACAACAGACTGTTAACAGATTCTTGTGGCCTCTTCTTCACCAGAGTTAAAGGCAGCCTGTGTGGATGCAGCCACGTTTTGATTCAGCCACGTTTTGAGTGGTGCAAACGCTTGATAAAAGGCAAATGGCTGAAAACAGAAGCATGTTCTGTTGCGGCTCTTATTTAACAACTTTAATGCACTTGAAGGTTCCCCTCACATGAGAAGTGCACTAGCTTTATAGTTTTGTGTTTTTTTGTCAGAACACTCGTGTATCCATAAATCCAACTTCACTGTCAGGCAGAGAACATTTTGCCTTCAGCAAGCAGACTGTATGACTAATAAAGCAATTCATCGCTCACATTGTCATTTCACAGAGATTTTCACTGACACTTTCGATCATGTTTCTTTACTTCAGACTGAAATGTGATAACAGACATATTTTTAAATATGTCAGGTTTGCAGGCAAGATTGAGAGCAGCAGAAAACCAGGCCTGTTCTGGTTAGTGTTTGCTGAAGGAGACCGGTTAATCAGATAAATCAATTAAATTGGTAAACGTTCATGATTTTTTTTTTAATCTGAGATGTAAGTAAACTTTTCTAGGTGATTTTTTTTTTTGCGCTAATTCGAACCTGCCCTCCTTTTTTCTCTAGCACATCAGGTTTTTAATTTTTCATAATATTTCATCGTTGCTATGTAAAAAATATTATTTTGTATGTTTTTGGGATGAAACTGAATGCAGACATTCCAAAAACCAAAAATGTAATAATAATTATAATAATTTAATAAATGTTTTTCAAATAGCGGCGACAATATATAATATAGTATTTGGTAATATTTATAAAGTGGGCAACAGGTGAATTTTTTTTCCTGAAACGTCAGCTATAAATTACAACACATGGTGAATTTCATAGTGCGGAAGCTTTTATAGGTCAAACTTAAAAACAAAAAATCTCAAAAACCTGATGTGCTAAAAAAATATATATTTTTAACTACCCGAACCACAAATATGCACTGGTCACTGTCTATCACTTTTACCTTCATCATATAGATTCAACAACAATGTTGGTGGGAAACGTGGGCACTTTATTTCAATTCTTCATGTAACATTTAATGTAGCAAATGCACTTCAATGGTACTTATTACACTATATGAAAATCACGGTAGGCATTTGTGACCAATTAACAGACATGTACAGGAAAAGAAAGCATCAGGACAAGCAACTACTAAAACAATCAGTCAATCGATGGCTTCCGCTCGCCATCTGAGGACATTTCTAAATGCGAAAAGGGTTGCACAATACAGCGTCATTACGATCAAAGCAAAAACATTCAGTAGAGCAGCATAGAAGTTATGGAGCCTTTAGTTCCAATCTTCAGCACACTGTGCTCACAAAAGGGGTGGCAATCTTTTATAAATACACTTGATACATCAACAAAGAAGAATTTGACAGCAATATTATGCAGAAAAGCAGTTTGGGTCAAAGTGCACAAAATAAAATTGTGCAAAATACATTTGTTGCTGGTGCAGCCAGTTGACGTTGAGCCTTATGTCACAACAATTTAATAGGCTCAATACATGTATTCATATTGAAACAATAGATGTTTAAATGTCTTATAAGAAGTGAATATAATACTTCACTTTTTCCATGATTTCCTACTAAATTATTGCAAATTAAGTTTCACACCTCAGTGGCATTTATGCAGCTAACATTGCTTGACGACAACTACAGTATTCAAAACAAGTTCTATTTGAAAGAAAGTGACAAAAAGCAAAGTACAGTCCTAATTGCCGTGCGTGCATGTTCATCTAAATGTGTCACAAACATGAGATAGTTCACAGTCAGTTCACTAAATTGAGTTCTAACGTGTGTTTATGTACAACTTTAACATCAAGAGTGTGTATGTGTGTGTGGCATTTCTACCTGTATGTATGCCACTCGGCTGTGTATCAATAAATAACAGCATATGCTATTCAAACAAACCCAGCAGAAGCCTCAATTTGCTGAAAACATGATCACAATTTCCGCACATTCAGCTGACCTTGAAGGCAGCACAGCACCTTGGGCAGGACGAGCACGTTTAGCAGCAGGTTTGCTTGAATGGCACAACCGTATTATTTATTTTTCTCCCTCAGCAGCGGGTGAAGCCACGCCCGGCGGGTTAGGCCAGCTTCTGTGCCGTCTCTGTCTCCTGCTGGGTGACTTTCTCCTCAGACATGATGGTCATCCACGGCGATACGGACCGAGTGATGGTCTGCTTGGCGATGTTGTAGTGGTTGATGAGGGTGAAAAGGCGCCCGCGGCTGCCCGGGCCTTGATGGGGGAAGTTGCCGCCGTACATCCCAGCCGGCATGCAGCGACCTTGCTGCTCCACAGGGAAGGCAAAGCGGACAGAACAGAGAAAGTCAGTTTAACCCTTCATGTGTAGCCTCAAAATAACTACAGAATTTTGTCCTACATTACATGTCATTTCAAATTTGCAAAAACATTATTAAACCTACTCCGGTTGTATAAGGGCAATATAATATGGAGGACCAAAACTGCCAAAATTAAAAATAAATAAATGACTAAATAAAAACCTATAATTAAAATTTAACTACAAAAAATAAATATAAATGGAAATAAAAACAACAATATATATATTTATATATATATGGCATGTTGCCAGTCGTCCATCCCTGAACTATTGCTTTTGTGTTTGTTTTTAATCCATCCATTTTTTTTCAACAGCCTGATTAAAAATATTCAGTAAAAAAAAAAAACTGGGTCACACAAAAAAAGAAAAGAAAAACAATGTATAGTCCTAAAAAAAAAAAGTCACAGTTCTAGAAACCATCAATACTGTACAAAGCCACTAGTTCATAAATACATGGTACTTGCCGATGTTGATTATCAAATGTATTCATGTGTGAAAATCCATTTTTTCCAGCAACCAGTCAGAGAACATAAAACTGACATTATTGTGACCAGCGAGCTAAAACTCTCCGATGAATTTGGTGTTTGATTGGTTAAAGAAACAGTCCCATTGCTATTATATGGTTGAACAGATTCTGAAGGGCCTTAGGCAGATTAAATTTCCATGGCAACACAGAGACTAAAATCTGATTGGACATAAAATCTTACATACACATACTGGAAACAGTCAATTGAAACTGCTGTGAAATGAAGGGACCAGACCGCTGGGAAGAAATGAAAACAATTTCATGGAACTAATAATAGAATTTAGGTTGTAAATGTAGGTCAGCACTTTCTGGCCCTGATGACTTGCCACTGGATTTCCTACCTAGAAGTGTGGAACTGTTCTTTTGCTGTAGAGACCCTGCATCATATGCATCACGTAGTATCATTATAAATAGTTCTACACTTTTGGTCAAACAATAGAGGTGGATTTAAGTCTTTCCATCCTTGTAATATCACTTCAACTCGTGTAGTAGAGCAGTGTGGCAACCATGTTGATTGAAGTTGCTTAATATGGTTCTTTGCTTAATAAAGGGCGAAGTAACTTGCGATTCAATTCAAAAGAACCTGAGCTACTGTAATTCGCAGATAGAATCATAGGGATAAATGATGGATGGCAGCTCAGCAAGCTAACACACTATAAATGGAAATTAGATTCCCGAAATGCTCAGATTTAGCGCTTAAATCGTCGCAATGTGAAGATTAGAGATTTTTACTTTTCATTTAACAGAAGTAGATTAAACAGCCGTAAGTTTGGCAGACGTAATGACCATTGTAGGCAACTACTGTATAATGAATAGCAAACAAACAACGTGTGAAAATACATGTTTGTGTCACACACCGTGTACACGAAACCATCAGGGCATGGCTGCTCGTACTGGTAGACCTTGTAGACAACCAGGAACACCACACACACCAAGAAGGCCAGAGCACAGATCACCAACAAGGTCACCTGAAGAAGAAACACAGAACAAGAGAAACAACAATCAGATGCATTGATTACTGTCATACTCTCCTTTCTAGTCTTTCTCCCCCAAAAAAACCTGAATGTGGAAGAATGTAGGCCTGCAGAGAGTGTTGATGAGTGATGACATTCTTAGATTAATTGACTACTCAGTTATGTTGTATCCTTACTTAACTTATTTAACATTGTACTGTAGTTACATTAAAGGTGGCAAAAGTACTCACGACTTAAAAAGAAGAACAGATAATAGTTTTTTTTTTAAAACAACTAGAGAAGTATTGTACTTAAGTTTAAAAAAATTCATTTTTACTGACAGTTATGTACAGTACCTGGCTTGAAAAAGTTAGCGTAGGCGTTAGCGCTAATTTTAGCATTAGTGTAGCGTGGGTCAGGCTTAACACAATCAAAACAATGTGTTCCCAAAGTTTTGCTAATGTTGTCAACTAACAACAGATGCTTATTTACTCATGGTGACCACATCCATCCATTCATTAGCTGAACAGCTACTGTATGAAAAGTATGTCGCTTCTCTGAATCTGTTGTGACGTTGTTGTTAATGTATCCTGATCATGTTATACCGTGTAATCCCCAAGATCTCAATTAAAAAATCAATGATCTTAACCACGGTTCCCTAGCTACGTTGAAAAAAGTACCTGTAGTGTATTTTGACCAAAGTAAAGAATCAAATGTACAGATTACAGTCTGTTATCAAATGAGCATAAAAGTAAAGTAAAGTCTCATAAATATAAGATAGTGAAATACAGATACCAGTACTTGAAAAAATATACTAATAAAGTATTTGTACCTTATTACTTCCCTTCATTGATTTTTAAGTTATTATTCATATTATTATTCACTTTTATTACCGTTTTTTTTGTGATGCCCATAAGCTATACCATTAATTCATTCATTTATTCATTGAAGAAGGAAGGCATAAATCAGTTCAAAAGATGGAACACCAAACAGTTTTTCGGATTAAAAGCTTCTCAGGGTAATATAAAATTTTGCATATGGCAAAGTCTACAGTTGTGTGACCATGTGCATGGTCCAGCTTGTGTTTCACAGGAGAGTTACGTAACACCTACTTGGTGTTTCTGGGGAGGGAGGATCGAGGCACTTAAGAGTGTTAAAATACGGTTATTGGTTCTCAATCACTTAGCAAAGCTGTACATTGAGAAAATGAATCCTCCTCAAGCCAAAAACACAATGAGTGACTCGTCAGTGTCATGGATGGTCAAGTCATCTTTAGTTTTATAGTGCTTTCAAACATCCGTAACTGATTGTGAACTTGTAAAGTAGACAAGTCGACTAGTTTCTACAGCCCCTGTAAGAACTGGGTACTGATGCAATTAAAGAAAATCTGCCAATAGTTGTCACAAGATGGTGGAATGGTGATTTTTTTTTTTTCAGATAATGAAATATATGATCCAAATCACAGTTGGACAAGGGTGACCACGGAGAATAAATAGTCCAGCGTCTCTCCCAGGAAGACATTTCTTTTGAATCCCAAGCAAATTCAGGACTGTCCCGTCAACGTAGCAAACACACAAAGCAACACGACAGGAGGTTCCTCCCTGCAGCACTTCAAAGCTCCTGTGAGCTTAAAAGATGTTTTGATCACATCTGACAATGACAAGCTCATCTGTTGCCTCGGGACTGTTTAATTCAAACATATGTTCAAATGGTCGCATTCAAAGATTTGCCAGCGAGGGAGGTGGGAGAGAAGCTGCCAATGGGAGGCCATCGCCATGGCAGCAGCGGATTTCCTGCCAGCGGCTGAGGGAAGCGTCAAGTGAATCATCGCTGAGCATGATGGATTCTTGTGAAGAGTTGCAGGATGTGGATAGTGGGTCATATCTTTGATTGGTGAACGGCCAGTTGATTTATCAGGGACTAACTATCATTTTTTTTCATTGGATTTTGTCAAAATAGCTTTGTTACTTTTTTCACACAACATCAAAAAAGACGACAATAGAGAGAGATAACGTCAATTTTGGGAACCTGGAGGAGTAATAAACAGGGACAGCAGTGACGTGGAAGAAGTATGTTTGTTTTGTTTTTCAGTTGTTATCATTAGCTAATTTAGCTAAATGTATGCTCTGTAGAAATTTGCCCAAAAATATTTTTGCAATAGTCTTTTTATTTGACCATTTATTGACTCAAACATCTTCTAATTATAGTAGATTAACACCTTAGCTGTTCACAATGGCTACTCCTACAAGGATCTGGCCAATAGTTTTCAGACTGGATTCGTGTTTGAATTTCCCGCCCTCTGTCTGTGAATGTGGCATCATGTGCGCAGCATTGTGTATGTGAAGAAGAGATGGTACAGGGGCTCCGGGTGGCGGAATGGTTACCGTCACTTGCCTTCGGTACAAGTTGGCGTGAGTTCGCTTCCCGCCTGGGAGACCATATATGTGTGTGAGTGTGCGCACACACACACACACACACACACACACACACACACACACAAAATGATGGTGCAGTTCCATTTTTTGGCCACATGTGGCAGTAGCGGTTTGAGAAGTTTTTTCAAACGGTGAAAAAGTCCAAATCCTAGTTTACTTTGGTACTTAATTACACTTCAGAGAGCAGGAATCTTACTTTGAGTCGCTCGGATACGCCTTCGATGATGCTGATTGAGAACTCTGCAATTTTGGGAGATCTGATCTTGCCCTTCTTGCTCTCACCGTCATAATCCGCCTTTGTCTTCACCACCACCTGGAAGAACACACACATATATAGGTACCACCATAAAAGTATAAATATCAGGGCTGGGCAATATTGGCCTTCTTTTTAAAGGCATCAGTACTCCTGATTGGCCGCCCTCATGTGTCTGTTTAATAATCAAGAACTAGAATTTAGAACGTAAAAGAACAGAGAATTTCCATTAATTTCACGCAATTTCAAGGAAAAATGTTACACGGGTATTGGGATTTACACATCTTTCTTCACAATTATTTGTCATTGTTTTGGGGGGGAATTTTATGCACGTGTAGTATCAGTATTTGGTATTGTATCTGTGATTACTCAAGAGTTGAGTACACCTATTGCTGGTATCGGTATGAACAAAATAAAAATACATTTTATATATATATATATATATATATATATATATATATATATATATATATATATATATATATATATATATATATGAAGATACTCCAAGATCCATCCATGACTTCCAATATTTTTCTATAAATAATGTACTTCATTACCTTGTCGGGTGGCGGGAAATGAAGCTGACTGGCATCTAAAGGTGTGATGAGAGGGATCGTGTCAAATCCGTCTTCAGAGGCCACCTTTCCATTGTTTTTCTCACTGAAATTATTCCCCAGTTTAACCATTTTGTGCGCACACCAACCTGGAGGAGTGTGAAGATGAAGAGGAGAGGGGGAGGGGGAGTCATGCACTGGCCTTTATTATTCATGTCATCATATGCTATTTTGGTGATATAAACCATTGTTTGATTCTGAATGAGCTTTTCTTCTTAAATACGAAGCAAAAATCACAGTGCTGGCAGGTGCTGCCTTTGTGGACCGTAACAAAAAAAAAAAAATCACATCAATCGCGTCATCACCAAAACAACAAATATCAGAACACTCACCTTGTCAGCCGAGTGTTGTTTTGAAAAACAGATTGTATTTTTGAAGTGGTTTTCCTTCCTTAAACGGCGCCGTGTGCTGTTAATTGTGTCACACAAGCGCCTTGATGTGTGACGCAGCCGCTGTGAGGAGGAGGAGGAGAGAAAGAGGAGAGGGGAGCTGGTGCACAATATGGCCAAGGCTGCCTCAGTCCCCTCTACATGCTGCATGCTGCACTGCAAGTGATGTAACGTCCTCATTACATCCGCCGAGCACGTCTCGCGCTCGCATCCGGTTGGGGGCCAATTCTGAAATGCGTTGAACAATAGTATAGCTCAATTACCGAATATATGATCCCATTTTTTAAGTTAATGTGAGAATCATAAATGCAAATCATTAATATATATATATTTAGTCGATATTTAGTTTAGTTTTTTTTTTTTTTGGGGGGGGGGGGCTTTATTACTTCGTTTATTATTGCTCCGTACGTTATTTTAGGAAGGCGACAAAATTAATTCTGTATACTGTACATTCTGTAGGCTATATTGTACTTACAATGCTGCATGTACAATGCTGCATGTTTAACTCAGTACAGACTATTCATTACTGCATGTACGCTTCATTATTTATTTATTTATTCACTTATTATTATTTCCGTTGTTTTGAGCACATCTTCACAGTTCTGAGGCTTTAGGTTCAAATTTTATATCATCCTGTGCAGTGTAGAAGGGTGGTTTTAATTATTTATTAATAGTATTATCATCGTTATTGTTTTCTCATTAAAAGTAGGGCGATTGTAGGTTGCAGGGACTTCTGCAAATCTGCATTCTGAGAGACAAACACTAGAGGGAGATATTTGCTTGGTTGTTTTCTAAACTTCAGTGGCGCTCAATGTAGTAGAAGTAGCCTACAACATGCAGTACTTGTTCACTGTTAAACAATACAACAAAACGTGTAAAGTATGCGGTTGTAAGTGTGTTAAAACTATGATTCTAATTATGTTTCATTCGAAATTGTGACAGATACACATACAGTTTTAGAATATATTTTTCTTTTATAAACCAAATTATTTAAAAACTTTCATGTTTACTTGTGTTATCTTTGTTTGATGTTTTGTTTCCTCATCCATCCTCTTTCTGATCCATACACATTACAATCTTGGACGACCATATGCGTATTTGGCTGCTAATCGAGCAATCTGGCATTTTGTTTCACAGTGATGATCCAGTTGTGCAGTTATTTATTTACTTATTTTGTCAATACACATTATTCAGTGTATTTAATTCAATCGTCCGGATTTGGTCTAAAGAGAGTTGAAATGAGAACTTGATTTAGACGTCTAAATCAAGTCTAAATATGAACTACACTGTACATCGATCAATTACTGTTTAAATCGTAGTAATCCAACATTTTGCCATCATTTATACAACCTACAGTTATTTTTAATTTTTTTAATAGTTAATATTTACTTGATTAATTGTATCGTGTAGATTTGGGGTCAAATATAGACCAATTATAGACAGGCTAATTTCGGTCTAAACTTAGACGAGGTGTCTAATAGACATCTATGGCTCAGTCGGATCTGGTTAGGCTACTGAGCCTATCACAGTTGCTGAGCTTAAACAATAAAGCGGGGAATAGTCACAATACAAAAAAGTACAACAATTAAGAGAGCAAATAGCCTACATTTTCACAGCACTGTATGAAAGGAAGAGTAATTCACAACAAGTAAAACCATATATCACAATTTCACAAAATGTAACTTGGTAAATTAAATTAAAAAGTTGTGCGCGTAGCGCGTATGAGTTCGACAACAAAATCACAAAAACATCACAACAAATGGTGACGACACTAACTTATTAAAACAATTACGGCAAGCTAAAAAAAACACACGCAAAATAAAGCAAGAAAATAAAAAGTTTATCAACTCTGACTGCAGGGCGGTTGATGTGAGGTGTACCACAGGGCACTGTACCCATCCCGTGTCATCTTAGGCTATATACAACCCTTGCTATGACAGTGACGCTTGTTTAGAAGCTAAACAAAATATTATTGTGATGTATACAATGCTGAACCAAACTCTTGTCTCTTACCAAAACAAAACCAACAGAAATAGGTTTGTGTGTAACAGCTGAAGTGAGAAAGAACACCCTGGGAACAGAGCAAGATCAGAGAAGCTATTAAAAAAAACACATGGAAAGTGACTAATAATACACATACAGTAAATGATCTGAACATCACATGCTAATGTAAAACCAGTTATATTACCACATTCGTTCTGTTAGACGTGTTCGTTCTGTTAGACGTGTATGCCTGCTGTTTCTTTAAAATCCCCTCTGTTTGTGGCATGTTGCCTAGGAGCTTCATTTCCCGTTTCCCTTGCTGCCACATGGAGCGAGCTCCACCACGCAGACACAAGCTCACGCAGCAACTCTGGCGGAAGCTCACACCGACCGAGGACATACTTCTACTTCTTCTTCCAAGACTAGAAAACCTCACAACAGATGTGCTCTGACAAACCAAGGTAGGATTTATCCACTGTACTCACTGACACTTGTTGTGATGGCTCCTGGTGCTGATGTGATGACCTTTGGGCATCATCACTAACCCACTGTTTGTAATGTTTTTGTGAGCGCGAGGGAGCTTTTCGGTTTGTTTTCACTCGAAGCTTCCTTTCATGAAGCCATAACTCCTCTTGACTAGTTGACCCAGCTTGTGGTGTGTGCATGTGTGTGTCTGTAAATAAGCTGACTGTACTGACAGGTAACTACAGAGACATAAGTGCAGTGGAGCTTTAACAATGGCTGTTTGATGGCTGGTGCAAGTTCCAGTCAGGCTGTACAAACAGGATGCTGTTCTGGCGCGCACACACATACAGATGCTCTTGTTGCATGAGCAGGCTGGATCATGTGGGAGAGTGTGCCTCTGAGGTTTCTGGAGGCTTTTTCTGGGAGATGAGGTCACACAGGGAGACACACCCTGAGGCTCGGAAGCTTACTCACAGCAGCGAAGGCCAACGGTGGGAAGTTTTCCACAGTAGCCATACATACAAGTGCAAGAAGAATGTCTGTTGTGAATGTGGTGTTCATGCATGCATGACATTGCAAGCAGATTTTAAAGTTATGTGCCGCACTTTACCCTTTCACCCAAATATATCAAGGTTTCATGAATTAACTCTTCCTGTGGGTTATATTAGAGCAGTTCTCACTGGAATGCAGCTGGAATGGGAAACGTTTCCTCAGTCTCAGCCAAAAAATATATAAAAAAGTTTGAGAACATGTGACTTATAAGAAGCTTTAAACCCCACACCCTCCCTCCACTTCATCTCCACCTCACACAAGTGTAGTTAAGTGCCAAATTCTCTGTACACTTGAAAGATTCTATAGACCGTTTAAATGATCCAAATGAAGTTTTTTCAGACGATTTATAGCCTATGCAGTATAGTTAGAAATCATAGAACAATAAAACGGGCATAACATGAAAGATAACATACAGTATATTTCCAGATTTGATTTAGCATTGACAGCAGAATTCTCACCCCGCCTGTAGGCTTTTGTCATCGTTTGGTGGCTGTGAGTGATCACGTGACCTATGTTGGGAGTCCACGTTGCTGACTGGGCTTTGGCATGCTTTTTAATGGCTCCTACCTCCATCTCATATCATCGTAACACAAACTGACCATGGTTCATAAAAGCAGTCCAAAAATGATCAAAACTGCAAATTCATTTTCAGTTTGAATTTGTTCATTGCGTTTTTTTGTTGTTGTTGTTTTAGAGTGTTGCTGTGGTTCCCACAATGTGGAGTTTTTTGAGGTACCATGTGGAAATAGAACTGCAGGGAAAATGTGATCATGACGATGATGATGTTTTAGTCACTCATTCCAGAATCTGCTCATATGATCACTGTGGTTGCCTGGGGCAAAATAGTCATTATTGTAAACATAAAACTCTACGTCCACTGTCTTTAAAGCAGCCACCCAGCAGTTGTTTAATTGTTTGGGTTCACATTTTAATCCAACATGACTGAATGTGCAAACTTTAGAACAACCAGATTGTGCTTTCTTTCGATTTGTCAATTTTCATGGCCATCTTCAGGAAGAGGATTTGCTGCTTCCTGTCATACATCATTTACATAAAAATACAAGAAGTGACATCACAACTCTTGGCGGTCACTCGTGGAAACATGTTGACTTGTGCTGTGAACACACCTACTGTAAACTTACGTTACATTCAAGACTGTTCGCAATACTGTAGCTTCTGAAATTGCACTTATCAAAATATTGCTGACCTCAGTAAGCATGGATGTCGCTCGTCGTCAGTACCCGCCCCTTTTTATTGTTTGAATAAAGATTTTTTTTTTAAACTCCATATCAACCTGGACAGCTAATGGATGACTCTATTTATTTGTATATTGTATTTCTGTTTAAAAAGGTCAAATACATTTTATAGATGACCTTGCTAGGCATTGAGTGTGTTTATTGATTTTATTTTTTAAACCACTGTCTCTCAGCAGTGACACCAGACTAATCAGTGCTCTGCACCTTGATGACATATAGCAGCTGTGTTATCTGGAGACGTTTGTCTACTTTGTCTCACACAACAACGCTGCCCCTTGTCTGGTTGGGTGTGTACGTGACGCTATGTGTGGTATGAGAGGGGACGACCCTGGTTTTTCAAGATGACCCATGAGCTGTGTCACCCTCATAGCTATAAAACAAGGCCTACTTTTTGTTGGACTTTACACAATGAGAGGGATTGTGTAGGTAATTTATTAAAATCCAACACAAGACAACATATAAGTGAAGCATACTGATTTGTGGCGTTTTTCCCTCTCTTTGTTCTTTAGTAGACATGTGTGGTAAGTTACCTCAGGAAGTGAAACATTCTTTGAAAGGTGTCGAGTGAATTTTGATGAAGTCACCGTCAACAAAAGACGGATATCAAACAGCTATATCAGCTGACGTTGCACTGAAGGAATCACCTAAAATCTTTAACGTGATTCATTCTGAAGAGGCTGCAGAACAGACCTATTGTTCCGGAAACCTCAAAAAGTGTCTGAAACTGGTTAATCCAGATCCAACAAAGACCGCAAAAATCCCTTTTAATCTTATGAGTCACATAAAGGCCGTCCGTCATAACAATCTGGCTGAGATCCCAATGACAAGCTGATTGTTTACTTGCTACACATATAGTCGAGATGAGGGAGGAGACTTGGGAAGAATATTGTTTGAGGAGGGAGGGAGCAAGTCACCTGTCAAGTATCAGACAGTTCCGAGGGCGGCATTGGGAGGCGTCAAGAAGCACTAAAGAGCGCGTCTCTCAAGTCGGGAAAACTGGAGATTGCTTCCATATTGGTTGGACAGCCAGATAAAAATGGGCGGCACAGTAAGTCAGAAGAAGAGCAATGGGGGAGCCAGCAGGAATCACACAAACAGCATCACGTGAGTCTATTCAGTCTTACCTAGCATGAGCAATTTATTTATTTCAATGAGAAGTCACTTATTCTCCTTTTTTGACTTGTTTAAATCATATTACTAAACTATTGGCTGTCCTGACATTGATTAGTACCGGTAATATAATCTGGTGTGTGAGACTGACCCGTTCGTGTGTGCACATGCAACTATTCACACACCCTCAATATGATCTTAAAGATAAGACTGCAAACAGATTGATGTGAATCACACCTGTTGACAGTTCATAAGCAGAAGTTTAGGCAAACACAACTGAACAAGTTTCTTGGATGTTTTATGTGCACCATGAAAAATAAAAGCAAAACATTTGGTCACATTATTTCTAATAATATACAGTCACTGTCATGTGTTGGACTTGTGTAACAATCATCTTGTTATAAGTGTCTTGCTGCACATCTGAGCATGTCTCTAGTTGTCTCCTTGCAGTATGACCTCACTGTGAGAAATAGAGCGTCCTCAGTGTGTCAATATTTGCTTAGAGCAATCCATGGCCGCCACAGTGGCAGTACTGCACTGTAACTGGTTGGACCCTCACACCGAGCCTTCTCAGTGATTCAGCATTGTGAGGTCAGATTCATAAATTCCAAATCCGCCCGCTCTGATTAACTTTAGTTCTCTGGATCAACACCAGCGTGAGGCTCCGCCGCAGCCTCAGGCTCCGCTTTGACCCAGGCTTTGGGGGACGCGCACTGTGTTTTGGACGACGGCGTGTCCCCCTGGCACGAATCCGCAAATCTCTCGCGAGCTTTCTCCCAGTTCTTCTGGGATTTTGATCTGGTCAGTGAGGCGTCATCCACAGACATGGTCACACATGCTCCCAGACCTGACTGGGCCTTCCGGATTTTAAGATGGATCTGAAAAGAGAAGGATTAAATAATAAATAAATAAATAAATTTAAACAGAATTTCAATACACAACTCTCTGGATATCCATATTCAACAGTTGAGTTGCAAATAAAAGGGTCTGTACCCATATTTTGGCACGCTTTTTCTTTTATGCTTATATAAGAGCGAAAATTTAAATGAAGGTCATAGTTTGGCCTTTAATGTTTTTAGCTTTGTTTAGTGCACTTTAAAAAGGAACCGAAAACTATGCACAATCACCAAAAAATATGCACAATCGTGTACAGTGCAATTATATATATATATATATATATATATATATATATATATATATATATATATATATAGATATATATATATATATATATATATATATAGATATAGATAGAGAGATAGATAGAAGTGTGTGTGTGCAATGTACTTCTCTACACATGTATACTCCTGTGAAGACTTCTGGGAAGTCTTTTACTTATTGCTGCACTTATTTATTTAATTTTAATTTCATCTCTTTCTATTCTGTTGTTTTCTCTTACTGTAAACTGCAGCTGGACGGAGTCCAGGAAAAAGTTCCCCACGGGGAAAATAAAAGTATATCGTATCGTATCGTACTGCAGTGTACTATCACAAGAGACATGGGAATTTAAAAAAATATTTATGACTCTTTGCTCAAATGATCTGTGTATTAGAACATGCTGAGACAGGTCAACTTCATGAAAATTTGTTGGAAAATGAGCAAGTTATGACTTATTTTCAATGTATATGCATTGTCTTTTATAGCGACGTTGCCCCCACCAACATGGCTGCCGTGTGGGCACATTGCTGCTACCACACGCTAGCATATTAAGTTTTCTATTCAGATCAATGGTTATTACAATCTGATGAATTTGTTATCGTTAGGCTTAAGATGATAACATATAGAGACTTAGCTTCACTCACGGTATAAGTGAACAACTAGCCAAATAGCTCACCAAGATGTTGGTCAGAAATTGAAGCTTTTCAGGTGCTTGTGTATCACAGTTTTGCATCACATTCCTCATTTTTTTGGGTGAAATGCTCAAACTATTAAACTACTTAAACAATTTTGAGAGGGAAAAAAAACAATCTTCAAAAACAAAAAATCAATGATGTTAATTATCGTAGTAATTGTTGACAAAGTGCAATCAGAATGTGTTAAGAATGTCGTTGTAATGTTTATTAGTCAAAGTTAGGTGTATTGCTTGAAGTTAGATACTTCAGCTACCAGAAGTATCTCACTTTATCTTTCGGAATGCGAGCATAAAACAGGAAGTGATATGTAAACTGTAAATACTGCAAGCTTAACAGGATACTTGATATCATTTGTAAGTGTACTCATTTGATTATTGTCATTCTTTCTCCTGTTTGGCTTCACTAACCAGTCTGTAATTGATTTTTCTCTCTCACACAAAGTATTAAGCCTTAGTACAAATATTCTCCTTTATTTTGGCTTATTGTGTTTACATTTAAAAAGAAAATTGTTCTTATCCACCTCCTGATATATTTGTTTTGGATTCATGACAAGGGTCATATTGTATTTTACTCAAATATCTATACATTTATTATTATTATGAATATTATATTTATTTATAATGGCATATTGTTGGTATCTCAGACCTTAGATTTAGCCAGCCAGGCTAAGGAGCCAGCCGGGCTCCTAACATGGGAAAATGAGGTAGCCCGACCCTTAGATGAGAAATATGGTCATTTTTTCCAAGTTGTATAGTCACAAAACTGAAAATAATGCAGGGTTTTACGTTAAACCTTTTCGGGTGGTGGGCCTGCCAGAACCAGCACTGTATATCACTGGCTTGGTCTGATGCCACACATACCGTAATTTGGTCAATTTATCGTTTGTTTTTTAATCTATACTATTAGTCGGATAGACATGTGTAATTTTTGACAAATTATTCACCAATAAGAGAACTATAATGAGTAATAAAAGGGGAAAAAAAGATTCCTACAGTAACAATAAAAGATAAGTGAAAACTATTTTATATTATATATTAAAAGGTGATGATTTCATCACATTTATTTATGAAATGTGTAAGGCCATTTGTACTTTCAACTCTGTGTTCAACTTATATGGAAAGCCTGTAGAATACAAAATAAAATTTACTTAAAAACTGAATACATTAATAAAAAAAAATAAGACAAATATCTAGTGCTTTTTTAAGGCTTTTAAAGTGCAAGGAATTAAATGACATTCGATACAACAGTGAGTGCTTCAAGTATGTTTAGGAGTACAGTATCAGTTTATCTGGAGTGGTGTCGCAGTTTGAACACTAGGTGGCACACTGGGTGCCACCCACATAACGATGTACTTCACTGAGACAGCCAAAGAAAAAAGTCACGGATGATTAATGGATTTTAGCATTGTGTACTGACTGATTAAATATAAATAGAAGATTGATTACTGAGAATACTGCAGATAATTGAACCCAATGTCCGCTACAAGCACAGACAGCGACCACCTCCCAATTTAAGACTATTTGCGGCGATCGAAGGCTTTTATCTGCCGTGATTGGGCAAAGCAGTTACGTGCTATGCTAACGGACAAAAGTGAGCGCAAGCTAATAGCACGCACGAATGGGAAAAGCGAATGTATGGAAGAGGTCTCGCGATACTCGTCGCCAAAACATGGTGTTCGATCAGTGCACACTAACGGTGCCGCCATCTTTCCATTCAGTCAGCAAATGAACATGGTTTTATAGCGCGTGCTGTCACGAATCTGTGTGCACGCTTCCAATCACAATACAGTAATTATCAGGTCGCCATCCGCGAGCTGGCGAACGCTAAAGCTCAGCCCTGTATCTTAGAAAACATCTCACCGGATCTTTCATTCCAGTTCCCTCTTTGCCCAATCCTTCTCCTTTCTTCCAGCCCATCTTTTCCAGCATCTTCCGTCCTTTATTAACCTCGCTGATCTCCCTTTTAGAGCGCAATACACAAAATTAGTCATGAAGCTTTATTTGGCTTTCCCGCATATTACAGAAGGTGATTGTAAACTTACACATGAACAGAAGCAGGCGCGTCATCTTGTTGGAAAAGACCCTCGCTGCCCACAGTCTGGCGTCGAGACTCGGCTCGGTCCCTGTACTTAGGGTTTCTCAGGGCTTTGCCTTCTTCAAATTCATTACTCTGTTGACGGGAAAACTAGCTTCAATGGCGTACAAAGTAAGAATGGTCAAATACATTTCCAGTAGCACCATTTACCTGGAGGCCATATTTGGCCTTCATCGATTTGAGCTCCTTCTGTCTCAGCACTTCTTTATCTTCTTTGGTGAGAGTTGGCCCTGTAGGAAATACAACAGTTAAAAGAAATCTACATCTACATCATGCCAGATGGGAGAAAAATAAAAAAAGACAGGCTCACCTGGCGTCTCCTCTCTCTTGTGCTTGCTGAGATGGGCCATCACCTGTCCGGGCTCGCAGCCATCACAGGTGTCGGTCCCGGCATGGATATGAAAGGACAGCACCGTGTCTCCCATCTTCACCTCGTCGCCGTGTGTCAGTGGGTGTGGCTCACACTTGGTTTTGGGCTGGAGACAACAGACAAGAAGTCACTCTCTGCTGCCATTTAGTCTAAACCCAAACCCATTCATTTATATTTCAAATGAACCTGCCATAGGTGAAAAGCTGCAGTATAGAGAAAATATGACTATTTTTTCCAATAGTTATATTGAAAATACTGTTGAGCATTTTAATGTATGCGTGTTAGATACACGCCTTTAGAAAGCGGGCCCTGGTGGGATGTATTGTGATGTTGAAGTGCCTACGTATGTGCTAGTTGTGTTTATGTGTTTTAACTGCTCTCATTACAGCAATTAAGTACAGTAACACCTTCGCATATTCGCCGTTCATCAATTCCAAATTTGCCTATTTGTGTGTGTGTTTTTTTTTTTTATAAACTCTTTAATTTGTTGAAAAACTCCCCACTTCCCTGTATTTGTGCTCAGGCCAGAGCCAAGTTTATTATAAAAGTAGTGCTTTGGAGCCATCTGGTGGCATCTTGGTGTCAACCAACTACTTTGAACTGAGGGGAGTAGCTTTATTTGGTCAGTCTTGTGTTCTGGACAAAGTGCTTTATCGCCATCTTGTGACATCTACCGGCAATTACATACATTTATGTTAGGCCGTCAATTCCTCACAGATTTTTACTGTTTGGTGCAGGCCTTAGTTCCTACTAGGGGTGTTAGAAAAATATCGATTCGGCAATATATCGCGATATTAGAGCGCGCAATTCTCGAATCGACTTTTAAACATACATTTTTTATGGGAATATTCAACAAAACGTCTTACTTAGGGTTAAGATTCACACATTAAGCATGGAAGAATGTTATATTAATGGAACATTAAGCCTTAATATTTTATTTCAGTGCTGTTCAAACATGAAACAAACTGCAACCTGTTTGTTAAATGAATGGCTCAGTTATAAGCCTGAATTTTCAGATAAATAAATACATTTTCATACAAATCTTACAGTGTATAAATAAATACATTTTCATACAAATCTTACAGTGTACATATACAAGTTTACTGATTAGTATTTTCTAAATTTGAAGGGGGTGGGGGTCGCAATAATCGGATTAATCGGAATCGAATCGTGACCTATCAATCGTGATACGAATCGAATCGCCAGGTACTAGGCAGTTCACACCCCTAGTTCCTACCTTGCAATGGTGACTATAAAGCCCCATAAAAAAAACAATTGATACAAACCGAAGATTTGCACGATAGTGAGAATTTCAGTGAGGCACATTTCGTGAAAAAAATAAGAAAAAAGTCTGCAAAGTTGCGGGGCCGTAATAGATGAACAAGGTACCTGTATGATTCTGTTGCCGTTGATAACCGTTCCGTTCTGACTTCCCTGATCCACGAGCATGTAACTCTGCTGCTGCTGGTCAAAGTAAACCTCGGCATGGAACTAGAACCAACCAAACATTTGTCAAACATTTTCATCATGTAAATTAGAGTGAATGAAATTCCCCAACCATACCTTGCTAACTCCCATTTCTGGTATCCGAATTGCATGGTCCATGTCTTTCTCTCTGCAACACAGACAGAAAATATTCTAATCCTCTTTGGGATTTGCCTGCAGTCCGAGTGATGATTTCCCTTTTGTTAAGACAAAACACACCTGCCAATGGTGGCTGCGGAGTCAGCTGTGAAGATAAACAACGTGCCAACCTGCAGCACCGGAGATCGAACCACGGTGACTCTCACACAAGGCGGCCACAGCTCTACAACAAAATCAAACGTCAAGTGATGCTTGAGATTTTGGAAGGATTAAAAGAAAGGAAAAAAAATGCTACAGTGGTACAATCAGGCACTCATTATTTCCGCAACTAATTGCTCCATTTAAGTCCAATGTATAGTGTTGCTGTCAAGTTGCCTTACTGGGAATTTCTCACATCCTGCAAAGTTGTGTTACCAATTTCACAATGGAGTAATAGCAGATAAAACATAGCTCAGCTTAAGTTTTTTTTTTTTTCTTTAGACATTACAAAGTGCACAAGCACGGTATGAGCCTAAGTCACAGTTGACCCGACCTCACTTATCAAGTTGTACTGGTTCCTGTAATTGGACTCACCTGCCCGACACTGAGTCTCCATCTCGGACTCTGGGCTGTGGTTGCAAGGAGAGCTACGAGAAGGCGACAGGGAATGTGGAGACTCCCACTGCTCCTTCTCTGACTCGGTGAGCTCCCCCTCCTCAGCCTCACTGTTCCCCTCCAAGTCATCGCTGCGAGTTGTCGAGCTGCGCTCCTTCTTGCGCGACGCCGACTTGGATCTCTTTTTCTTCTTCTTGGATCTTCTCTTCTCGTCATGGCTTGAACTTCTTTTATGCTTTTTTCTCCTGGATGATGACTTGTCCCTGTCCCCCCGCCGTTTGGAGTCTCTTTCTCGTGACTCGGGACTACGAGATCGTCGTCTGGTTCTTCGGGATTCAGTAGTGCGCTTTGATTGATGTTCTTCTTCATCCGACTTGACTTCATCAAATGTGTACTCCTGCCATTACACATGTAGCAATTAGATTGTCTAATGATGTTTACTGGCTTTGGCGTTCCCGAGTGATTTGGCACTTTTGAATAAATTCAGTCTCAGTCTTCAAAGGTACTGTAGAAAAGGCTACAAGGTTGTTTATTTCCTAAGTCTAATATGTTCAACTTTGTTATTTACGTAACTGAGACAATTACTAATTTGCATAATTTGTATCCTCTTCTCATTGGAAAATGAGTTCACGGACATGACTTACCCTCGTTCGTGTGGCCGTTAAAACAGAATCAGTCTTCGCCAGCAGCGATTGTAGGAAGTCTGGCCCTAGAGTGTGCATGGTGTTGTGATTTGTCCAGCAGTGTGCGTTGATGTAAGTTATATTATTCTAATTTACTTGTCTGTAAGCATCTTGTCAGAGCCAGCCATAGCTTGTTCACTCAAATTGCTCGTTAAGAGTATTTAAACGACGTTCCTCATGCGCACGTTATCGCGTAGTAATTTAAAGTTGATGTTGCGCTGCTAAGCCAGACACCGGAAGTGTCACAATTTCCGTTTCAAAATAAGAGCGAGAGAGATATATAGATTGTGTTACATTTGCAGATTTTGCTATCTTGTGTGGAGTGAAGTACTGCATATTATTCAACTTAAATCTTAGAGCAAGAAGCAATAAAGCTGTTATATCAATAATTCTCTGCTTATAAATGTTTTGTTGATGAAATTTGTGACTCATTTTTTGGATGAAACTAATTTCTCATGGTAGAAATGTGTCACTACAACTATGATGCTAGTGTTGGTTATTAAAAATGTGTACCTCTGTGGCAAGCACTGTTCCAGTTTGAGAAAATCTTCATATTAGCCAACGAGTTAAGTCAGCTCGTGCACCTGGGTCGGATGAATAGTTTTTATCAGCCAGCCTCACATTTTGAAAGACATCACGCATTTAAAGACTGAGACTGAAATGAAATTCTAAGGATGTAAACTGTTTGCGATGGTCACTAAAGCCAGCAGTCAAGTATTTGTGCCCAAATGATAGATCGGTCTGTCACTTACCTTATTACTGTGAAGTGAGGTTTTCTTCACACCTCTTTTGAACCATCTGCTTTTCTTTTCAGTCACAGAATCATCGTGGTCGCCAGTCTGCATAGCAGAAACCTCAATTTTGGAATGAAACTGGTAGCGTCCACTTTCTGCGTCATAATAGTAGTAAATGCCCGTGTTGCCATCGTAGTACAGCTGGCTGACCTGAGGCGAGAATACCAAATAATTCATACCAAAGGGGTAATGTGTTAGTGACAGAGGTTGGATTTTCACTGCAGGTCCATGTGCCCAATTCCAATTTAATAACTATGGACTAGTTTGTTTGTTTTTTTACTGTTTATTTACGTTACATCTTTCAGGTGAAACATGCTTACGTTAAGAGAAAACATGAAACCCACGGCACACCTCTAATGTAGCACTGTGCTTTAGATGTACAATGGCACATCCCAGATACACACCAGATTTTATCCATATTTGGAAGAGGACCAATACTGATAAAGATATCTAGTGATGTGTTTTTTTCTATTTCCATTGCCATGATATACAGTACGTCCCAACTTTGTCAGGAGTGCTAAAAATCTTAATTTGGTCAACTTGAACCATGCATTGTAAATCCAGGCAGAGACATGTTTACAGACCGAGTCATAATAGAAGCCAGTGCTCTGGTCGTAGTACATGCCAGTCGTCTCGTCGAAGACAAAACCAGTCTGAGTCATGGCCTCCTCCGCAGTAGCTCGTAACATGTCGGCAATGGACGCAGCGTCAACCTCCTGGGAGACACATAGGATGTACGCAAACACACACAAAAATCACCTCACAAATTATATTATCATTGAGAGCTTGTTAAGCTAAGATTGTTTTCTATGGAAATTTATTGAGTTCTAATTAAATTGAGTGTCCTCTCACGGTGCACACACACACACCTCTGCTGTGGCTACCACATTGCTATCAGGTTGAGCAGACATATCTGCAGCTGTGCCTTCTATTGTGCCTGCCCGATCCACTGCTGCAACCTCTGCTGAATCATCTCCACCAGCCGGATCCACGGCTGGAGCGGCCCCCTGACTTTCTTGGGAGTCCCCAGCTTCTGTATTTTGTTGGTAATCACCATAGTAGTAGTTATAATAGTCTGGAAAGAAAGAGAACATCATTAGAGACCATTTATTAACCATTAGTTGTTGGTAATTTACTAAAGTACAGAAACAATACCTGTTTCAGTCCAAACGTATTCTTCGGTTTGAGTTTCAGTGTGAACTTTATCTTTATTTTTTTTCTTCCACTCGTGAATCTCTGCACTCAGTTGATCCACCTGTAATTTGATAGGTGTAAACGAAAAGTGTGTTTGTAGGGGCAAAACCATACACTTGACAGGTTAAATCCTTCCTTAAGGAATGGTTTGAACAAAATATAAAGCCCAGAAAACACCAAATCTTTAATAATCAATTAGATTTTGTACGGGGGGGTCATTGCATGCAGAAAAAAAAAGTCAAGTCACTTGACTCAGGTACATGCACAAGAATTCCATCCGTACTTCTGATTTTTAACCTGTACAAATGGCAATAAATAAACTCTATTCTACTGTACACAAAAGTAGTATTTTCTTAAAGGCTTAAATAATAGTGTGAAGACAATGACTATGAAATGCTGTCGTCGCTGAATCTTATTAAGATTATGTCAATTATGAATATACAGGGCCAGTGCCGGTTCTGAAACGACCACCACATGGCCCATGGTGGATTTCATAAAATCTCATGAAACACCACTAAACAAAATATACACTGAAATAATTATTTTGTCTAATTTACTTACGCATTAAGGCTATTTAGTTGAACTCAAACTGTATCATCCTGTTGAATGAATGGCAAGAGGTGAATATGTAGGCTAATTGTATCTTTTGCTAGTATATGTCAATGGTATTGATGATAAATGATACATTTAGAGTAAGAATTTCCACACCAATTAAGTTCACTTGGATCATTTCAAGCAGCACACATAATGACTGTAGTTGGGTATCAGCAGTCTGGTTTCTCGTCTCTAGTCTATTTTTATACTAGCAATTTACTGTAATTAATGAGGGTAACAAATTAACAATAGGGTTTGAACGTGTTGCTATTTATGTACAGATGTAGGCTACGTTTGAATGGTACTGTATTGCGAATTTGCAATAGCCTGAGCAAGATATAAAGCGCAGAAATGCCCAAAATTTAATATTCAATTATATAGTGGGGGAGGGGAATAAAAAGTTAACTACACAAAAGTAGTATGTTCTAAAATAAAGAATAAATATAATGATGAAGTGTGACTCCATACTCACAATTACACGAACAACTTGAAATGTGTGGTATGCCAGGCTCAATTAATTTTTTTTGTTTTTGACAGCTTTTGAAGTGATTATCATTAGATTGCATTTGACAAGTTCGGACCTGTTTCCTCAAATCCTCGTTGTAGCTCTCTGTGTTTCTCTGCAGTCTCTCGGAATGGCTCAGTTGCTTCTGCAACTTGGTCAGCTCAGCTTTGCACTCCTTCAGCTCTTCTTTCAATGACTCAACCTGAAGACGGAGCTCAGCTACTTCACACCCGCTGTCTTTCTCTCCTCCTGCGTCCTCCATGCTCGGCTGTAACCGGAACGAACACATTTGCACCAAGCACGTGGGCAACCAAAAACTACTCCACGAATAATGTATGAATGGTGGATGTAAGAAGACAGCAGGTAGCACAGAATAATTGACACAGTTCTATAGACAAGTAACACTTTGCATTTGTGCCAAGTCTCACCGTTTACGTCGTTTTCGTCTCGCCTTAAACCGTGAGATTCCAAACACCACGGCACATGACCCAACCTGAAAGTTGAACATAGATATCGTGTAACTACCCCTCATTCTCAACACACCGGAGCACATATTTAATTACAATTAGACAGTTACAATTAAAACCGTGAAGATGTTGACAGACAACGCTGTACGCGACCGCCATTTACTACCATAAAACAAATCACCCACAGCGGAAACATTTCTTCTTTGAGGTTGGCGGACTTCCGCTTTCGTCTTTATCCTCTGGTGTATTAAAAGGGCTTTATCGCCACCTGTCGAGCAAAGCTATTACTCTTAATTTTACAAAACGACAGTTACGTAATCTTAAATTCTTAGTTTCTCAAGTTTACTGTGTCTAAAACGTGTATTGGGTTATAAACTCTAATCATGACACCGTCTGCATTTTTAGGAAGATAACAGAAACGGCTGAGAAGTACAGTATTCACTGAATCATATGAGAGGCACGTGCCTAATACTTGTGGTAATGTTACCCTCTTACCACAGGAGGCCACTGTGGTACACCTTCAGCTTTTTGGTCCCCCTGGTAACGTTTGTGTGATTTTCTATGCTAATGGTTCTCAAACTTTTCTCATTGATGCAATGATGCACCCTCTGTGAAATGTTTTTCAGCCAAGTATCCCCTCTCCAGCACAATAATTTTTTGGGGGGTTAAAAAGCAGAAAATACTTAAAATAGAGTGTTGTGCCATCATTGTCTGATTTATCAATCTTTGGAACTTAATTTGTATGGTGGTGTCTCTTGAACTTTTTGGAAATAAAAATATATAACTAAAAAAAACAAAGAAATAATTATATTATTTATAAATAAGGATGTTTGCACATTAAAATTATCACCACTAACTGACCTCCTTTGGGTCGTAGTAAAAATCTTATTTTACATGTATTGAATCATTGACTATCCTATTCAAGGTCAGATTCTTGCTTTTAAGGTATAGTTTCACAGAAAAATGTGACATGCTTTACTTTTGTCCTCAAAAAGTGTAACAGTTTCACAGTGAAAATGTTATGTGAATATAGGCCTATAATGCCTAAGTTGTGCACATGTGATGTGGATTTAGTGTGCAGTCTATGACTATGACAACTTCTAAATTGTAAAGTGACTAGTTAGTTGTCATAAATATGCAATGTTAATGTTGTTAGCTTCAGGCAGTTTACGTTGTTTCTACTGAAGAAAATTTTACCAGTGAAGAGAAGGTCAATTTTTTTTCCCGTTTTTCCTTTTCCTAGACTCTTTTCTGACAAATACTGTGCAGGGTTTCTCCCACAGTATCAGAATTTGAAATGTGAGCCTTTTTTGATTTGTGTACAGATCTTTGTGCAGCTCCAGACTTCTTGGCAAATTTCAGCTGGCTGCAGCAGCACAGCTTTTAAGGTCTTTTATCCAGAGGCTATGCTACCTCCTAATGTTTACCGATGCCATTTTTAGACAAGACAAACACTGCTTAGGAAGCTCTCCTGTTATGACTATCCCAGACAAAAATGAGGAACTAGCTCCAGAAATAAGTCACAAATTGATCCTAACTTTACAGTACAAGTTTTTTCTTGTTGCAAGACAGCAATTGTAATCTCCAGACGATCACCTTGAAACCATCTGCATGCATCTGCATACCCAGACAGTAAATAAAGACAAACTCCACCCTTTGTGTTCCAATGTGGAAGCTCTAAATGAGCCACGTGTGCCTCTGCTCAGTGATGGAAACTTGTGCGCAGCTGCCACATGTGGCTAAATGTTTCCTGAGATCCTGACTTTTTAAAACCTGATGGTGCACATGTTTTTATATACTCAGATCAGTCGAATGATGTTCTTTTATTGTCATGACAAAGCTCTAAAATCCTGCATTTTTTTTTTTGTAATTATGTTGTAATTACAGTAAATTTAATATCAGAATTACACTCTAAAAACAGTTGGGTCAAAAGTAACCCAAATATGGATACAAAATGGACTGACCGACTTCATGGGTCAATTTGACCCAACTTTCTGGGTTTTATTTTTTTTACAAAATTACCCACTTTTTTTGACCCAAGTATAGGATTTGACCAATATTTTTGGGTTGTTTTACACTAAAAGACCCATTTCTTTACTCAAAGTTGGGTCAAATTGACCCAAGTAGAGGATCGGTCCATTTTTGAACCAATAGTTGGGTTATTTTTTACCCAAACGTTTTTAGAGTGTACACTGAATATATCTTGAGACCAGTTTAGCACTGGATATGAGGACATCGGGAACATATTGCAAAATCAAATAAGTAGTTAATTTAGCACAACTTTATTCACTCGATACCCCCAATAATGTTTTTGTGTGGTCTTAATAAATTACTTATTATTACAGTAAAATATCTGAGGCTGAACATAATGCTCAATGGGTTGCCCATTTTGTTCAAATTTGGAATACCCTTTTCACAGAAAATCATGAAAATTTGATTAATCTGTTATAGATTCAAATTGTTGCCATTATGTGTTGCCTCTACTAACTTTACAATGCTGTATGTAATATTTGAATATTTGTTAGTCATTTAAATGTAAAAAAATAAGTTCATTTGTAATGCGACCAAGTAAGATTAAAAATAAGATGACATTTTTCACCCAGAACAGAATATTAAAAGTTACAACATAACAAAAAGTGACATATTGTAATATCTGACAATGAGTGTTGGCCTGATGATTGGCAGATGTGACATGAACACAGATGAAACAACAAAGGAACATTTCATCTTGAGTGTGTGTACGTGTGGAGTGATTTGTAGCCAATAGCAATGCACTGGTATGAATGTGCGTTGTTACTGCTCATGGGAATAAAGCGACTGAAATGGAAATGGATCCATGACTGTGTCATCCTTGAGCACATAGAAGGTCATTAATCATTAATAAACTCTCTGGTACAACTTCGGTCCATGTAGCAAATCATATATACCAAATATTTTGTTCTTCATATAAAGTATTTTATCGTGAATAAGGCTCTTTAATCTATTCAGTCTTTCAACGTGGAAGTCAAGCCAAAATTTGCCTTTACATGTTGTATGGGCCCCTACTAGTCTAAAGATGGTATTCATTCTGATTAATATTGTGTTTGTGGAATGAGTAAAGCAGGAAAAATTAGGGCGGCCATTTTGCCACTTGCTGTCAACTGAAAATGACATCACATGTGTTGAGGGCTCAGGTAGCAACCAATTACGGCTCAGCTTTAGAAAACAGGTGAGCTGTACGTGATTAATCGTTACCTGAGTAACTGTGATGAATTTTGCAGTCGACAGCAAGTGGAAGGATAAAAGCAGGTGGAATTTGTTTGCTTTTTGTTCACATTCTTCAGAAAACAGCAGAGCCACGATGATGGTGGATATATTGAGGTGATGCTAAAGTGGTTGCTCCAGTGTCACATGACAGCAAGCCAGTTAACTGTTAAACCGCTTGGGGGTTGCAAAAACTGTTTTTAGGTGCAGCCTCACATTCCTAACCAAGAGGAGCCCCTGCTTTAAAAGCTACCCCTCCTCCTCCCTCACTGTTTGTTTTCAGACACTCCCTCCTCCTGCTTCAGAGAGAAACGGCTAACTGATGGATTGTACCATTCTCCAACCACAGGGCAACACATGGAGCCCAGTAAAGAAAACCTGCATCAACGTCTGCGCTGAAAGCTTACAGCCTCCCCCGCCCGCGTTTAGAGTCAATGGAGCAGCCTGCTGTGCAAACTGGAAGGGGAGAGACCGTGAGCAGTTAGACAACCAGCTGATCAGAGAAGCATAGGCAGATTCAGAGAGTGGAGGTGAAGAGCTGTCTCGTTCGTTAGTAGAAATGGTTCCTTCCACCTGTGGGGACCCTTGTGATCTTCCGAGGATGACGAGAGAACACATGGAAATGTAAAAACAAAAGATATCACTGCCAAAGTGAGCGAATCGACGCCCAGCATTGAGTCGACAGAAAAGGAGGAGAAATGTCTTGGTTGTCACCGGTGTCATGGGCCAAATGGACGTGGACGGCGGTGCGAGGAGGAGAGGAGGAGGAGGAGGAGGGGAGCGAGGAGAGGGTACATCAAGCGGAGGATGATGATGAAGAGAGCTCTCAAGGCTGCAGGCAAGTGTTCTTTTGGACACTTGTGACAGTGCACATTGACACGTGTGCGTGTGTGCATGAACATGTGCTTACTTTCAGCAAAATTTGGGGAAAAGGGAATTCTTCCTAAAGACAAAAACAGTCAAACGCATCCTCACATGTTTCATGCAGAAGACACGTTTGTTTGATTGTCGTGTTTTGCTGATACATTTCTGTCATGGCTGCGGTTTGAACACAATGTTTTCCTCTCTAGTCATTTGTGCGATAGAAGTAAGCAGTGTACACAGAGGTGTGATGCTTCAAATACAAACATGACTCGCGCTTTGGGCGTTTTGGCATTGATTAGGTCTATTACTCTATTTTACTTGATGTTTTTCAAGGAAGTAGGCGACTAATGTTGGAATGAGCATGACATCGTCATGTGTAGCAGTTATTTCAGTTGGATGACATCAACAGTTCCTACAATGTGATGGTGATCTTATCAAATCTGTCAAGTTGATAAGGGCCAGTTTACCGTGTCAAAACTATTAAAACGCACGTTTTGGAAATTAAATCATAGCGTTGAATGCGGTGTGACAGGAAGACAGAAGGTCAGCCTATTTCCTCTTTCTGTCTGTGCTGCATTTACTTCCTGCCTCAATGAAGTCGTCATTTAGGTTGTTATACACACAGCAATGTATTTTACATTCTTTCACACATTGTCCTTTCAAGGGTGCAATGTTTTATTGTGGTGATACTGCTTTTGCATCACTGAAAATTTGACTGACCCGGGGGTTTGGTGAGTCAGTCTCAGTGGTTTGGCGGAGGTCAAGAAACACACCCAACTCAAATAACTGATTTGTTATGATTTTTTTCCCCTGAGAGCTCTGTATTATTCATTCAGCAGCCTTCCCGAGTCAATATGTTATCATCATCGCTCTTTTTGTGTGCGTGTGTGCCTGCGTGCATACATGCAAATTTGTGATTTTTAATTAACCTGTTACAAATCCAAGACCCTTCACCTTAACTTTACTTAACTTTACTTCAGACTCCCACCAGAATCGTAAAGTTGTCGGGAGACCAGAAGAAGGATCAAAGGAAGTAAAGATGAAGCAAAGTGAAATCCAACACCAACCAGACACCACCGTCCACCCACAGAGTTACAAATCGAGAATCTTTCACCAACCCCAGATAAATCTGAATTCCAACAGGATTAGGGAAACAAATATAATATTCCCTGCTTGGCCGTCATTGGCTGCAGGTGATCACGCTACATTGCTTGGCCTATCTGTGCTGCAAGGAATTTAGTGCGCTCAGTAGTCGACTTGTGGCCGTTGTGATGATACATCGTGTGATTTCTTTATTATTGTAATCCCTTCATGCTAGTTGAGTTTTTTTTCTCTGGTCGCACAAATATGTCCAATGTGAATTTGCATGTATAATGTAACGTCTGGTATTCCACAGGGTTCAAATCTGGGACCTTTGCTGTTTTCATTGTATCTGTTGCCTCTGGATTCCATCTTAAAACAACAGTGGTGGTTGTTTTAAAGTGCTCTATACTATAGAGTTGAGTGATGTCAGCGTCATAACTGCATGATTTGTAATGCCAAATTGAGCAATTCTAGTCTAGCACAGCTATCTATCTAGAATAGAACATAACACTTTCTGGTTTCAAGGTGAAGAGAGACAGATTAGATGAAAAGGCTACTCTCCCTGTTCATTTTGTTCACCAGTAAATACCATCCATCCATTTTCTTAACCGCTTTTCCTCACAAGGGTCGCGGGGGGCGCTGGAGCCTATCCCAGCTGGCTTCGGGCAGTAGGCGGGGTACACCCTGAACTGGTTGCCAGCCAATCGCAGGGCACACAGAGACGAAACAACCATACATATGGACAATTTGGAGTGTTCAATTAACCTGCCATGCATGTCTTTGGAATGTGGGAGGAAACCGGTGTACCCGGAGAAAACCCACGCAAGCACGGGGAGAACATGCAAACTCCACCCAGGAAGGCCGAAGCCCAGACTCGATCTCACGTCCTCTGCACTGGGAGGCTGACGTGCTAACCAGTCAGCCACCGTGCCGCCCACCAGTAAATACCTATTTTTGAAATGTGGAGAAAAAAAACGATTTCATTTTCAATAAAGAAGGGTCAGTGAATGCGCATAGGAAACTGTTGGGGTTCAGTTCCTCCAAAAAGGTTAAAAAGCACTATTGGAGGTGGATAACATTGAGACAGACATTTATTAGTGCAGAATGTAACTATTCTAAACATGCTGATTAAGACTTTAGAACAAAGTTGCCCTGTAATTGTAAAGTTTAGTTCAAACAGTGGCAACAAGTCAAAAGTGGCCACTAAAAAGTTTACTGTTTGCCAAAAAGCAGCAGCAGATTTGCAGATGTTGTGGGCAGTTGGTTTCTATTTTTTGGCAGTTGGATATTCTTTCTACGTCTTGTTTTTAAGATTGAGGAGTAAAGCAGATTGCAGCTATTTATTTATTTATTTAAAGTTTCTGGTAAACAGGGGAATATGGTAGCTAAGCTTCCTTACTGTGGGCCTTACTAAGTATTCAGATGAGGAGAAAAACCCCCCGTGAGGGTTCATATTTACATTGTTGTTACATGCATTTCTCTCTGTCGTGATTGTTTTTATTTTTTGTCAGATTTGGAATTATTCTAATTTCCTTGTTTGTGTTTCTCTCGTCTGGCTACATCAGCTCTGACTCAGACGGTCATTTCGACACTCCCGAGGCAGCGACTCCTGTCCGTAGCCCACCGGTCATCCCAGGGGAGCTGGAGAGTGACAACGCTGACAACAAAACAGGTGAGGGAACGAACAGGCTGGGAGGCAACGCAAGAAGTACTCTAAATGAGTCAGTTTTGGGTTGGCAGTTACTGGAAATGTTCGACATCATATCATGTCATTATTTTTAACACACATGGAATTGAATAAGCTCCAACGCAGTGTGAGCCCATGCACATACATGGTAGATCAAGTTCTGTGTAATTGGATCCACATGCAGCCGGGCTGGGTCAGGAATGTACCTGCCTACTGCATTCCAGCTCCCATTAAGGATTTACCTTTTACCTGCCTTTCTTTTGACCCCCAAATTACCCTTTGCAGTAGCTTTTTGATGCATGTTTTTAAACAGTGTTGATGGATATTTAGATGGGGTTGGCAGAAGTGTTGTCACTCTATGAAACGGCAAACGACAGGCCTGTGACAGAGTGTGGGAATAGCCTTTGCTCTGGAATTCAACAGGTTCAACAAAAGCTTTAGTTCACCCTGTTTTGTGTTGGTCACTGATGGGGGTCGGGAGGAGGGGATGGGGGGCTTACCGTCGCAGAGTTTGCCTTTTTAAGCAGCTGTATAAAGTACTTTGAAACAACACACTAACGTCTTATGTTCAGTGTATGCCAGGGCCTGTTGTTTTTAAAGAGGAATCCAGTCAAACAGCATTTCTTCATACGTAGAGTACATTGCAAAGCTCAGACAGCGAGGAGAGTCTAGTAGAGAATTTCCTTAATGAGTCAACACCCTCCTCCTCCCCTCCCACATCATGCGTGTTTGTGTATGCAATTAGCTGACAAGAGCTAAAGCTAAGAAACCTTTGCCATGTCGGTGACTGTAATTGTCTGCAGCCACCCAAAGCTTCATTACTCCATCCCTGTAAATCCAAACATTTAAACTGTTTATACAGTTACAAAACTGAAATCTATCATAATCTATGATAGAAAGTTGACTTTAAAAATTATAAATAAAAAATGTCTTTCTTAATTTTTACTCAATATTTTTAGTTGCTTAGTTTATACATCTTTTAAATAGCTATGCTAATAAAAAAGAAGTAAAAATCATTAATAAAAATTATATATATATATTAAAAATGCTCTGTTTTGATTGAATTAATGAAATTGGAAATGAAATGATTAATCATTGATTACAGTAATTTCTGGACTACAAGCCGCTACTTTTTTCACTTGCATATGACCCTCCGTCTTAACAATAGGGCGCACTATAAAGGAAGCGCAAGAGCGTCAAGCAGAGCAAAACAAACCAATTGAGCCCAACTACAGTAGGAGAGACAGAACGAGAGTGAGACAATTTGCGCCCTCATTATGGAAAAGAACGTAGCGGGAACCCCGGTGTGGTAACATTAAAAACACCTGCGGCTTACAGTCAGGTGGGGCTTATATGTGTAGTATTCCCCAAATTTAGCTAACGCGGCTTATAGCCAGGTGTGCCTTGCAGTCCAGAAATTACTGTAAAAATATTGTGGTTGTAGTTAGCAGTGGTATGTAATATTAAACTGTATCACGCTGTTTCAATATTGTTCCCCATAAACATATTGGTAAATCCCTACCTTTTTAAAAAATATTATGTGTATGTATCAATGGAAAACCTGACTTTTCCCCCTAAAAAGTCTTGTATTTTATATCATAAGCTGCTGAATAGAAGTAGAAGAAACCCAGCAGGCTGTTGTCTCCTAGCAACATAATATTACACGCGGCCACCATGACAGGCACACTAAAATATGTTGATGTGCATCTTTGGAGTTAAAGGCTTCATCAAACGGTTGCCCGCTCTCTGTTGTTATTTGCAACATAATATATGGTGTTTTTTTTAATTAATTATCACCTAGTGCATTTGATTCAAATGTCACAGACCCCATCTCATTGCAAGGCATTACCATAGCAACAGCTGCAATTGGAACAGTCGGCAGCCTGGTAACTTGTTCTCAGAGAACCAATCAGATATCATGTACATCTGAGGTCTGATCTGATTGGACAAACTAGCATGTGCAGGCGTTGCTCACATAACTATGTTTTGAATATCATCGCCTTCTTAAAATAATGGGCAAAGTGATATTTTTTCAATTTTTTTTTTCAGAAAACACAATAAAACAGAAACAAATTCTGAATATATTATATTTATTAATAATTTAATTTCAGGATAAGACTGTATAAGTTAGTTGTATAGTTTAACTCAAGATGTAGCCGATTTTATCAGAGGTGGCCAAAATCTTCAGAAAATATTAATTTGTCAAAATATGACTTAGGCCATTATATTAACAAGGTGACAATATATTCATTTGTTCTTCTTCAGATGCGGTTCAAGATGAGCACCTGATAGTTACAGCTCCAATCGGGGATCACAATAATTTGCTCTTCCACAACATGGGTCAGGATGAACCAGCCGTCCCCCTGCAAGACCCTCTGGAAATGAACATCAAGCACCTAGAAGCACAACAAAATGGTTGCCTGTCAAAGTCGATAGACAATGAACCTGTTCCTGATTCATTCCAAGTGACATTGATGCCGGAAATGGTCAAAAGCACAGTTCCATTGCCTGAACCCCAACAAGAAGTGAAAGTGGTTCCTGAAGTGATGAAATGCAAACTTCCTCCACCAGAACCCCCCCGAGAAGAAATATTGCTAAGTGACGTGATGAAATGCAAACTTCCACCACCAGAACTACCCCAGGAAGGGACACTGGTTCCTGAAGTGGTGAAATGCAAAGTCACATCACCAGAACCCTCCCAAGACACAATTCCCATCTTGGTTAATGAACCATATTTAGATCTTGCTCCATCTTCATCCCCTCTTCCTACAACAAACTCAATCCAAAATATTGAAGCTGTCCCAAGCCCTGCTCTGGCGCAACCAGAGGAGGAGCCTCCTGTTGATTCAGTCACCAAAAAATCTGAATCGAGCTCAAAAAATAAAACCCATAAATCTAAGCCTCCATTCTTGTCAATAAAGCAGACACCGAAGGAGGATACACAATCAAACGAGCAACAGGAACTTCCTGTTCCCAAAGCTTCCTACAATTTTGACCCTGACCAGATATACGATAATTTCAACCCTTTCACTAGTGGTGGATCCAAAATCCAGAACTCTCCACCGCCATGCGGATCAATAACTTTCCCCAGACCTGAGCCACTCGGCTGCTCTCTGATTGAGGACAGCGTAGCAACACCAACAGAAGAATCTAAATCGGAGGCAAAGCCCGTGATGCTGGAGTTTGTACTGGATGAAGGGGCAGTCAACAAACCACCTCCAAAGAAATTAGGATGTAGAAAAACAAGCAGCAAACTCAAGAAGCAAGTAAAGCCCAAAGCGTCAGAGACTTCCTGCGAACCAGCACCAGAACCTGCGGTGTCAGAATCGGTTCCTGACCTAACATTGGTTTCCGAGAAAGCACCGAAGACTAATGTTCAAATTCCAGACACCTCAGTGCCTCTAAATCTGGATGATGTTCCCATCCCAAGTAAAGGAACATATAACTTTGATCCCAGTCAGTGGGATGACCTCAACTTCAATCCATTTGGGAGCAACAGCACTTTGAGCAGTTCTCCAGTGCTCCCCAAAGGCTCCTACCCAGACAAGTTTGACGATTCTACTGACCCTTTCAAGAGCTCCAGCATCTTGAGCAATGACGATTTGTCCACTTGTTCCACTCAGTCTGAAAAAAGAACAAAAGACGAAAGCAAACAGAAAGCAGAGCAACCAGTGGAAGAGAAGAAAGTTCGGCAGATTCCCAAGAAAAGCAAAGAGAGGACGGCCAAGTAAGTGGCTGCTTCATGACATGGAACCACTCTTCCTCTATAAATGTGCTGCATCCAACAGAATCACAACAAACCAGAATTTTCAAGTTTAGCACTTCCGAGCTTCCCCTTTCAGGCTATATGTATTGTTGACATCACCTTTTGAGGATTGTTGCATAGCAGATAACACTTTGAACATATGCCAAACACTTAGCGCTGCATTGTGGTCATTGGTGTGATTCCTCAGCCAGTTTATATTTAGGCTGTAGGGAATGTTTGTTTGTAGCTGTGGTTGTTAGGAAACTTTGAGCTTTTGCACGCAGCATGTTTCGCTTCTGTTATTTACCATGTCAAGATAAACACCTTCAGCCACTCACATTCTTTTTTTCTCTATCCTGATTAAAATCATCCTTCATCGTTCTCTCTCTTCTGTCGCGCAACCCCTAAATCTCCACTTTTCATCCGCTACTGTCGGCCTCAGGACATCTGAACAAGCCAAGTTTCTCTGTTTTCTGTTGTAAGTACTTTCGCTATTAATGCACGTTTTCTTTTAAGCATGCTTGCGGCCTATTTAAAGGGGAAATCAACCCAAAAATGTGTTGTATGCACCCCCACTAGTCTAAACATGACATTATAATCAATATTGCGTTTGTGTAATATTAATTAAGCAGCAAAGTCCATCTGTTTTTATCCATCACAGGGGGTGGCCATTTTGCCACTTGCGGTCGACTTAAAATGACATCACAGGTGCTCAGGGCTCGGATAAAAAACAAGTTTGGTCATGTGACATCCGTAAGCTGAGCAGTGATTTGTTATCTGAGCCCTGAGCAACTGTGATGTCAATTTCTGTTAACAGCAAGTGACAAAATGGCCGGCCTCTGAGATGGATAAAAACGGGTGGATTTTGCCGCTTAATTCATATTCCACAAATGCAATATTAATCAAAATACCGCGTTTAGACTAGTCGGGCTGCATAGCGCATGTTATTGTAAGGAAAGTTTTTGGGTTGACTTTCCTTTTAAATATCATCATCAGTGCTGTCAGTCAGTGACCAGCAAAGCATGTGAAGCAAGTTAGCAACTAAATCACCATGTGCATGAAGTTGTTCAATTTGCCCCTTCTCAAAAGCATTTTAATGCTTAGAGTTCAATTTAAGTCTCAAAGAGCTGTACTTCGAGCATCAAAATATTCATGACCTTGTTTGCATTTACTGTTTTTGTCTCATAGGAATCCCTGTAAAGCTGACAAACATGACGAGAGCCAAACGCAGGACATGTGCAAGCAGGTAATTTGATCATTTGTGAGTGTGTGTGTGGGCCTCAGCTGAAGTGTTTCAACATTAGCAATGTTCACTATTTAGCAGCTGTTCAAACTCTAAACACTCAAACATGCACTCCATAGACCCTCACGCTGTTTAGATACGATTATCTCTCTGGTATCAGCAGATGTCCTAATTTAATGTTGCCATTATTTCAATCAAGCCAAGCAATGTGGTTGTAAAGTAAACTCTGTGCATCAACTTTATGGAAGGCAACATACAGTATAGTATAGTACTGCTCACAATGTTGATAAAACCGTTAATTTGCTTTTCCCAGGTTTCAGAGTTCTGCACAGTTCTTATTTTCAGAATGCGAGCTAAGATATGCTCCAGCTTCATAACCTTAATGAGGACAAGCACTAACAAAAATGGATGAATTGATTGGATTACGCCTGTATAATGAGCTCATTTAAATGATCATAATTGTCTTCACTGTGCCCAGGAGGAGAATGAGGTGGTGGTTCACTCTCCAGAGGTCTCGCAGAGAGTTCACCATGCCACTGACGAGGAGAAGCTGGCATCTACGGTCATTATGGGGCAGACAACCCAAAATGAGTACCAGCAGAAAGAAGAATCAGAATGTAGTAAAACTTTTGGCAAAAAGCAAGTTGATGATGTAGCTGTCACAGATGGTATGTTTACAGCCATCTGAATTCTAAAGTTGTCAAAGTACAGTATCTGGCGCCATTTGTTTTGCTCTGTTTACAGTTATGTTTCCATTCATAGCTCCTGAGACAGTGGAAGATGAAAAGGATATATCTATAATGAAGGATGACACAGTAAGTAAACTATATTTATAGTTTTAACATGTTTTTCCTTCTTATTTATCTTAAATAAACTTACAGAGAGATATTTCACTCTTTTTAATGCTGGTAGCAACCAGCTACTTACCCTTTCAGTGTTTGTCTAAGATAAAATTTGAAAATATTTGAATATGTCAATAACTGCAAATTTGTGGATCTCATGACATCATGTCTATTTATTTTTTTTAAAGTAAAAAATGGCACTCAACCATCAGTCATTCTGGGCGGAGCTAAGTAAAGTAATTGACAGAAGTGATCGAAACGGCCATTTTGACGTACATCCTGGGTGAACAGGGGCCATAAAAATAGGGGAGTCGACGGTGGTATGAGTGTCTAGAAAATTGGGTTCAAAAGTTGTGGTCAAAACAAGGTTGAGAATCCATGTGGGTGGAGTCAAACGTTAAGGTCCATCCCACATTGAGCCATGCCTCAAACGACGGACTGCTGCCGGGGTTTACCCACTATTTATGACAGTGTACCAAGGTTCCAATAAGGGAAGCTCTAATGAAATGTTAACAGTCTTTTCAATGAGTTTGACTTAGAATGAAGAACCATAAAAGTCATGCTCTCTGTTTTCCAGTGTGAGAATCTAACAACGTGCAGCAGTGATACAGATGCAGCGGTCCTGTCCCAAGACAAAATTGCACTGACTGAGATTGACAAGGCTGCAGTGCTGACCCTCATTAGAGAGGAGGTGCGTCACTCTCATATGAATCAGAATCAATCGACTCATAATCAGAATCATCACACATATTCACGCTCTTTGTTGCTGCCATCAGATAATCACAAAAGAGATTGAGGCCAATGAGTGGAAGACAAAGTATGAGGAGAGCAGAGCTGAGGTTTTAGAGATGAGGTATGAAGCATGAATCCATGCAAAGATTGAAAAATGACTTACAATGTCCCCGTCTTCTTGTGTGGACAGGAAAATTGTTGCAGAGTATGAGAAGACAGTTGCCCAGATGATTGGTGAGTCGCTGCCACGCTATGTGGTTGCTTATTTCTATTTCTTTTGCAAGCGCGGCAGGCACAGTAAGAGTGCCCCACTTCTCTGTGATGTCACCCTTGTCGTCAGCTAATCAACAACATCATCATCTTTGTAATAGAGGATGAACAGGAGCAGAAAACGCTGTCCTCTAGTAAGTCGGTCAGACAGCTGACGGTGGAGAGGGACCAGGCCCTGGCCGACCTCAGTTCTGTGGAGCGCTCCTTTGCTGACCTCTTCAGGAGGTATGAAAACATGAAGGGCGTCCTGGAGGGCTTCAAGAAGGTCAGTCGTGCTTTTAATGTCACCATATGTTGACAAGTGCACCTTTGACACCATGTCCACTCTGCATGTGCACCCAGAACGAGGAAGTGCTGAAGAAATGCGCGCAGGACTACCTGACACGCATCAAGCAGGAGGAGCAGCGTTACCAAACGCTCAAAGTGCACGCGGAGGAGAAACTGGATAGGTGAGATTCATGTTTCATTTTGTTGTCACTTATTTGTGTTACCTGCCGGGTCAAAATAGTTTTCAAAAATGCTAGTTTTGATTTCATTTTGACTTTTATTTTTTAATTCTGTTTTACAGTAATTTCTGGACTATAAGCCGCTACTTTTTTCACTTTCATTCAACCCTGCGGCTAATACAAAGGTGCGGCTTATCCATTAGATCGCAAATGGGTGCACTATAAAGGAAGCGCAAGAGCGTCAGGCAGAGCAAAACAAACCAAGTGAGCCCAAATACAGTAGGAGAGACAGAACGAGAGCGAGACAATTTGCGCCCTCATTATGGAAAAGAAAGTAGCGGGAACCACCAGTGCGGTAACATTAAAACACCTGTGGCTTACAGTCGGGTGCGGCTTACATGTGTAACATACTCAAGTTTTTTTTATTTTTATTTACTGTCGTGTTTCGTCTTTTTGTTTTTTTATTCGGTTTGGGTTTTTTGGTTTGCAGTTGTGTTCACTTTTTTGCTTTTGCATTTCCCACTTCACAGTAGTTTTTAGAGCAGGTTTGTTTATATTTTTTGTTTGTATTTATTCTTTCTAAAATGCTTTGGTTGTTTATTAGTTTTAGTATTAGTTTTGGTTTTTTTTAGACTTAAGATGCAGCTTCAGTTGGGTTTTGATTTGTAATTATTATTTTTATATCATTAACATTTTTTTTTATTCCGTTTTAGTTTTTGTTAACTATCATAACCTTGGTTCCATGTACATTTAAGTCAAAATGTTACACTATAGTCACACTGTTTTAAGAACTACCTTTAAGGTGGCATTTCTGAGGCAACAAACCAGATCTGATAACTCAAATTTGAATCAAAATTGATGTGTTGATATCAACACACGTATTTTCAAACCGAGTTCTGCCTAATCAGCAATTGGTAGTAATAACAGAACTATTTTGCTGCACTAGGCTGATCCTTTAAAGTAATTTGCTTAAATTTGGTCTTTTTTATGTGCTACTATGCAAATCTTTCCTTCTCGTACCTGCTGTGACAGGGCCAATGAGGAGATAGCGCAGGTGCGTTCCAAGGCCAACGCGGAGGGGATCGCACTAAGCGCCAGCCTGAGGAAGGAACAGATGAAGGTGGACTCGTTTGAAAGGGCCGTCTTTCAGAAGGTAAATGTTGAAGGTATTGCACAGTAAATGTTTGGCTGCTGACTAATATTTAAAAAAAAATTTTTTTAATGGGTCAGGAAACTTCTTTTCTGAATGCTGTGAACTTTTGTTTCCATGACAGTTTAAAAAAATATATATATAATTAGGGATGCTCCAGTTACTTTATAATTTGATGTTGTATATTTTTATTATTGTGTTAGGCTAGATTAAAAAGATTAAACTTGATATAAATCATACCAACATATTTACATTCAAACTACAAAAAACCTATTTATTTAACACAAGGGGGCAGCATTTAATACAATAAACAGCACAGTTTAGGTGAAAAGTGTTTGCCTATTACAAGTAAAAATTTTCTTGTCTCCACAGAATCAAGAGATTGAGGAGCTCACAAAGATCTGTGATGAGCTGATTGCTAAATTGGGAACAGAATAAGACGTCATGTTCTCTTTCAAGAGAGCACACAAAGCATTGTATGTGCACATCAACATACTTCAAGTATCTGCAGTGGATATAGTACATGTTTGCATACCTCATACTAAATATTGAACTCAAGCAGTTTTCAAGCACAAAAGTGAGGCATAGTTTGACAATATGGAAGACTTTTGGGTATTTTAGTCAACATTTATTGACTATTGTGTGACTATTGGAAATGTAGTAATGTTAGTGTGTGCCTGATTTGAACTGGGTTTATAAAGTTCCTTGCTGAGTTTTCATCCACAAGGTGACAAATTGGAATGTGTTAAATTTTTTAACACACGCTTTTATTGCATTCCTCCCATGCCCAAGAACTCCCGGTGGATCTCATAGAAATTTCAGTAATTTATTTAAAAAGTTGAAACCTATCGATTAACGATGCAGACTTAAATATTTCATGATTTATTTATTTTTTATCATGTTAAACGCTAGGAGCAAAAAAACTGAATTCATGATCATAATATTCAAGAAATCAGAATATTACATAAAAAGCACTTGGATAATAAATGTTATTAAATACAGAAATTTGGTATTAAATTGAATTAAAAACAACATTTTACAGTATATTGAATGCAAATATGCGTTTTACGTTTTTAATTGAATTACTGATTTTGTTCTAAAATATTCATTTATGTTGCATTTTTTATTGATACATCAAGTCCTTTGATGTACTGCAGAGTTTGCATTAAATGACATGAGATTTATGCTACAGAGATTTGTGGGATCGATTAAAATGAGCACCTGAGAGATTTGAATCATGCAACCTTTCCACACTAGTTTGGAAGTACAACCATAATTTTCCTAACCATGTGCCATGTTTCGGAAGATTTTGTCACAACCATGTTTTCCACATGTGATCTATCCAAACAAGGTGTGCCTTTATCGTGTCTATTTTGTAAATAGAGAAAAAGGTGTTTCTGTAAGTTCCTCATGCAGTCGTCTCTTGTGGCCAAAGTGAACGTCCATCCCATTATGTGATTGCACACAATGTGAATTTACAGTTCGAGCATGTTCCGGCATTGATGGCATTCTCAGGTCTGATTGAACCCGAGGGAAGATGCAACATGACGGATGTTCTGCTCCTCCATGGACGATTCCTTTCAGCACAATCGATTGCCAAAATTTTGACAAATGATGTTCTGTTGCGGTGGAGTTTCGTTTGTTTTGAACATGAAAATCCAGCATGTACATTTTATACTTCATGAACAAACATCATATTTGTATATGTAATTAGTACTACTGTATACTCAAATTGTATGGTATATTTTGTGCATTCCAAAATAAAAAGTTAATGTTTGCTGTTTTACTTCCAGCTAATTGCTGTACAAACTCAAAACTGCCAAACATGCCATCACTGCTTCTCTGTTCCTACAGACGCTAACATTTGCTTAAGGTAAAAATGCCACTAATATTTTCTTTTTTGTCAGCATACTACAATGACAACTTTGAATTTAAAAGTATCACAATAAGGTTAGGCGGTCAGTGACCTCTGAAAGGTTAAAGTTATGTGTTTAGTCTTGCAGTTCTGTTGCGACTTGACTGCAAAGATAAGCTTAGCCCTCTGAACTTTTAAGCATTGATGACAATCGTTAGAGACAAATATGCAATTAACTCTTCAAACTTGTATGCAGGTAACCATCAATGGAATGACTTTTTGATCAACATTAGACATGTTGATTGATGTTTTCAGCAATAACTGTCCTATCGGCATGCATTTCAATAAAATGGCCCAATATGAGCATTTTTCTTCTCTTCCAATCGATGTCAGCAAAGGTGTCAGATCAGATGTTTTTAAAAGATTGTCCTGAAAGATTGTGTGGTGTAGGGTGTTAAGAGTGATTTTTCCTCCCATTCTGCACAGAAAACGGTCAGGGCCAACAATGGTAAATGTTGACCCTCTTCAATATTTTCAAATAAATGTCAGCTGTACTGTATGTGTGTTGGTCACTGACCTAAATGCTGACTTTCCAAATTCTGCAGTTTTAAAAAAAAAAGTTGAATTGTTGGAGCCATCAAGTACCCAATAGAATAGGCAAGTTAAATTTGTAATGCATGTTATTGAATGTTTCGACCTGTGCTCAAACTTGCAGAACTGACGACGTGCTTGTCAGTTTTTATGCACATTCTCACCGCTAGATGGTGTCTTGAAGTGAGGGAACTTTTACTCAACATATAAATGCATTATATATACAATACATTGCACTACAAAATACGACCTCATTTATGCAAGTAAGGATTGTCTATATAATTCTATTTTTATTTCCATTAATTGTGAATAGACCAAAAATATGATTGGGAAGTTAAATAAATTAATAAATTATTTTTAACAACATCTTATGGGAGCTGCGAATAATATATATATTGTATGTATAAGTTACAGAGAAATTCTCATATTTAGGCAAACGGCACACGTTGAAACTCCAAATTGCTCAGAAGTTGAGTGCAGTTCAGTTTTTAAATCAATTTACATTAGAAATAATCGTATTGAGTGCAATACACAATCTATGTTGGCATGCTGGAAGGCTGAAACTGATATTCAAACATAATTTTTCAGAACAGTGTAGCCCATAGTACAATACTACAAATATGGGCATTAAAAATGTGACTCACTTGAAGCTTGAAGGGGGAAAAAAACTTTACAAGCGACACAAAAGCACAGCATCCCTTAAGTTTGTGTCTTGTCTCATTCTTGAGGGGACATTTTGGGATGCGGTCTGCTTGCGGCTACTCTAACTTCAACAAACTTTGCAAACCCACAGTCTCCATATTTTGTACAAAATAACATAACAGAACATTAAATTCCGAAAATTAGTATCACTAAAACACAAGCCATGCATTTAGACGGAGAATGGAATGTAAAGTACAGTATATGTTTCCTATGATGTATGCAGGTTCATGTTATGGTGTGTTTGTCTAACCCGGGTGGTGCTTGGGCCGGTGGCGGGGGTGAGGGGCGGGGTCAGGATGCTGAGGCCGCAGCTGATTGGCTGCTGTGTGCGTGAGGAGTGGGACGGGAGCTAGTTGCCAGCTGTGAGGGGAGCTGCGAGAAGGGCCAGCGAAAGTACAAAAAGGAACAAAGACGCAATGCCTGACACCTCAAACTCTCACACAGGTTGAGCACGTCAAGTCTAACTTTTGGAAAGGACCCTTCGTCTGCAAAAGTAAGTTTTATCTTTCTTTTTTGGAATGTTTAGAGGTCAATTTGTATGTTTCACGTACTAGATAGAACATTTTCAACTGCACAACATTTCTACTTCACTAAGTTTAAATAGTAAGGTTTTTATTCTAATCGTTCTTCCACCATCACATTTAGTGGACATAATTTATTACAATTAGTAGCTCATGAGACTTAAATTTGTAGTGACACCTGATGAAAGTGGACTCCTTGCTGTCCACAGAGGTTACGTATTGATTACCCTTTAATGGACAACACCCTGCACTTCCTCATTTTAGTCACAGGCAGAAATCACACTTCACTGTTGTTATAGAACAGGTTTACTATATTCTTTACACATATATTCACTGTACCTCACATTCGTTACTGTCATCCACAGTGGCCATTTTAGGAATGGAGTAATTTTCTATGACATTGCTTAGAACAGTGGTTCTGATGGAGGTCTTGAACCCATCAGCTTCCTATGTGCATCCATTGAGCCAAGCCAACAAATATGCCAAGCGGTGTAGCGTGATCACATGCAGCCAATGATACCCGGGTGGGGCATTTCATTATCAACCATTTTAGCCGGGTGTGTGTCTTGACCTCCCCCAGAGACTGACTCACCAAGCCCCTGTGGTTCGATCGATTCCAGGTTAAGAACCACTGGCTTAGAACTAACATTTGAATATTCACAATCTTAGGTACTTTCCAATGACTTCTAATACAAGAGCTGTAGGCTATGTAGTACAAATCTGTTTTGACATGGAAGTGTATCCAAAATGTTAGGCACATCTCTGTATGAAGCAGTGCAGTTCTATCTCATTATTATTTTTGTAAAAGTATAAATTTCTCATACAACTCATCATCTTAGATAGTGAGTGAAGAACCTCTTTCCTATAGGGGCCATTTCAGTGTTTATCGGTGTTGGCCCTGAAAATATGATGAGATAATAATTATGCATTGGATTTATATAGCGCTTTTCTATCTAATCAGACACTCAAAGACGCTTCACAGTGGTTGCATTATTCGTGCGCTCCCACATTCACACAGTGGTAAGCTACTTAAGTAGCCACAGCTGCCCTGGGGCAGGCTGACGGAAGCGTGGCTGCCAGTGTGCGCCTACAGCCCCTCCGACTACCACCAAACATTTGCACCTTCCATACACCAGTTTGAGTAGCACTGGAAGCAATGTGTGTGAAGTGCCTTGCCCAAGGACACAACGACACATGACTTGGGGAGAGTGGGAATCGAACAGCTGACCTTCTGGTTACTGAACAACCATCTCTAAACCCTGCACCACGGCCGCCAGATGCACGCACAGTCCTTATATGGCCATGAGTATCCGTCCTTTCTGAAGCAAGATGATGAAGCCAGAGAAAGTCTCCCGCAGCCAAACGATTTTCTGAACGTCTTCTCCAGGTTACTCTCTCATGCGTGCTCCCACTGCAGTTTGTTCGCCAGTTGCTATGACGTCAACTCTAAAACTATCTCCTCCCCCTAGCTTATAAGTGACGTGGAGGTCTTCCTTTGCGCCTCCAACTTTCAATGTCTCCCTTGCTTCACTTTTGTCCTGAAACATTCCTCCCCGAAGGCATCTGGGTGCCTCGTCTGACAATTGCATGGTTGGTCATGAAATATCGAGGCGGAGTAGACTCTCCCCTCAACCTCAGTGGTAGAACCTGCGGCCGTAGTTTGAGATAAATGACAGGGGCGGCACTTTTGCTGCAGGAGCCAACATTTGCTCTTCATTAGGCTGCAGTGAGAGCGAGTAAGAAAGAGAGACTACTTATCTCAAATCATAACTTTCTCTCTCACCTAATAGGACATTTTGTACATTCTGTTTGGCAGTTACATCTCTCTCTCTTTTTTTTAATACATTGAGAGAAAAATCTGTTAGTGATTCTCATGGTGCTGTTGAGGCCAGAGGAGGAGGCCACTCATGGCCAAACACAACGGTTCTCTCCTTCAAAGTAAAGTTCCATACACCACAAATTGCTCTCTCCTCATCCCCGGTCCCTGCATCTGTTCCAGTCCTTTGAATATGGAAAAGCATTAATATTCAAACAGCATCTAATTGAGCAGAACCACTGACGTTGTACAAAATGGCCTCAATAGTTGCACAAAATATGAAGAGAGGATGAACTGCTGGCAAGCATGACATCAGTCAGACATCAGTGTGCAGGTTAGCGAGTATCAAAGATTGAGCAGTAGGTTTAGCTTTTGCTCTCTCACTTCTGATAAAAGCATATATTTTCAACCTTTAAGTGTTTTTGATATAATTTACTGTAATTATGAGTTTTGTAATCATGTTGGTAGAGATTAATGATAAATTGTCATATTCCAACTAGGGATAGATGCCGATATTCAGCATTTTGACAAATAGTGTTATCGATCTTTTAGAAGAATCATACGGTCGATAATAGATCAATTTAAAACGCTGTTAACTTCATGGAATTATTTATTCACATTTTTAGTTAACGTTAAAAGAGATGCTGCTGACCCTGGGAACTCTCTACACCTTCTGTTATGAACTTGAACTCAGACACGTAAAAAAAAATATGTGCATTTTGAAATTGTGGAAAACCTTATTTACTGTAGAAAATAACAGGGAGCTATTTAATTGTTTAATTTATATATAACTATTTAAGACATGTTGGGATGTCCCTGAACTTTTTGTTTGAATTTTAAAACAAAGATGTAAATTAACTAAGATATATATGAAGGGGGAAAAAAACTCCAATATTTTGCAAATTTTAAATGTGTTCAATCAACATATCATCACTGGCATTGGGCCAAAACCTTGTACCGCCAATATTGCGCCACTTTTCAGTTTCCTCAACCATTATCATCAAAAAGGGCAAGCCATTTTCAGCACTTGAGACTCTTCAAAAATTTGTAAAAATGACACTCACACTGACCCAAAGTGTAGATTTTTGAAAAAATATTACATTGACCAAATTGCGACTTATGAGGTTTCGGCCCGACGCAAACTCTATGCTTTAAATAATCATCATAAGATAATCAGTGAAAATGAATACCAGCTCCAAACATCAGTTATTGACTCCTAATAATCGGTATCAGCTCTGGGGGGAAAAACCCAAAACATTGGTCTATCTCTAATTCCAACAAATGCATAAATTCAGGTTGCATCGTTATAGAAATATGAGAACTGAGGCCCCCTTGTACACTGTAAATTTATATTAAGTAAGTAAATGAGTAAGTAAGTAAGTATTCAAAGCAGTAAGCCATGTCTTAATATGAGTAAGTAATGTAAGTATAAGTAATATAAGTGTCGTCAGGGGTAAAGGTGATGCAAGCATTATATTATTTTTTATTTTTCACAGTAGCTAACTTTGTTACTAAGAATGTTGATAAAAAAATAGATAGTTGAGGTGGATCTGCGACATGAGCCACATAATCAAACTAGTAAAACTTAAAACGGGAAGTCAACCCAAACATTTGATTGAAAATGACATCACAGTTGCTCAGGGCAGGGCTCAGCTACTCAACTGTGGCCAAATGGAGTCCACAACTTGACTACAATCAGCAGAGGTGCTGTTTAGTCTGTCTCAACTGTTAAAAGAAGACACGACAAGAGCTATGGGGAAATGCGCTATGTCCTCACAATCTCCTTTCTGTGACAACTCTTCAGACAAAAATATGTAATTAACATAGTAGTCGTTTGAAGCCCTGCATATTCATGGTCCGGCACTTGCCAATCTGGGGAGGGAGGAAACGGTGTTGTTCTCCCTTGCTCACTATTCGATGGGAAGGCCAAAGCCATATCTAATAATAAATGTGGCATCTTGGTGCCAATGAACTATGTACAAGTTAGTGAAAGAGCATTATTTACTAAGGCCATACCTTGTCCAATAGCAAATCATGCTTGGTGGCCATTTCCTGAAAATGGACGGAGGGATAAAAATAACAATGAATTGATTAACTGATTGTTGGTTCATTTACACAATACACTGCAGTTATTCAAGGAAATGTCAATAAACTCTTCTTACGCTCAATTTCTTTTCTGCCATCAGCTGCATCATGCTGCGCCTAACAATAACCTGTTCGGACCTCAGCCTCTTATTCACCATGCTCTGCACTTTGCTGCTGTGCAATGCCCAAAGCGAGTCCGGCACTCCGTCCATACAGCTACGTCTGGTTGGAGAGAAACGGAAGAAGCACGAGGGTCGCGTTGAAGTTCTCTACAACGGCGAGTGGGGGACCGTCTGCGATGATGACTTCTCCATCTACGCTGCCCAGGTGGTGTGCAGAGAGCTCGGCTTTGTGGACGCTGAGTCATGGTCACCCTCGGCCAAGTACGGCAGGGGACATGGTAAGAAAAATCCCTGATTTAATATTCTCACCATGTCCTAGGTTAGGGCTGCATATTTGATCTTCCACATGTCTCATCAGTGAAGCAAAGGTCAGATTCATTGCACTGTTTTCCATATTAGAGAAGCCAAGGGAGACACAGCAATCAGCACTGCTGTTGCGTGCATGTGTCGTGTGCGCACGTGTTTTAGGGTGTGGGGGAATTCCTGTATTTGTGTAAAAAAAACAAAAACTGATGACATTCCCACCTCTGGAGCAGCTTCTGCTGAATGTCAGTTGGCACCCGTGCCCATAACATTTGTGAAGTGATACACCTGATAGATGTCGTGCTGCATGCAAAATACTTTACATGATACTAAACAAGAGGAGGTCTTATTATAAACAATCACAGTTCTGTGTGACGCACTTGCTTACTCGTTGGCTCTGCTGCGGGGTAATTGCTTGTAATCTATCAAGTTTGTGTATAAACATGGAGGCTAAATGTATTGATCAAAGTCACATGCTTGACAATTATGTTTAAAATGACTGTGGCTGCTAATTGTGATGTTTCCATTCGGACTCTTTACATTTTTAGTACCTCATTCAAATTGGTGACCTCCCTTCTGCCGTTGTATTATGAAATAATAAGTAAAACAGGTGTTTTAATCCTTGTTTACAGCAGTCATTTTGACAGTAATGACAAATTGGGCTCTATTCCATCAAAGTTTAAAGAAGGCCCCTTCCAGCTATTGCTGAAGTGTACAGGGAAGTCACACTAAATAATGAATTTCAATATAATGCAAACATGAATTTATTCTAAACTTGACACCGCACAGAGAATCCTGCCAAGTCAAGTCAAGTTTATTTATATAGCCCTTAATCACACAAGAGTCTCAAAGGGCTTCACATGTCCGCAGTTGGCAAATATCAACGACATCCCCTAATCGAACCACAAGAGGGCAAGGAAAAACTCAAAAAGCCCCAACAGGCAAAAAATGAGAAACCTTGAGAAGATGTGGTAATCCCCCTTCCAGGATGATCAGGCTGCAGTGGATGCTGAATAGGCCAAAATTTACATAGTTTGTGATACTAAACATTATTAACTAGAATAGTGCGAAAGTCCATTGAAGAAATTTAAGCACAGCAAGAAGACGTCAGGGAAGTGGGTCCTTATCTAAATCCAGCCAAATTATTATTATTATTATTATTATTATTATTATTATTATTATTATTATTATTAACTTGACAAGTATATAAATTGAAGCTTGAAAATGATGAAAAATCACGCCGCTGTCCCTGCTCACAAAAGCTGTGGGCGTGTTTGCTGAATGTGCCAGACACATGCCGGACACCCAAGTAGTATTACTTGGCATCATTTTAGCAAAAAAATAGAAAATAAAGAAAAAAGGAATGCTTATAAACAGTTTCATGTTTAATGTTGATTTCAAAAAAGCTTTTGATACAATCAATCATTCAATCCTACTTTTAATAAGCTTGAAAAATATGGAATTCGGGGAGTGGCTGGACGATGGCTAAAAAACTATTTAAAGGATAGGGCCCAATATGTCCAAATGGGGCAATATACATCTAATAAATAATATTTTTTGTGGGGTCCCCCAGGGGTCTGTGCTGGGGACAAAACTCTTTAATTTGTATAATAATTATATCTTTGATGTATCCCAAGTACTAAAATTTATTATTTTTGCTGATGATACCAATATTTTTTTTTATAGTAGTGATAACTATAATAAGCTCATAAATGGATGGACATAAATAAATTATCCTTAAATATAAGCAAAACTAAAGCAATGCTGTTTGGTAATCGAAAAATGGATTCTGGATTACAAAAAAATATTGATGTTGCGCCAATTGAAAGTGTTATTGAAAATACATTCTTGGGAGTAATAATTGATAGAAAATTGTCTTGGAAAACCCACGTCAGGCATGTAACATCAAAAATATCAAAAACCCTAGCAATTTTAAATAAAGTAAAGCAATATCTTGATGAGTATGCACTTCGTATTTTATACTGCACCTTGGTTCTTCCATACTTCATATATTGTGTCGAAGTTTGGGGAAACACATACCAAAATGCAATTAATCCATTAGTCACAATACAGAAACGTGCTTTGTGTGTCATTCATAAGGTTGGTTTTCTGGAGCACACGCATAATTTGTTCATTCAATCTAAGTTGTTAAAATTTCACGATCTTGTGAAATACTATACATCTATAATTCTATACAAAACCTTTAATAAAACATTACCGGCTAATGTACAAACATTTTTCACAATTAGAGTTAGTGTTCATACACAGAGAGGATATGGAGATTTCACGCTACCGAAAATCAGAACTACTAGAAGATGTTTTTGTGTGTCTGTATGTGTTGTTAAATTATGGAATAATCTCTGTTCACAACATAAATTATACAAAACCATTTATCGATTTAAACTGTTATTTAAACGAATGGTCTGGTCACAATATATTGAGAATTCCTTGTGTTAAGATGACATCAGTGCTTCCTGTCTGTGTAAATATGTGTTTGCTTCTTCTTTACAATTATCGGTATTTTGTTCATTATCATTGTTGATATATCGTTTATTATCATTTCTGGTATATACTGTCCTACCAGTGTTAGTATTGTTTACTTCTCACATTTGTTTATTTGTGTTGTTAAAATCGTAACACTTATTGTTTCTTATGGTAATGCCGCCATGCTAAATCATTTGTACTCTCAATTTTTTCCTTGGTTATTTAATAATTATTGCTCTCTGGGCACTGGGTAAATTTTCTTCTTCCCCATTCCTTTTCAGGAAGAATTAGACTTTACCCTTTTGTTGTTGATGTTGTTTTTTCTTTCTCTCTTTTTTTGGCTGTTTTTTTCTCCTCGTGGAGGTTGACACTGACTGTGTGCTCTCTCTCCAAAAAAATAATGCATGAATGAATGAATGAATAGCCACAGTTCAGTACTGCATAGTTTGGCACTTTGCACATTTTCAGCAATTATCTTCAAACATATACACTATAATGTATTTAGAAACAATTGTATGATTTCACTTTACAGGACTTACAATTTTTTTCTTATTGTAATAAAGAGACACAGTTATATACAGTACAGTTTTTTCATACAAATGCCCCCCCCCCCATTTTTTTAAAAAGAGAATTAAGATTTTTGCACAGTCCATCAATACATCAATTTCCTATTTCACATATCCTCTTTAGGATCCCAGCCGGCTTTGGGTGAGCAGCGCACATATAAAAAAATAACAATTCACATTGGACAAAATTAAAGAGCCTTCACTTAACCTAATGTGTAAGTATTTGGAATGTGGGAGGAACGTGCTAACCACCAATCCAACATGCTAGCCTCAGTAGATGATGTAATAACTCATATCATACTAAATTCCAAGTTCAGCTGCAGTATACCACCAAGCTCAACTACCACCTGAGCCAAAGCACATTTGATGACAATCAGGTTACATGATAATGCATCTTCATACTTTGGAAGATGACCCGTGGGCTGACTGGTCTTTGGAAAATGGAACAATGTATTTCCAATTAGTGGCACTGGTCCAAAGTGATATTATTTTCACGGAGAATCTTTCGCAGAGGTTCTGGTCATGTGTACTGTGTCAACGTGCTCCACATGAGACAGCGGGTTGTTATTTATTGTGTTGATTATCAACTGACTGTCGTTATTCATTAGGGATGTTTGATACCACTTTTATTCAGACTGGTAACAGTACAAGGTACAACGGTGTGTATGAAAACACCATGCAAGCTGTTTGTATGGAAACAATTGAGCTGTTTTCTTACTGTTGTTGATGGAAACACAAGCCTGTAAACGTAATTAAGGGGATTTTCCATATCCTATCATTATGACTAATGCATCAGGAACTAAAGGAGAAGGAAACCAGATGCTTTCAAATAAATGAAGTAAAGAAGGTTGTACATAAGCAGTAGTCCTGACCAAGTGTTTTTATTTTCCCAGGTAGAACTGTTTACAAGCTTCTTAGCTGCCAGCAATAATACGACTTTTGCAACCCCAATGTGTAAAACAAATGGACATGCCTTTGGAAAAGCCATTGAAGTTCATAGCTTGCTAAACTGCTACTGCACAAAATCCAATTGTTATTCAGATGTTTCAGGGAACACTATGCACAGTGCAACTTACAATAGCCATAAAAGCTAACTGCTCTCTAAATTCAAGCCTCATAAGACTTGCAATTATAATTTAACAGAGTAATACAAATTTATCACAACTGGCAGTGATGTTATTGTTTGGGAAAAGTTACACTCACTGAGTCCAAACTAGAAAAAAACGGACGTATTTGGAGATGTTTAAAAAAAAAAATCCACGCAGCTAGATGACAGACCGTCTTACATACAGTCACATTTTTGGTATGATCAGGATGTTTCTCGACATCTTGTTGGCTCAGACTGAGTAGCAGTCTGGTGGTTTGCATTGGTTACACTTGTGTGGTTGATTCTGATCAATCAACTGCCCAGCATGAGCCATCACTTCAACTCACCAGGTTTGTTCTGCAAGTATATTCAGGTGAACAAACATCCTGAGTCAGTTTGCTATTCCAGCGAGTAGGTGTAAAAACAGGGGCCCAGAATTAAGGTTATGAATTGATTCAAATAGAGTGGATAACTCTATTCTATTTTGGTGATTTTGTGATTGATCTTCTTTATGTGCCCAATGATTGAGTTCAGGGTCCCACTCCAGGGTGTCAGCCACCTTTGGCCTAAAGTCAGTATTGAATGATTACATCTATTCATACAAGCCATCTAATCATGTCTTTGCTCACGTCCGTTGCAGGCCGTATCTGGCTAGACAACATGGACTGCAACGGTAGAGAGAAGAGCCTCGCCGAGTGTCGCTCCAACGGCTTTGGAGTGACCGATTGCAAACATTCAGAAGATGTCGGGGTGGTGTGCTCACAGCAGCGCATTCCAGGCTTCAAGTTGATCCGGACTCAGGCTAACGGCGAGGAGGTAGGAGCCCGCAGAATGTCACACTCCACAAGTACAGAAAAACATCCACTACATACTTGTCCTTAGACAGTCATATTACATACTGGGTATGTAAACACCACTACGGGATCACTACAGAACAAACACTTAAATTGCAGCCAAAAATGGCTGACAAAATCTCAACAGATGTGCTAAAAATAGAAAAACAAAACAACGCACGACAACTTCAGATGGTGTATGTGCAGTAGTTTCTATTGTGGATGGATATATTTTATTATATTTTATTTTATTTTATATTTTGATTTCCAAAAAAGAGGACACTTGGCATGACCTCGAGGTACTTAAATGATACTCAAAAAATTACTCAAACACTATTTTAATGTATGTCTTGTAGCATGGGCAGAAAGTAAATCTAATTATTTTGAAGTCTTACTTGACAAATTAATACAAATGACATAATGTTCTAAATCAGGGGTGCCCAAAATTTTTTGCCCCCAAATTTACTTGTCAAGATATATTCGACATTGAGGATCAAAACACGCTCTACAGTTTAGTAGCACAGAGCATTCCCAGTGAGCTAAACTTCTTGGCCAGAGACTCAGCTCAGCACGTTATTTGAACGCTCAGGGACGATATGACTGCAGTTGTATGTGCTTCATTCAACCAGTAAGTGGCAACGTAACGCACCTCTCAGTTTGGCGACGTCAACAACGGCGATGAAAGGCAGCCGAATGAACGGGATGTCATATTTCTTGAGTTGTTATTGTATTGCATATTTTATTCATATTCCATCCGGGTTTCAGCTTGTAGCTGTCCTAACTTCCACAACTTTTCCAACCGTAACACAAATGCCACAGTGCCCTTCTTATCTAAGATCTGGGGGGAGCTTTTTAGCGAGTACTGACAGGCCTTTCTGTCCTGCCTTCCTCTATTGGTCATTGTTTTTCATGTTTCTTTGACAGGTTGAGCCTGATAAGTAAATTTTGTTGCTCTGTACTTGTGCATGTGCAATGACAAAGATCCATTCCATTCTAATATTGTAAGGTGACAACCGAATGTCTAATGCGTAAATATTCCAATATTCAAATATTCAAATAAAACCGTGGCTGTATGAAACCCTTGAGTCATCTTGCACGTGCAGCTTGGATTTTCTGCGAAAGTGAAGTAATGACTTTGTCAGGCTTGTTGGCTGCCCCCATTCTTCTCCTATCACCCCCCTTGGAGATATTGGAAAGGTTTCCCACCCTGTGAGCAGGAGAAGCTCATCATGTCTGGCTGCCGTCAGCACTTCCATACCAGATGGAAAGTCAATGTAGGCGTGATAGAAGACAGGGTGGAAGTAAAGCCAAATGTCTGAAAAGCCTCTGACGCAGGGGCTTCCCATTTGAGCCAGACTAGCATGGATGAAGCAACACTTGTTTTATTGGGAGATGGCCAGTGATCTAACAGTTTGTCATGGCATTAAGAGGAGATGTAAAGGAGGAGAATGAAATGTCTGTGTAGAACCGCAACTGTTCAGTTACAAGAAGCAAATCTGTGTGTATCCAGTTGGGGCATTTTAAAAGGCTTACTAACGCTACCCGTGCCTCTAATTGCCTAATTTGTACAGGAGGGGTATTTGTATAGCACCCTCTGATTCCTTATTTGTTGTGTGTTTACAGTCCCAGGCGTGTTGATGCCGTTTAGTCCCCCACCCTGTAAATATTTCCTCAGTGTGGGTGAGGCCTTTCAAGTGGAAGGAGAAAGAAATGGGCCGAGTGTGGCTGGTGCACTTCTTTGACCGTGCTGGAGCACAGGCCAGCAACAGGCAGTCATGTTCCTTCAGTGTGTTTATTCACTGCATGAATCGGCGTTTTGTGCTCCGTCGGGAAAGTGGACGCAACGTGCGTGTGTTAAAGTTAAAACACAAGTCAACACTAACAGGGAGGAATACATTCACTGGTCACTCCATCAGGTGCACATACCTGGATAAGCGAAAGTGATCAATACAGGACCTGATTGAAAAAAATATTTATGCTCAGTTTTGATTGACACTGTTAAAAAGTTGTCAATGTGGCCCCTTCCTCATTAGCTAATGTAACCATTACCCCTCACCCCTATGGAGGTAAATATGGTGCAATAACTTACCTGTGTAAAAAAAAAAAAGTACCTGTAGAAAAAAAAAATGTATCTGTAAAAGTTGTTATTTGTACCTGTAAAAATGTGTACCTGTAGAATTTTTACCTCTAGAAGTCGTGGTTTGTACCAGTAAAAAAAAATAAAAATAAATATATATATATATATATATATATATATATACCTGTAGAAAAAAGAGAGTAAATTTGTGTCTGTAAATTTTGTGATTTGTACCTGTGTAAATGACAACTTGTGGTTTTTCTTTTGCAGTCCAGACATGTGACTTTTGCACCAAATATTTGGCTAATATTGGAGCAAAACTAATTTGTACTTGTGCAGTTAAAAGATTCGTACTTGTACAGAAGTTTTGATCAATCAAGTGAGAAGGATTTGGCCAGGCTGAAGCTCAACCTCATTGGTTTTTTATTACAGGTACAGGTTTCTTTTGCACCATATTTACCTCCATACACCCCAGAATGTAGAAGGTGGTGTTTACTCCATAAATCAGAATGACACATGCCAACAAACAGACTGGACTTGACCGTTTGTTTGGAAAAAAAAGAAAAAGGACAGATGTTTTCCCATTTTGTAGTTTTAATCCTGACAGAAGTGTGTGTGGCGTGACAATAGAGTCCATTCATTTCATTCTACTGTCCAATTCTTGTCCAAGCACAAGCTGTTGGTTTCAAAAAACGACACTTGCCACACTTGTTAAAAAATGCAATTCATGTGCCTTCTATCCATCTTTGAATTGTATCAGAGAGAGAGAATTTCCAGAAGGATTTACATGCCCTAATACTACATCATATATTGAAAAGACCACATCAGCGTTATTGTTCATTAGAATATTACAGACTGGCTGATGAACGTTACACCGAATTTGTTACCAAGACAACATGAGTTAGCTACATCTTTCATTTGAGCCACCATTTCAACCCTGACCTTTCCCAGCTTCTTTAAGTCATCTTTCCCCTGACCTCAGTGGACAAAAGTTTAACTTCCCGGCAACACTCAGCAACATAATATTCCGAGGTACGGAATCACGACCGATGATCTTTGACACGTAACAAGACATTGTACTTATTAGCTAGCTACACACAGTTTAGTTTCTCCAGATGTTGGAGATTACAACAGATCAGGTCTTTTAGTCAGACTTTGAAAAGGAAGGAAAGAAAGTGACGTTTGCTGTCACAGCTTCACAATTAATCACACCATTTGTCTCACCTTAGACTTCTACCGATGTCATTAGATAAGAGTTATTCCTTATCCATTTTTTTCTCAACAAATTTGGTTTAATTTATTGCCCTCCACCTGACAAAAACTAAATTTTAACTTTGGCTTGTTATGGCCTTCCTCTCAAAGTATAAAAGTAAGTCATTTCCAGATTGACTCGCGTTCCAATGAGCTCATCCTCTGATAAACTGGAGTCTGGTTGAGAGAAATAAACATCCACAGTGGTTTGCAGTTTTTCCACCACTGCGTTCAGTGTCTTTAGTCCAACCAAACACACACCCACAGTTAGCTCAAAAAACATCTGAAACCCACTCAAAATAATAGAAAGCAGTGTTACAAGCCTTACAAAAGGTTAAAGGTCGCATAGCTCCATCAGCTGCAATAGTGTCCACCTTCAAGAATTCCCAATCTACACATTCTCTACCATTCAAAAAAACCAAACCATGAAATTTGAGTCAAAGCTCAACTTGCCTCCAACACATCTGATGTATGTGCGAGGCTTGTAAGGAGGAGCGTACCCAAGGGGAGGTAAGGTTGTCTCTTGTCAAGTTGCTCTCTTATGGATTGAAATACAGACACAATCAGCACATGTTCAACAGATGTTTCCCATTGTAACCTTTTAAAAGAACACAGAATTCGCTTTCCTGTCATGCATACATGCACGTTATGATTTGTTGAAACTTTAATAGCCGCAAAGGTGTTAATGAACCATACGGAGAAATATTATTATGTTGTAAACATAAAACTGTTAGTATATGCAGATGACTTCAGAGCTTGGCCTAAACATTTCAACTAAGATGCATAGGCCCATGATGTAATAAACTGACTTATAGGATCTGCTCAGTGTCTTTTTACATATTTGCTACACAAGTGATATGGTAATATTTTCAATATTTTCAGCTATACTATAGCCTGATAATGATTCACATTCATCATATTTAAGCAAGGTGCGCTAGTGAGGGGACAGGCAGACAGGGTATACGTGTTTGTGTGTGGAGTGGGTGTGGGCGTGTGTGATGGGATGTCACGTGCAGATAAACGTGAGCCTTGGTCTGGTGGTTGAAAAAAGTGGAAGAGATGCAGAGTTGTGGAAGCGTTAGTGAGACGCTGGCGAGACCGGCGTCTCATGTTCACACATAGACTTGCTGGGCAGTGGGGGGTCACTGCGGAGGGTGTGGGAGCACTTCAAATAACAAGTCTGCTCTACAGTTTGGAAACTTTTCAGTAATGGCTTCATAGAGCAACACGGGCTGGCTGGTACGAGAAAATGCACGTGTCCAAAGTAAACTGGGACTGCATGAGGAGAGGGAGAAAAAAAAGTATTTTTGGAATGAGTAATTCACAACCACAGTTAGCGAGTTACAACGATGACTATTGATACTGATGAGAGCATCACACCACATACTGATTTAGATTGATTACTAAATCTCTTCTTTAACTTCACATATTTGCACATGGGAGTCAAACCCCAAAAAGGTCTTGACAATAATATGCTTATGCATTCTCACTAGTACAAACACAGTATTCCAGAGGTGTCCAATCTATGGCCATTCGTGGGCCACTCTCCACTTATAAACGCCCCGCGGCATATACTAAAAATTACATTTGCTACTAAAAAAATATTTCATATACTGTACTGAAGAGCTTTTGTTTTTATAAATATGCAAGATGTGAATTAACTGTTTACAATTAAACAAGTAACATTCATCTTATAACACAATGGTAAATAAAGCCAATATATTTTTTACACACAAAAATGGTTTCCTCCACTTTCCTCTGCTGCTCTGTGTCAAGGTCCAAATTGTGAACACATCACATAAAAGATTCCCAAATACTACTTTAAAAATTGTCATCTTATGACAGATTGCTCTTGTTTTGCTTCTGAATGCCGAGATGGGATTTGGCTGCTGTTCAGCACAGGTGCAGACATTTTCTAGTAGGTTACCTTGTATAGACCTAATCTATTACTTAAAGAGAGCTAGCTGTTCAGGTAGCAGATAAAAAACAACAAACACACGTTATGTAAGATACACGATTGCAAGCAAATTTGTATTGTATTTTGCAAAATGGCTGCCCCCTGAGATGGATAAAAACTGGTGGATTTGCTGCTTTACTCATATTCCACAAACATAATATTTATCAGAATGCCATGTTTAAACTAGTGGAGGCTCATTCAACATAATTTGTAATTTGTAATAAATTTTTTGAAGACTTCCCCTTTGAAGGGAAGACTCATAATTTGATGCTGAGTCAGCAAAATTAGATTCCACAAGATCATACATGACAGAAGTCCATTATTATTATATTTTTCTGGTGTAATAATTTCGTTTTATACTGTTATTATTCTGGACATCTGAAAACTCCAGAAAAAGAATGAGGAGAGTGCTATAATAAATGTAAACAAAACAGTCAATGCAAAGCCCAAAACTATTCCCCCTAGCAGTATAAGGATGACATCAGTTTCTCAGTAGTCGCATGGCATCATAGCTGTGTCATACCTTTTCTGACTATGAACTCATCTTTGAGTTTGTTTGCATTATGAGTGGAAAACCCATAAGTAATATGTTAGATGCATCACAGCAAGTGTGTGAATGCTTGTCTCTCAGCATTCATAGAGTGAGTCGTGAACATGAGCTGTGTGGAGATTTGGGCTACTTCCAAACAGGATTAGGCTGAGTTTATGTCTGCTGGTCTGCTCTTTTTCGGGAGGGAGTCTGAACTGGATCCAGCTGCGGTATCTGTATCTGTCCTCCTCGTTTCCTCTCTGTACATTCATGCTTCAAACAAGCAGTTTCCTTCCTCCTGAGCCAAAAGTAACACCGGATGCACCCGTCTGAACCTCAAACTTGCACGTTTTGGCCAAAATTTTAGTCCGCACGCGCACTTGCGCGCATTTCACACCTTTGATGTTTACGCACAATGATTCTCATTATGCTGTAAAGTATCCATCAAAATCAGACAATTTGATTATCCTTATCAATCATTGGAAAATGGTCTGTTTGACTGGCTGCAAGTGGCTTTTTAACATAATCTTCACAGCTCAGAGCTAATCCTCTTCACATTCAACGGCACAAGCCAACTTTATTCTGATTAAGTAATATGAGCATGTCATTCATTTCATTATGTGAGAACAGCCTAGTGACAGAAACGGCTAACACTCGCGCCAAACTATTTTAAAATTTAGGAGATAACTTGATATACTGTACTTTTAATTTCTACGTTAGACCAATAGATAGAAGTGTTAGCAGTAGCACCATTATTCCACATGAATAACATTACTCTTAACAATCTGTAAATAAAACATCACACTCTTGAGAATTTCCATTGATAACCTCCAATCTGTGCTCATGTCTTCACCAATTCATCCAGACTTGGGATGGAAAACCTTGCGTCATGCGGCGGTCAGCAGGAAACCCCTGATGAAAGAACACTTTCTCCCACTCAAACCGCGGCAGTCAGGAGGGTCGAGGTCACAGTCTGACTTAATGGCCCCCACTGCTCCCCATTCGCTATGGGTTTGCAGAACATTCCCAGAGGCTGACGCCATTTCAGGAAACCACCATGTGGGCAAACATTTTGTACTTCTGGGAGACATGCCTGGATGTTGGAGGTTCACTAAAGCTAAAGTGGCTCAGATTTAGTGAGATCAGCATTTCACTGAGTATCTGAAAAGCTGAAGCCACTATTTGGCTCCTATAGGTCAACCTCATGCAGACAGCCCGACCCTTGGCTCAAGAAAGGAAATGACCAATGGCAAGGTGATTAGGCTGTTTGTTTTGTTCTAACAGGGTTGAAGGTCAAAGGTTGTAGCTTGATTTAGAAGACCTCAGGACACATGGTACTCATCCGACCAATTGGTTTGCCCAGAGACCACCCGCAGATACTTTCTTCACCTAAACTCTGACAGCAACTCATCCCACAGCAGTTACATTTGTCCTCTGCACAGATGGCAAATTCAGGTCCAGAAAATAAAAACGTTAGCCCCTGATGCTAGCTAGCTAGCTCCCTAGCAGGTAAACAAGCACCATGAGAGCTAGCTAGGTAGCTAGCTATCTAGCACCTCAAAGCAAAAACCCTGCCGCAGTTTGGCTTTAGCCCCCGATGCTAGCTAGCTAGCTAGCAAGCACCTGTAATTAAAACCCTGCCACAGTTTGGCTTTAGCCCTTGATGCTAGCTAGCTCCCTATCAGAAACAACGAGCACCATGGGCGCTAGCTCCCTAGCTAGCACCTGGGGCTAAGGCCAAATTGTGGCAGGTTTTTACTTTCTGAACTTGGATTTGACACCTCTGGTCCTCTGACAGTCAATCAGGCATAATAACCTGTTAATCAACTAATAGATCATTAAGAAACAATCAAGAGTGTTGATTAATCATGACATGGAGCAATTGAGGCAAAATGGAGTGCATTACTTGGTTGCAACCAGCAGAAGCGCTGTTGATTCTGTCTCTCGTTTGCAACATAAAGAACAACAATGCGGCATTAGAAATTGAGCGACATCCTTGCATGCAGAACTCCACAATTGTTTTCAATTCATCGATCAAGACACTTTAGCTGGATGTGTATGCTTGACCTTCACATCTGTACTGTACTAAAGATGGTGACAAATTCCAGACATTCATCAAGCTGCTAAGGTGACTTAAGGATTGCATCCTCATACTTTTCTACCTGACTCTGTGATATGGTGAGATGCAAAGGGTTCAAATGCAAACTTACAGTGAGATCCTTGGAATTGAATTATTTTCAATAATAATATAATTATTTTCAATAATAATATAATAATATTTGAAGGACTGCAAGATAAGGCTAGTGCATGAATACAAAATGGTGGTAAATATGGCAGTACTGCCACATTTTGTAGTAATGCATATTGTACAAGAAATCCGACAAACCTTACGAGGTAGTGACAGTCATAATTGTTGTGCCGTTTAATTTGCCGCAAACTATTTTCGAATTCTTTTGGCAGCAATTCATTACTTTTGCTTCATTTAGATGGGAACATAGATCCTTCATTTCATAGAGAGAGAGAGAGAGAGAAAGAGAGAGAGAGAGAGAGAGAGACACCATGTTTTTTCTTAAAAACAATTTTTTTAAATTTAGTTTCTGTTTTTCTAATTTTTTGTTTTGTTTTATGGTACATTTCGTTCCTTGGGGGAGAGGGTTCCCCATTTTTGTAAGTAAATCTATTTTTCTGAATATTTTATTTCTGTTTTTCTGAATTTTTTTTCACTTTTTCTGAATTTTTTTTTCACTTTTTCTGACTTTTTTTTTCCTGTTTTGGGGGATTTTTTCCTTCATATTATTAAAAAGAAAAAAAGAGGAAAAACAGAAACAAATGATGAAAAACAGAAAAAAAAGTATTTAATTAAACTGACATTTAAAAAAAGAAAGAAAGCCCCCCCACCCAAAAAAAAATTGGCAGAAAAACATGTTTTTTTGTGTGTGTTTTCAAGTGAATGCAATACGCTTCCGTATAGCCCAGCCTTTCTCACTTTCTCAGTACAGAAAAATACTAGCCAAGATGCAACAATATTTAATAGTAACACCTTTGCATCCTTTTAGTAACATCTGTGACTAATGCAACATCCGTTTGTTCATCAGGGTTTGCCGGTGAATGTCGAGGACGTGCGAATAAGGGCCACGTATTCTCAAAGAAAACGGATACCCATCACAGAGGGCTTTTTGGAGGTGAAAGACAGCGGGAAGTGGAGGCAGATCTGCAATGCAGACTGGAATGAGATGAACAGCAGGGTCATCTGCGGCATGTACGGCTTCCCTGCCGACAAGCGCTTCAACATCAAGCCCTACAAGTAAGTCTCCTCAGCCAATATCAATATATTAATATTAAATGGCAGATTACATATTTCATCGCATGTTGCATAAGCACTTTGCTTTCTGGCAGTCGCCACTTAACCCTTGAACCGCTTTCCTCCCCGAGATGAAGCAGACTCAAGTCTGAAGATTCTTGACACAAAGCCAAAAACAAATTGTAGCGGATGGAGGCTGGCCTGGGTGGGGAAAGTTTGCGTAATGCTGTGTGAAAAAGTGTCTGGTTCTGTGCTGCATCTTATTGTTGCTCCCTTTTTGAGCTTGAGTGTGACCATGCTGGCATTCTGAAACATCACCACAAATGCTGGCAGTACGTACTCTGGAATGACTCACAAACAATTTGCCATTTCCTGGCAGATGAGTTTAATTATTTTAGATGTTCCAAAGAAAGTGACTAGGACATACTTTTTTTGCACAGAGTGAATTATAAATGCTTATTATCATTATCGTTGGTTTTACTAAATGCATCTGCATGCTATCTAATTCTCAATTTTAATCACAATTTTCTAAAACTTCAACTACATTACCATACTTTGAATTTGAGAGCAGCGAATGCCAGAAATTCAGTTTATTTTTAAGGGAGAAAAACAAAGCAGCAATACTCCATCTTTATTTTACCCTTCCCATATCTGTTTTGCACTAGTGGCTTTTTGTCACAAAATGGGTGACAAAAACAGCACATCTTGCGCAAATTCTACCAACTCAAAGGCACATTCTGTGAACAACATTTTGCTGAAAGCTAAAATTGCACTTTGAGGTCGGCCGCAGTTGGTTGATGGCTTCCTTTTGACCACGGGGTCATGGGAATGTTAAGGTGTTTTCACAACAAGACTGTTTTTGTGCTCCCTCACTTGAACGAGCCACTTGTCAGGCCATCAGTCTGACAGAATGAGAAATAGCACAGACCATAATAATAATAATGATGATAATAATAACAATAATAATAATAATAATAATAATAATAATAATAATGTATACAACTTGTCTAAGAGACTTAAAAATAAAAAAAACAATGACCTAAGAAGCCTGCCGGGTCGCCAAATGGTGCCCGATTTTCCGTGAAAGGGTAAACATAAAAGAAGGGTGAGGGGAAAATAATTCCCAAGCAACATGAATTGATGCAAGACTAATGTGTCTAAAAAGGCATTGGAGTAAATGCATGTGAAGTAAATGTGTTCAATCCACCCATCTTAATTATTTATTTATTTTTCCTCTTCTCAGATTGTTGGCCAAGCGGCGCAAGAAGAACTACTGGGCTTTCTCCGTCAACTGCACTGGCAACGAGGCCGACCTGTCTGAATGCAAACTGGGCAGGGAGATCGAGCTGAAGGGCAACAAGACCTGTGAGCAGGGCATGCCCGTCGTGCTCAGCTGTGTTCCTGGTCGTACCTTTGCTCCCAGCCTCAGCACAGGCTTCAGGAAGGCGTACAGAATGGAGGTAACGTGGCAACATTGTCGCCATGCAATCGTCCTTGATTGCTCTCTTTACAGCTGAAATTAAATTTGTACTCTAAATTCAATTCTCCATGCTTATGAACCACCGCCATAGCAACCCCTGGTGCGGCTAAAAGGCGGAGCTATGATAGGGGAGGGTCGCGTGGAGGTGTTGCGCAATGGCGTGTGGGGAACAGTGTGTGAGGACAACTGGAACATTCGAGCCGCCACCGTGGTTTGTCGGGAGCTGGGCTTCGGCAGCGCCAAAGAAGCCTTGATCGGTGCTAGTATGGGACAAGGTACACTCAAACACACCTGTCACTGCAAAAACAAATGTCAAATATGGTCAATTTCACATTTTTTACATTGGTCAGTCCCCACATTATTTTGTACAAATTATTGACCAATCTACAGTGTTGAAAATGATTTGCTCTCCTTGATGATGTAATGTTAATGGCTCAACAATCGCATCATGGCCATTATGAATTTTTGTATCTCTGGTCAGCTATGGAAAGAAAATATATATAGAAAATGAAAATGTTTTGGGCAAAATTTATTAAATTCAATCCTATACAGAAGTAATTCCAACTAGGGCTGGGTATCGATTCTAATTTTCTCAATCGATTCGATTCCAAGTCACAAGAGTTCAGTTCGATTCGATTCACTTCAGTTCAATCCGATATCGATGAATTATGGAACATCAATTCTTCTTAAATGTCAAGGAAATGATAAAAACTCCACAAATATTAATTTCCAAATAAAATTTTGCGGAGGCAGTAACTGGTCAAATGATTTAGTTTATTAATGAAAGGAACACGTGTTATAATCAGTTAAGTGTTACACAAACATTGACATCAGCATGGATGAGATGAAAATATTTAAAGTCAAATTCAGTAATTGAAAATCTAAACTTAAAATATTCAGTCACATATTTCATAAATTTAGAAAAATACTTAAAATAATTTAAAGAAAACAGTAAGATACAAAAAAATATAGGCCTTTAAAATTATATTTTCTTAACAATTTATACGGTGGGTAAAAAGAGATTTAAATAATCGATTCCTAGTTTAATGACTCGATATCGGGCTCGAAAAGGAAAATTAATTTGATATAAATTTTTTAAACCCAACCCTAATTCCAACCAGTTTGCATGACTTCAGTTGTGAAGCAGAATATGATCCAATTCTCTTCGCTCAACTTTCCATCATGAAACGATTTGAATTAATTGCTCTTCCACTAGATGGCTAACTAGTGAATCCACTTATTAGGTGATGTGCCGTGAGATAATGTAAAATATGTGCCATGTCTCAGAGTAACGATTGTGAAACATTAATATACTGTAGTGGGTGTAAATGCGTATCACAAAGTGGACGCCAACTGGTCATCGCGCCATCTGACACTGCTGGCACAGGGACTGGAACATTAGAAGAGTGACAATAAACACTCTAATTTTCTCTTGTATCGCTAAATCTTCTTAACCGCCACCATCACACCCACAGAACTTTTTCTCTTTCTAATTTAAATTATGAGTCACGAAAAAAATCTATATACAAAAATATGCATAAGAGTTCCACTGAACCAGAGTCCAGGTGTTAAAATGAAACATTTGACTAAAACTCTAAAATCTCCACCTGCTGTTTTTGTCAAATTTCAGTCAGTCTAGACTTGAAGTCAGCATAAGAGGCCAACAATGGACAATACGTTATTGTGTGAAATGCAATATACGACTATAAAGGAGTCACATTTGCTGAAGCAGTTATAATCATCCACATTCTCAGAGTGAATGGAGAGTAGATGAGAGTACAAAATGTTCCAGCAAAGAAAAGCAGCTGTTCTGGGTTCCAGAGGAGGAATTCTATCTGGACAGTGCACAACTTCTTTTTCATGACTTGAGCAGTGGTTACCACACACGCAGACTGGAAATAGACGATGACGCCATTTGTTTTTGGGAGTCACTAAAAAACAAGAACTCCTGCATGTCCATCTTTGCACATCAGGCTAGCTAGAGGGAATTGACTGATGTGTTCTGCTGGTTGTTGATTTATTTCCTCCGGTGGCGAGCACATTTCCGAGCGCACATCACCAAGGACATTCCTCCTCAGTCACATGGGAAGAAAGCCAGCATGCCTGCAGTACTCGCACATGCAATTGTGGAATACGTGCTTCACTGAAATTCCTTTTTAAGACTCGAAAAAAGAGAATGTTGTTAACCGTTTTTCTACTGAAACAACGGAGTTACCAAGAAGTCTAACATCTGTTTTTGAGTTGACTCCAGCAAAGCAGTCAGTCATGCGAGGCTGCCGCTGTTTCATTGTGTGACGTTTCTGTAAGATTTGGTGTAAACCAAAGATCACGTTTCTTCTTTCCAGCAATGCTATTGCAATCGTAATAGTGATTATTTCCCATTATGGACATGATGTATGACCACAAATGTTCTTCACGTGGTTGCTTTTGTAGGCATGGGGCCAGTGCACATGAACGAGGTGGAGTGTTCTGGCTTTGAGAAATCTCTGACCGAGTGTCACTTCAATCGGGATTCTTTGGGCTGCAGCCACGAGGAAGACGTCGCAGTCAGGTGCAACGTTCCGGCTATGGGCTTTAAGGACAGAGTGAGTGGCTCCTCCCACCCTGACTGACAATTACAACATTTGGTTGTACATAAAAGTGGAACTTTTCAATGAAGTACATAGTTAGCATAAATTTAAGTATATTTTCCAGTTATCTGTACTTGTGTATTTCTGTTTCTGTTGAGACAACATGTTTTTTCTTTTAGTGTGAGGACAATGTTAGTTATTATTATTATTATCATAATCATCATTATTATTAGGGATGTTTGAACCTTTTTTTTAGACTGATACCGATACCAATACTCAAATTTTCTGTACTCACCGATACCAAGTGCCGATACCATTAGTACTTATGATACATACAATTTACAAAAAAAAAACAATAAAAAAAAAGACATATAAATCCCAATTATAGCAAATTTCCTTAAAATTGAATGAAATTAATGGATCCATAAATAAGATGAAACAAATAATCCAGTGGCCAGGAAAAATAAGTCCCAATCAAAATATGTGGTTGTACAACTTCTTTTTTAAGGAATACAGTGAAGAATTAAATTCAATACAATAGTCATTTGAGTAATTGAGTAATATCTACCATGTTAAGAATTCCTCAAGCTGTTTAGTGTGTGATGTTTAATTATATCTTGTTTTGAAATCCATGCTTTTAAATTTGGAAGGCTGCTCTGTATAGGAATTAGTATACATAAAACCCAAAGGGAAACGAAAACACTACATTACAAATTTATATATAAATGTTGTGTGTATAAGAGCTATAATTAGCATCTGCGAGGGCTGTAACACATCGTTCTATTTTTAGCACCGCATGACGTTAACGAGGCAATTAAGAGAGCAGCAAACATAAATGAGGCCATTAAACATGAAGAAGTTACCTGAGCTACAAACATATATGAACCGCAGATACAGGTGATATTACTCACAAGACAAGAGCACTTACTTATTCTCAGTAATGCATGCTGAAATGGCGCTGCCGGAAGTAATGAAATAACCAAGTGTTACCTCATAAGGAGACACACAGGTAATGAACAAGACGGAACAAAACTTTCGTTCCCCCGAGTCAGTTCCTGACCAAAAAATGGCCACAAGAGTGGGGGCCGATACCAGGTTCAATATCCGTCGTGAGTACCGATGAAATTGGCCTTGTATCGGTACTCGCCCATCCCTAATTATTTTTATTATAGTCAGTAATAGTGTGCAGATTTTTTTTTACACTATCTGACACAGAGCGCCGTTGCCACCTACTGTAGTGGTTGTGCAATTTCACTTTATTCTTGTACCCCCCCCCCCCCCCCCTCCTGGGGTCACACGCTCCCCCTATTTAAGAAGGACTGCCTTAATTATTACACAGTGTGAGTAAGTTTTCCAGCCCTGGACACACGTGTGTTTGTGCTCATCACAGCTTCGGTTGTCCGGCGGACGTAATCCCTACGAGGGCCGCGTGGAGGTTCTTACGGACAGGAACGGCTCTCTGGTGTGGGGGGCGGTGTGCAGTGAGAGTTGGGGGACCATGGAGGCCATGGTGGTGTGCAGACAGCTGGGTTTAGGATTTGCCAGTCACGCCTTTCAGGTAATACTTGCTCACACACTCGGCCTGATTTTCAATTTGACTTTTACTAAGCAACAGCAACCTCTACTGACACAAATCAATGTGGTAACACTGGATGGGAACATTTGGTTTTCTCACACATATGTTAATATTTAAACAAATCTGGATTCAGTGTGACTCATTCATTCACTCAGTACATGTGCCCAAACGAATGAGAGCCAATAAGATAGCTGTGCCAAACATTCTGCATTTAAAAAGATAATGCGTATGTTTTGACGGACACTGTCAAAGGGTATTTGCTGAACATCACTTCAAGCATGAGGGGACGCCTCAACAGGTCAAAATAAGATTGAGTGCTTGCAGAGTTGAGTAAACAAGCAGCCTATTTGATGTTAACTGCCGCCAATTAATTCCCAACTTCTCTGTGAGCAAGACAAAAGAGACAAGGCAATTTTTCTTTGTTGGTTAATGCGCATTGTCCTAAAAAGAAAAAAAGAAAATGGAGCCAGCCAATACTAGTTAGCCCCAAGGACACATTGTTGTCTGTTCTAAAAATAGCTCACCAGTGAAAGGACACTGACTGAAAAAAGAAGAATTAAAACAGAAGAAGAATGTAAATATTTATTTAATCGCAGCATGACACATGTTTCGTCTGTGCTAGATATTAATTTTCATGTTTAAAAATAACATTGAAAAAAGGTTATTTTAGAGCTGTAATTTTCAATACTGTATTACTGTTATTTTTCTCATGGTTATATTTTATCATTTTGTTTTATTATTTAGATATATTATTCTTATCATATTTCATAATGTAATAAAATATATATATATATATATATATATATATTATGAGATATTTATTATTTTTCCTTTTTTTATTATACTGTCAGAATCTAATATCGGGTAATGCTTATATAGGCACATTGCGAGATGTGGTGCTGGATATAGTAGTGTTAACTCAAGTTTGAATTTTCAACAATACAGTAGTCTGACTCGGCTTGATAAACAAGGCAACAAACTGCCATCAAAGCCACACCATTTTCCTTATGGTGGTAATAATACTCAATTTTGGCTGTCTGGGCTTTAAATGCTACAGCATGCGCACACCATTAACAGATGGAACAAATGACAGCAAACGACCGCTGAGATGCTATACAGCACGCCTGTCCTATTCCGTAACTCACGTGCAAAATGTGATTTCTTTTCCATCAAGCAATTTGCGTTGTAAATCCTCCACATCAGTCATGTTGGAAACTTTAAAGTGCTCGCCATGTGATCGAGGAAAGAGGCAGAGTCAGCACTTTAGGGACAACGTATCCCCTCTCGCCGCGTGTCCTATACTTTGTGATTATCTCTGCCTCATGGAAGAACATTTATCAGTAAGATAATGGCAAGGTTTGAAATGTTTCCACGCATGAGTCATTTAAAAAAAATATCTAGTCTGACTCCAGGTGTGTCAGTATGTCATCATTTACAAATTAATACTAGACTGAGTGCAATTTCTGCAGAAATTGCGTCGGAATCCTGAATTCTTATGAAGTAAATTGAAAGATAAATTATGTGAAAATTACAAAGTAATAATAGTGGAATAATTTGACAATCTTCGGCCTCCCTGGGTGGAGTTTGCATGTTCTCCCCGTGCTTGCGTGGGTTTTCACCGGGTACTCCGGTTTCCTTCCACATTCCAAAGACATGCATGGCAGGTTAATTGAACACTCCTAATTGTCCATAGGTGTGAATGTGAGTGTGGATGGTTGTTCGTCTCTGTGTGCCCTGCGATTGGCTGGCAACCAGTTCAGGGTGTACCCCGCCTACTGCCCGAAGCCAGCTGGGATAGGCTCCAGCACCCCCGCGACCCTTGTGAGGAAAAAGCGGTCAAGAAAATGGATGGCTGGATAATTTGACAATGATAAGTATTCAATATTGCATTTGCAGTTAAGAGTTGTCCAAGTGGGGTTTGAACCCAGGTCTTCCGGTTTGGCAGGCAATTGCTCAACGCGTCTTGTTCAAAATCATGGCTTATGGCGTATTTATGTTGAAAAGTGCCATCTGATGCAAAAAGGTATCGATGCTGAATGGGGACACATGCTTTTAATAATTTTAGTGAAATTATAATGCATTTCCTGATATAATAGTCAGTTGGTTAGCATGTAATCACTTAGCATAATTGCATTGGTTACATTTGCTATGTGCAGTCAGGGAGGTGGGATTCGAACTTGCAACCTCCTGGTTACTAGACAATGCAATTTACCAAGTGCGCCACTGAGCAGTATCAGAGAGCTGGTAATGATGATCAATTGTATGTATGGAAGTAGGCGTGGAAAGTGGGACTTAGAAAAAGTTCAACGTCAGTCCCATTGAAAATGAATGGGGAAAAGTTGATAGTTAACGTTAAATTATGTGAATATTGTAAGTAATGTGGAATCAGATGATAAATACCCCGGAAGGCGTGAATTTTTTTTTAAGCAAGTTGAAATTTGAACAGTGTAAATCGGTAGTATTATGTGGGAGTTGTTACAGGGCAAAAAAATTGCAGAGAATAAAAATCAACATATGTTGGAATGTTTCAGCAGTCCCACAATTAAGCTAATGTGTCTCCAAAATGAATTAGAAGCTTTTAATGCTATGTAAAATCCATATTGCTGCTTTGGCCAGGAAATCTTGTGTCAACTTATATATATTTTGTATGCTTCTCTGTTATCAGGAAACCTGGTACTGGCAGGCCGATGCTACAAGTGATACGATTGTGATGAGCGGCGTGAGATGTTCTGGCACTGAGCTGTCTCTGGATCAGTGCCTGCATCACGGGAAACATATTCAATGTCCAAAAGGGGGTGGACGCTTTGCTGCTGGGGTGGCCTGTACGCTGAGTAAGGACGGCTCCTACATCCAACCTGTTTGAATGTACTCTACACACATGATTCCCAAATCCTAATGTGTGTCCCATCCAGCGGCCCCTGACCTGGTCCTGAACGCCCAGGAAGTGGAGCACACGGCGTACCTGGAGGACAGACCGATGTACGCCCTGCAGTGCGCCCAGGAGGAGAAGTGTCTGTCCAGCAGTGCCGACAAGGCTGAGCAGAATTCGTACCGCCGCCTGCTGCGCTTCTCCTCTCAGATCCACAACAACGGCCAGACGGACTTTAGGCCGCGGGCGGGGCATCAGTCCTGGACCTGGCACGAATGCCATAGGTGAGTCGGTAACATGAACTGCCGTTCACTTCTGACTCACGGGTCCTTTGACGCAGTTTCTTGCCGTCTATATGCAGACATTTCCACAGCATGGAGGTGTTCACCCACTATGACTTGATGAATGTGAATGGAACTAAAGTGGCAGAGGGTCACAAAGCCAGCTTCTGTCTGGAGGATACACGTTGTGCAGAAGGTACATCCATTTGTTGGTTCAACCTTCAGTAAAAGAGACGTCAAATATTTTCATTTCAAAAATCTTCTGTGCGCCACTCGTCTAAACACGGCATTCTAATTACGGTAATATTGCACTTGTGCAGTATGAGTTAACAGGGTTTGGGCAGGCATCATCAAATCGAATTGGCCGGTAATGCTTTTTAATGTAATTTTTAAATACAACTTAAAACTAAGGTAATTTCCACGTTGTACTGTATATCCACACACATATACATACATATATAAATATATCCATATACTGTTTGTATATTAGGGCTGTCAGTCGATTACAATTATCATAATTAATCGCTTGATTTCCAAAGTTAGCTCATGATTAATCGTAACTTAATCCCACATATTTGTTTTAAATGTACAATAAAATATATTTTTTCAGGTTTTTCATACTCTTGTTAATTAACAAATATGGTTAGTAAATATTTAGTAGTCGTATCAGTTATTTCAGTGGTGTCCATACTGCAGCCCGCCATCCATTTTTCAGTGGCCAGCGACATTATACTTAAAATGGGATTTGACACAGTTAAAAAAAAAAAAGTTGCGAGATAGTCAAGGTAAGAAGGGAGGGTGTCAAAAAATAGGTGCCACTATTACAAATAACTTGGTTTATTATACTGTAGCCTTTTTCTAGATGTTGCAAAAACACAAATAATTTGTAAAAATGTTTAGGACTAAACACAATTTCTCTTCATAACATTACATGGCCCTTGTGTCCTTCCGATTTTCTGAATATGGCCCTCAAACAAAAAAGTTTGGACCCCACTGATTTAGTTAATTGATACAGTAATTCATAAGCGTTAGACAGCTAACAGTTACAGTTAAAATGAGTGTGAAACATTGAGTCATATATTTGTGTTGAGGTAATTTTCTGCTACGAGATGTCATTAGTTTCATGTTGGAGGTTGGTGACAGGAACATTACATTTTTCTTTTCAAATTCAGAGCAATTGGTATTTGGGACATTTTGCAACTTGTGGACTCCAGGCCATTTTGTTCATTTAAATTATAACTCGTCACCAGACTTATTGATGTCATTTTTTTTTTTAAGTATCAGTGGCTGGTATCAACTTCTTTCGCAATTATCCAATACCTTGAAATGACGCCGGTAAAACCCCGATAGCAACACTCAGTATTGGTACTCACCCATCCCTATTTTTGTCCCAATGTTCAAGAAACCAGTTTGAAATGAGACAGACTCGTCCATACCATACTTCCGTAGCCTGTTGCATTTACATGATGATACAAGCTCGCCCAACCAATGAAAAATCCCTTTATCCGCGGACAGAAACTATATTGCACTATTATCAAGTTAATATGATGAATCTCAACTGACAGGCATTGAGAAGAAATATGAATGTGCCAACTTCGGAGCACAGGGCATCACGGTGGGCTGCTCAGACACCTACAGGCATGACATTGACTGCCAGTGGATCGACATCACAGACGTTCCACCTGGTGACTACATCCTCCAGGTAAGGATGGGGGCACCAAAATAACCAAGATTTACAATTAGTTGCATGATGATGAGCCCATTTATAAATGCCACAACACAACAAATGACATGCACGTTATTCCAGGTTGTGATCAACCCAAACTACGAGGTTGCAGAATCCGACTACACCAACAACATAATGAAGTGCCGCAGCCGCTACGACGGAAATCGCGTGTGGATGTACAACTGTCAAACAGGTGAGCTCTTACTCATATCAAGGTGACGACGACAATGACGACGATTTTTCATTGTCATTGTTTCTGAATTCACAGGCGGCTCACGGAGTTCAGACAGCGAAGAAACATTTCCCGGCCTGCTGACCAATCAGCTTTTGCACAGGTAGACGGACAGAAAAACAGATGGACGGACATTAAGGAAGCGCTCAGCAGGAGTGTTTCACAACCACTAAAGGAGAAGGACATGGGACGGCGTACAAAAAGTACATATGGACGTTTGAACATAGTGCGCCATTGTAGTATTACATTCACAAGTTCACAGAAAGACACTTTTACGAAATGTGTCTATAAAATCCTGTTTCGATGTTGGTAAGCTGACGATGTGGTCAAAAGCAGCTATATTTCTTCCAACTGACTGTGAGGAAAATGATCCAGTAAATTATTCAATCTATAATGCCACATGCAGTACAGCTCTTATTTTGTGGTGAAATGTAAATTTTTGTATGTGGTGCTTTTTAATAACTGTCAGGGAACATTGCAGCCAAATATTTTTGTAAATGAAATGTGCCCACAATTACCTTTGAATGGTTAGTACAAGAACGTTTCAGCTCCATTTTGTCCAAGAAAAACATTTTGGTGCTACACCATGTTTCAGAGTTACATACATACATACAGAACACATGACTTTGCTTCTATTGTTTTACTTTGATTTTATTTGACATTCTACATGAACAAAGTAGCAAAAGGTAATGCTAACACAATGCTATTTGATTTTCTTTTAGGACTTGAACAGGACACAATTTAAAGTATTTGTATCTTCTGCCGATGAGTCTGAATTCCAAATACTTGACCTCACCTTTGAAAAGGTTTTATTTATTGACTTGCTTTTGGCTTACACATGCGCTCCATTATCACTTCATCTTCCGTTAAATTATTGCTGTCAGGAACCGTGGCGAAGCCTCAAATGTGTCTGTGAGAGAAATGCATTTTTTTGGTCATTTTGTAAATGTGACTAATTCCCTTCATTTTATAAGGGTGTCAGTCACCTGCTGCCTCACGGATTTGATTGAAATGTGAAAATGCATGACATTCTCTGTAATAAAGATCGATGGTGAAAGCAAAACCTTACAGTGATTTTGAATGCTTAAGCAAGAAGACAAACTCACAGGAGCACAAAAATAAAGACAATGTTAACACCCACCATGTCGTATGAAAGCAATAAAACAGAGAATATACTGTAGACTACATCTGAAACAGACTTAGATTTATTTTCGAACCTTTCCTGTCAAAAGAGCCATTTTAGGCCAAATAAATAGCAAAAAATCTGTCTGGAGCCACAAAACCTTTGAACATTATGATGAACGAAACAGTGTGTTATTGTTAGTCTCCTGTACTTGGGCCCAAGAGGCATTAGCTAATTTTCTTCTACCTTCCCATCTTCCGTTTTCGGATTTTTGTTTTTAAGAATCAAGAATAAATATTGTCATTATGCAAGCATAACGAAATTTTGTTCCAGCAGCTTTCGGCACAATTTAAAAAAGCACATAGTGTAAAATACCAAACTAAACTAAATAAAATAGATCAATAAAAAGTGCATTAGATTTGTGCAAATAGGCAAATATTGCAACATTTTGTTAAAGTGCAGTTTGTGTGTGTAATTGTTCAGATTTAGTTTTTCATATATCTTTTCGGTCTTTCTGTCAAATATCTGAAATTTTTGGCAACTTTATGTACATATGGTAATTTTCTGCCTCACCTCTTCCTTTTTTTTGGACATTTTATGGCTATTTTTGAGAGTTGTTTCTGCCCTTTTGCTATCAATTTTCTGACATTTTTGGCAATTTTGTGGACATTTTATGCTATTTTTTGGGATTCCTTCTTTTGTTTTTACATTTTATAGTTACTTTTGAAAGTTTTCTTTTCTGCCTTTTAAAAAAAATCATTTTTTTAACTTCTTTGGCAATTTTGTGTACATAATATGGTAATTTATGGGATTTCTTCTTTTGTTTTTGGATATTTTATAGTTGATACTTTTTGGATGTTTACCCCCCCAAAACATACACTAAAAAAGCCGCCTCCATGTTTCACAGTACGTACAGACTTGTGAACCTACACGTCTTTTATTTATTTACGTGATAAGTTTACTTACATATTTCACAAGTTCTACAGTATGTCACATGCAACAAACAATAAAGTACGTTCATGTTTTCTCCCAGTTTCTAAATGTGTGACATCCATCAGTCAAACGTAGATAGCATATATCAACAATATCAACCAGGTAGCTATCTGCACAGTTATTAGTACAAAATAGACAAAAAAGGCTAAAAACTACAAAATATATACAAATGCACATAGAGTGCACTAACTTTAGTTTACCCTGTTGCTGAGTTGAGCTCTGGATGTTGTTTGTAGTATGAATGAATAATAATTAGCGATGCCACATTCCCAATGTCAAAGTGCCTTGATATAATCTTGTTTCAGTATAAAATAATGAGCCGTTGCTTAAAATGTAATTTTGTTCGGCATGTCACAGAGCTTAGTTGCTATAGCCTCCACTTGACAGCAGTCTTGTTGCCTTCAGTCTTTTTTTTTTTTTTTTTAAATCAAAGTGTGTCTTCACAAAATGTTCTTGTTGGTTTGGGAGATGCATTCTTTTCAATGAACAGTGACAATATGTGCTTTTTTTCCCCTTATGAATTTGCATTCAAATGTTTTTTAATATGCTAAAAAGATAAGCCATATTTCTTTGTTGCATTTGATTTTTCTGGCTTTGCATGGTTTCTTCACCTGTACTTGCAAACACTTTCTGTCAGAAGCACTGCGCTCGTCCTCGTCCACGAGCTCGTCCACGTCCCTGTCCATTCAGGCCCAGAGCTCGGGTCACCATCCTCCTGGCAACAGCACTGTCCGTCTTCGGACGCGCCTTCACTGGCTGGATGAACTCTGCACGACACAATCGGCTCTTTAGTCAGGCATTCTGCATCCACTTAATGAGGAGGAAATGGTGAAGCATTTGAAAAGACAAATGTATCTTGCAAGGTTATTTTAGTTAAAGCTACTGAACGTAGAATATTCCATTTTGAATCGCTACTGCCACCTGCTAACGAAAAATGAAACTGCACATACCCTAAAAAAAATATAAAAAAATACAAACTCAGAACAATATAAAAATGAACTATAAATTCCAAAACTATAATAACCCTGGTATCTAAAATTTGAGAAATATAGTCCTACCTGCTCGTCGAATGGCCTTTCCTTTGGCCTTTTTACTGCCTTCAGCTAGTGTTCGAGCCTTCAGCAGAGGGTGGCAGATGGAGAGGGCATGCAGTGCTGCATTACATACAGACACACACCAACTCTTTTTTTTTATTATTTGATTACATTTTTTTTTTCAAAGATAGTCACTTCCACACACAAAGTCAGTACATTTACATCCACACATTAACTGCAGCTTTAGTTACATTTTGTTTTTGTTTTCTCATAGGAAATGTGAATTGATTGTGAACTGCCGTCGTTTAAAATGACATAACAGTATAATCTTAACTTTTATGATAATTAAGGAACATTCCTGCTTGGAAGAATAAAGTTACTTCTCATAAAGTTACAATGTTGAAAAGGTTATTAAATCAAAAGTCAGGTATTAGAATAGTATAAAATAGTGTTTTAGATGTTTCTATTTTTAACCAGAGCTAGCTAATATTTAAATTTCCTGTAGTGTCATATATATCCTGTTTGAGATCTCACCTGCCGTTTGAGTGGCGAAAATTCCCAAGGCGTGTGTGTTGTCCACCCACTTGATATTCATTCCACCATCACTGATAAAAACAGGAAAATACTGCTTTAAATTAGGCCTATTTCACTGGTACACATCCAGACTTAAGAACAGCTGAAGGTTGCCTACCTATACTCGGCGAAGGCGTCCAAGAGATCATCAGTTTTGAACATGGCAGGGAAGTCGTAGATCTCGATAACGTGGCCAAAGTCATCAGGAGTGATGAGCACATTCTCGTAAACGGAGTAGTCATTGTAGACATGCTGCAGGGTGAAAGTTGCACCTTCTTGCAGGAGTGTCTTGATCTGAGGGGACGAACGCACAAAAACATATTAGAAGAAGTTCACCAAAAGCATTACGGGTGGTCCAACCTCTTCAGTCAGATCGCATGTGGCAGATTTGTTCTCGTCATCCTCCAGGCTCAATTCACTCAGGCAGGAAAGTGCAACTTCATCCTTATCAAGGCTCAAATGAGCTTTCCCTTCTGTTAATATGTCATGTACAAGGGCGCTATCTGCTGCAAAAGGAAGGGATTCTTTTTTTAATTCGAGTAATGAATTTCCCTCAGATGAGGAAGAGGAGTTTGCTGGACTGGTGATGATGGCTGAAGTTGTTGACTCTTGGACTCTTTGGGATACTTGTGACTGTGAGTTCAGGCTTTGGAGACTCTGCCGTGCAGCTCTCGGGGTGTAAAGCGCCTTGTCCGGCCTCCTCGGTGCTCTGATTCGAGTTGAGGTGGAAGATTGACTTTTAGCAGGCTTTTCATCCAGGCTGGGGTTGCTCTCTGCATCAGTGTCTTCTTCCTGTCCCTCGGCTCTACAAAACAAATGTCCTTACTTAAACTGGGGGGAAAAACCCACTAAAGGTCAAAATGAATTATTCATATCGACTATATTTTGAGTTTCTGGCTGGAAATGTAATTAAAAAGTGGAAAAGAATGAGGACAAATTGAGTTTTCGTTCTTCACACTGTATGTGCTATACCACCTGAGTTCCGAGGGGCAAACCACCACCTGACGACACCAGCTCTCCCCCACAGAGAAGCTGGTGAGCTCCGGCAGGTCCTCAATGGTCTTATGGATCAGGTATCGTAGTCTACTGGGTAGCGGTGGGAACAGGAGGACACTGGACGGTACACAGAAGAGGCAGCTGAGGTCAGACAAGCATCAGGAAGCTTTTTGACAAGAAGACACTCAACAGTTATCATTCATTATTAGGCAACGTTAATTGTTGGCTAGTAGGCTACTATATACATTACTTACTTGTCATGTTCGAGATGAAAAGCAAATTAAAAGCAAAACTAAATCCTTATATTTTCCATTTCCAACGCTGTTTTCGTGGCGATGCGCTGTTTGCCATGAAAAATTATGCCGATTTTGGTGGTCTAAACATGCGTGGAATTTATCTATCACGCCTGGCCAAAATAATTATAATATCATGTGAAGGTTCTTGTGACATTTAAAATACATAAATAATCAAATTCCAACGTGCAATCAAAACTGTCCTAACTTATTTATCTTACCTGTTGGGGCTATTCTTCTGGTATGTTTCCAGCTCATCCAAGATCTGGTGTATAAATGCATTTTCTTCCTTTGGAAGGTAAACTCCGTCGTAGCAGGGGAACGCCAGTGTGGCCAGACAACGTAATGAATTTGTTATTGAGCCAGCTCAAAAGAAAGAGCAAACAAAAACAAAAAACGAAAATGATCGCACTGAGAATGTTTAAGCTAGCAACTCGACTAGCAAACTGTACTAGATACTCTAAAAGGAAGTCGTGTAACACTAGTGTTAAACGTAATTTTCAAACAATTGTATTGCGTCAAAACGTAAACATGTGATTATTTTTTAAATTATATTATATATATTATATTATATAATATTTTTCAAAATTAGAGCAGCTGAGTGAGTAGCAGAAGTGTATTTTAGTTCCATGACATTCGCCGGTTGGAGCTTTTACTGCAGGGACGGGTGCCGAGAGCAGCCAAAATTCATGCGACAAAAAAATGGCGATTTGTCAACGGGCGTAACTACTCCAATGATTATTTCATCAGTAGTTACAGAGCCTCGTGGTGTCCAAAGTCGGTCCTCGAGGGCCGGTAGTCCTGCAGGTTTTTGAGGTTTCCCTGCTCCAACGCACCTGTTCCAATCAACAGGGTCGTTATCAGGCTTATGCAGAGCTTGCTGATGAGCTTCAGCTGTGTTAGAGAAAGGAGACATCCAAAACCTGCAGGACTACCGGCCCTCGAGGACCGACTTTGGACATTTGTCACATATGTGTAAATATCATACCCAGTGGTGTAGTGGTCCCTGGAGAAGTGGGTATATTTTCAATTTTCACAAGGTAAAAATAATAATAATAATTTTAAGTAGTCCATAAAAAAAAAACATCCTCTTTAGGAAACGGTGACATGTAAGAATTAAAAATCTGTCATTTTTCACACTAATAAAATTATCATGACTTGTTTAAAACAGTTTGTAGTTACTACTGGTAACACAAGCAGTATGAAATGATATAAAATGCCATTGTCATGATGCAAACACGCAGTATATATACGTTATTAAAAAATTACAATATTTAGTGAACAATGGGGAAAAAAAGCAAAAAACGGTCTCGTTAGATTTAAGTATTGTTTTGTGCTGAATCTTAAACCATTTGTCCCCATTCTTGTGTTTTAACTTCAAAATCAAGCCTAGCAACTATAAAACGAAACTAGAGAACTAGCCACTGTTGAACGGTGTGCATCAGGGGGGATTTAGAAGTGGATCTACTCAATACTGACTGAACAAGAAGTGGGTATACTCCATATACCCGCGTATACCCTGGACTACTGTACACTACTGATCATACCTCCAGGATGAAATTATTTCAATGTATGGAGGTGTCTTGGTTTTGCAGTAACTAAGCCAAGCAGTCAGATTATCTCTAAACGGAATACTAAACAATTAAAATGCTCACTACGTGTACATGTACTGTTTATTAAAGAAACATTCAATAAATGTTTAGCTGAGTAATAAGTGAGATATAAGGGTAACGAGAAAGGACATTTACTAAGATCAAGATTTCCCAAACAAACCTCCACTGTGGATCTCACACAAATTTTTATTAATTTGCCATAAAAAGTCAAATGGCATTTCAATCATTATCAAGCAAAACATTTTTTTAAACACGCTTTTTAATGTTCAGCACGTGAAACTTTATGCAATGCATATAGTAAGTAGGTTCTTTGAACCAAGTTCTGTGTTGGATCCGCAGCTAAAAAAAAGTTTGGGAAACCCAGACTTAAATAAATGAAATAAATGTGGTTAATAAAAATGGTACACTCCCACAATAGCAAGCATGTGTGGAATGTGGAATGGTTCTGTGGTGGTCATAAAAACAAACATTCACAATACCAGCATATAATAGTCTCAGACAATTGAAGAGTCACACTTCTAATGGTCGTCTTATAAAACTGTAAAAATATAAAATTAGGATTCATAAAAATAAAAAAAAAGTCCGATTCCAGTTTAAACATTAACCCAATAACACAGTTCCCGATTACAAACTACTTCATCACGCCTCTGATTTCACAGCAACTCTGACCAACTAGCTGTTAAACACAAAACACTGGTCTAACTCTTCAAGGAAGAGCGGTTGATGCTCAACAATGGCACAATTTTAAAGGCCTGGTCTTGATCAGCTTAATACACCAACTTGTGTACAATAAGACAGTCACCACGTGTACAAAGAAACACAGGCAGCCAGAGGGGTATACATACAGTATATAAATAAAAACAACTGAGCAGGAAATTATTATATACATCGATTCAGGGGAAGAAGATGTCTGTGTGGACACATGATCAGTTGGTCACCAGTCTAAAGACAAGAAAAATATGATTGTGTAAGTACAATGAATAAGTAAAAACATTTGTTTTGCATTTGATATACGATAAAACCCCCAAATCAAATGCATCGGCAAAAAATATACAAACTACATAAAATACAGCATACCCTGGGCTTAACTTGTAGGGACAAAACTTCTGTCTTCGAAGACTGTAATTTCAACCTGAAAGATGGTCAGTTAAGAACAATTTCCAATGATATTTTAAAATGTATTTTGCTATTTGTCAAAAAATTATTCAACATGAGCACAGGATACGACTCTGAGGCCTCTCTCGATGGGGTCAGTCAGCAGTAGGCTTCTGGGAATGTAGACCTTCTCATTTTGGTCCTTAATGTATTTGGCGACCTTCTTTAACACCTGCACACACACAGAGGAGCAGTGGTAATTTATCTTAATTACACTTCTGTACGTACATATCAACAAAGGAGACTAGAAGAATTAACACAACATTTTATGAGAATAAAAGGTGTAAATCTGAAAAGATCTCGGACTCCTTCACCAAAAAGGTATTTTTGGACTTCACTGGACACCCAAATCTATGTGATGTTCTTTCACCAGATCGGCAAAAACATTTTCAGTATATATTGCTTCATGTCTTGATAATGATAATATATCACTTCCAAAACAGAACCAAGTTTACCTTTTCATACTGGGTCTCCATACAGAGGAATATGGTGTAGGCAGTGAGGCAGGCCAGGCAACCCTCTAAGTAGGATTTGCCTCCCAGCTTCTCTGCTTCGGCGTACAGGTTGTTTAAAGTCTGGACGGTCTCCTCAAAGTGTTGCCTATCGATCTAAAGAGCAACAAAAACAAGTGAGTCAGCATCGGTTTTGTTGCCATGTAAGTGAATAAATGTCACTTTAGTATGAATTTGTCTGGGTGACTTTGTGCAGACATGAGACATAAACGAGTAATTCTGATTCAGTTCGGACTGCGCACAATATGTGCGCGGGTCAATGACTTACCCTGGATTCGAGTTCGGCGGGGAACTTGTTCTGGAACTTGCAAAGAGTTCCTGAGCTGTAGTCCCTCTGGATGAACACCTTGGTGCTGACAACGGGCTGCTGGAGCTCCTGTAAACTGTGAGTCTTCACAAACAAATCACAATTTCTTTCATTTTCCACACAAATCACTTTGTCATAAACGTCATCAGTGTTTTTATTTTACAATAACTTGATAATAGCTGAAAGATCTTGTTTATTCGTCTACATGATTGTAGCGCAACGAACTCGTAGGCACTAATTGAGATTTGATACCTCACCCTTGCTAATAAAACTTAGCTTACATTTTGTGTAGCTACTTACTCGTTGGTAAAGACACTACGGTCAAATTTCGTTGTTGCCATAACAAACAATGGGTAAGCGCATTTATGTCGCTTACTTGCTAAGACACCTAAGCCTACTCAGGGTTTTCCTAGACAAAAACAAATACCAAAATGTCGTACCTCAGCCATACTGGACGTATCCCTCTTTGTTGCTGCGCATCTGGACTGCGCAACCAGTAACCACAGCAATGTGTGCCAACGTCACTTCTGGTGTGCGGCTTCAAATTAAAAGATACATTTAATTTTACAACAGGAGTCGTTTTCCATCATTTTTATGTTAGTTACATGGTAACTTAATGTATTTTACATCTCTTCTGTTGACCTCAGTGAGGTTCAGGTGACAGGTCTCTCAAACGTGCGTACTTCACCTTACTCCATTTTACAAGTTCAAACTCTTTACTTTTAGGCAGTTGATTTCCCTGCTCCTCCTGGGAATTCATTGGCAGCGTACTGATCATAGTGCTCCTTAATGGTGGCATTTGCATTTTGCCCCCTAAAATCTTTCACCTGCACTTGACCAGTAATTTTGCTGATTTAATAATATACATACTGCATATAATTGATTTGCTGCTGACATACTTCACGCCATTTATCGGTAAGATAGTGAAAATGTGAATATTTGCAAGTCAATTTAGTGTGTTCCCCTAAATTTTGTACTCCATTTTTTTAAGTGCAGCCCTGCCTGAAAGGCAGTGTATTTAGTGCTTTCTAGTGGTTAATTAAGGGAATGCAATGACCTATGTTCAAAACTCGAACATTTTGAAGCACATGCACTCTAGTGCCTCAGAGAGACCACACTGCAAGTCTCGAATTATGTTCGCCAAGTCCTCTTTTGGATGGCAGCGAAACCTACGTAATTATTGATTAAATAAAAAACGCGATGTGTGTGTGTGGGGTGTCTATTATTGAAATAGTGGGATTTTACAATTAATATTGAACACGTTCCCTTAATGTGTAGTTTAAAACAGTTAAGCACAGTTCACTTTAAGTGCCTCAGTGTGGTAGCCTGGCAATAGTCAGGTTGATTTGTGCTTCAATCAAGGGAGTTATCCACAATATGAGTCTTGGACTGCTCCGCGTTGATTTGCTCACTCGCTGTACAACACACGAAGCAGAATCATGTGCATATCTACCCAACTTTTGTTTTGACCAATCACAGCAAAGGATACAAATGTCACAGACATGCAACTGTTGTGACTAGCCGATATGGCATTGAGTTTATGTTGTCAGTTTTGCAATGTTGATATGCGGATACAAGAGACTAATTCAGTAAGAACATAATTGCAGCGTCCACCAGTGTCGCCATATTGGGTTTGTTTCTTCCCACGGCTTCGGGGCTTTTTGTTTTTGTCACAGTTTCATATCCCGTCCCCAAATACAATGTTGCTGTGATTGGTCCAAACCAACAGTGGTTCGTAGCGGTTGAAATCAGTGGGAGCGGTACTAGATGTATTCTCGGGAATTTGTGAACTCACAAATACCGCGAGAATACATCTTGGGAGAGCAAGGTTATCAGTGGTGGGGCCTGTGACAAAAATACTTCAAATACTCAATGTTTGACATTTTATTGAAATTGTGGTGTTGATTCACTGTAGTTGAAGTCTTAGTCAAACAGCCCGAAGCCCATGTCATCGTCTGACTCCTCAGACTCCTCCTTGACTTCCTCCTTAGCGGCAGCTGGAGCTGCTGCAGTCTTAGCTGCAACTGGTGCTGCCACTGCAGCAAAGGCAGATGGGTCAGCAAGGAAGGCTTTGACCTGTGTGACAAGATAACTCACCATTAGTAATGATATAATCAGTATTAAAATAAAAGACACATTGTGCATTTGCATTACTGCTACACTTCTCAAATACAAACCTTGTCTGCCAGGGGGAAGGAGTAGTCTGTCTCCACAGCGATGGCAAGAACTCTCTTGTAGCCATTGATGACAGTATGGGGCACAGAGGCAAGAGTGGGATAGCCAATCTCAAGAGACACACTGGCAATGTTCCTCACACCCTAGAGACGATGTAAAATATTTTACACTGAAGCGAAAAAAATCTTAGAATACTTGGGCTGGCACAACCGTTTCTGCTCACCTCCAGGAACCTGGCATGCAGAGAGGCCTCAGTGATGTCAAGCACATCGGGACTGTAGACGCTGCCATTGTCATACACTTGTTGGATGATGAGTCCGTAGGAGAAGGGGGAGATGTTTAACATGTTGAGCAGTGTAGCCTCGCTGGCACCAACTTTGTCACCAGTCTTGATCAGACCAACATCACTCTGAAGGAAACTGATTGGTCAGTTCAAGTTTGTACATGACATTGCTTTATTTTGCTTGCACTGCATGTTTTTAATTTTAAAAAAATTAACACGCTACTTTTATTTCTTTATTTTGCTTTTAATTTTCATTTATGTAGCACATTGAGTTAACCTTTACGAAATGCACTATATAAATAAATCTGCCTTAAATCTTACCAAAATTTCAATGGTTCCCCTAGAAATCTTGGTGGTAATGCCCAGAGCCTGGAAGAAGGAGGTCTTCTCAGGACCCAGACCAGTATTCTGGGCAGGCACTGTCACGTCACAGGGGGCAATGGCTCCAGCTCGAGCAGCAGCTGGCACCTGATTCATTCCAGAAAGATTACTTGGGTTATTTTTGACAAGCACAACACTACTTTCCATATGTCTGAAACCTTGCGTCCCTTGGCTGTCAGGTTTGGACAGACAGGTATAGCTGGAAACAGGTTATTGTTTGCAGGGGGAACGACAACACAGCACCACACAAGCTGCACTGTAACTTTCCTGCATACTGGACCCAAAATGTGTGATTTCTCAATTTATAAAAACAAAAAAATCTAAACAGTTTACAAATGCTGCCAAAACACCATCAATAAGTATCATTTGGTAGCAGGTGTCATCTGTGCATTACCTTGTTGGCCACCAACAGGTCCCTGACCTCTGCCAGATCTTCCTTGGTGAAGACAAAACCCACATTTCCTTTAATGTGGGGCAGAAGCCTGTTAAAACGAGACATTGCTATCAAAGTGCCAGTGTAAAAAGAATTTTAACGAAAAACATGTCTGAAACCTTGCGTCCCTGGCTGTCAGGGGGTTTGGACAAACAGGGATAGCTTGGAAACATCTTACTGTTTGCAGGGGGAACGACAACACAGCACCACACAAGCTGCGCTGTAACTTTCCTGCAACTGATATTTCAAAAAGTGGAAGCATGGGGGAAAAACTCACTTCTCCAAAGCAGGGTTGTTCTCCAGGTGGCCACGAATAGCCTTGCGCATCATGGTATTTTTACCCATCAGCACCACAGCTTTGCTACGCAGAGAACAACGGATGGTCTGCATCTGCTTGGAGCCCACGTTGTCGGCTCCGACGATGAAGCATTTTGGATAGTCATCCAAGAGTTGCTAGACAAATATTAAACATTAGTTAATGATTATTAACACAAACAGTATGAAGACTATAAATGCTTGCTGGTGGATACCTACAATGATTTTCAGAAAATAGTTGGACTTCCACGTGGCCCTGTCTTCCCTGGGCATCTTTGCAGTGCTGCCAAGGATTCGCTAAAAAGCTGTTTTAAAGACAAGGTAGTACCTGCGACCAAAAAGTACTAGTTTTGAAACTTGCATTTCATTATACACACTTTTTTTTTTTTTTTTTTTAATAACAGGCTAACAGCGCCTTTTATATACACCGGACTATTTTTGGTCTCAAGTACTTTCACAATCTATACTTAATGTGGCAAGACTGTAATATGTAGGTCTTGAGTTATATTAATAAAAAGGTTTTAAGAGTAAAACTGGTGCGATTTAAAAGGCAAGTTTATTGAACGAATATTTTTAAATGACATTTCATCCCAATAACAAGACGTACTATCATTATAAAGTATCGATACTATTTATTGGCAAGTATGCGAACGTAAATGAATATTTACAGGAAAAAAAGTTATTACAAATCAATAGTGAGGCTAAGCGGATCCGAAAAAGGATGGATAACCAAAGTGACACGTGCTAAACTGCTAACGCTCGCTAAGGTTAGCCAGCGGTTAGCAAGCTAGCGGTGCCTAACAGGCCTAACTACGTGGAGCCGTACAATTAAACATGCAGTCAAAATCCCGCAAATACAATAAAACTGTTGAAATCCAGACGACAAATTCCCCTTGTTGTCTACATCTGAAAATTGTCATTTTTTCCGGCGGCTTTACAGTCAACAAGAAGAGACTCACCGCGTCTGAGGGTCGCGTGGAAGAAAGAGGAAGCGGAAAGACACAAACGGTTCTTATAGAAAAGTGTTTGGCCAATCGCGTTGGACTTGTGGGCGTACCATGACAACTATTGGGCAATGCAAATGTCAGTTATGCGGAAAGAAAGTGTGCTTTGACATAAGGACTAATATTTCAAGTAAAACAACAAAAATAAAACAAAAAGTGGGATCTGATTATTTCTTTTAATATAAAATTGTATTTGCTTCCTTTCTACTGCTCTACACGACAGTCTGGTAGGTGGCGGTAATGCGCCTAACGTTGGTTTGCGAACCGTCAAATAAACTACTAAAGAAGAAGACGTTATCGCGATAAAAACACGTGGTAGCAGATTGAGCGGTCAGTCAAGTGTATTTTTTATTTTTAAATATAGCCCTTAATCATAAAAAAGACTTAATTCGCCAACCTAATAATGCTGCTACACCAACTTCCACGAGAATTGTGGGTCCAAGTACTGGGATATCTTAACGTGGCAGACAAGCACAGCGTCCGGGCGACTTGCACATACTTAAAGGAACTTGTTGACTGCAGATTGCTGTGGAAAGACTGGACTATAGTTCTGTCTTTCCCTAAAGCTTATTACACTCGACAGTTCTGGGAGACGCTACGCCGAAGAAAAGTCAATCAGGTGGTTATGAGAAGCACCAGAGAGAAGGACTGGAAGCAGTTATCTCGTGGCCTCCCGTCTGTCACCAAATTGATCGTGGACCAAAGCTCTCAAGAGATTTTGGGCTATTTGAAGAACTTTGCCCATTTAACGCATCTGTCTGTGAGATGCAGTTCCGACTCACTTTTGCCGAACGCCTCCACAATGTATGAAGCGGACAAGCTGACGCATCTGAGCATCTGTCAAGTGAGGTTTTCCTCGATAGCCATAAACCAGTTAATTGCTGCTCTCACAGAATTTAGGAATCTGACATCTCTGGTGTGTCATGACATTGGGATCAGTAAACAATGTTCAAAGACGATTCAAATAATACTTTGCTGCCTTCCTCGCCTGAAGCATTTGTCAATAGCTTGTGGGTGTCATGTGTCCGGACAAAATGTCTTTCCAACTTTCCCATTGAAGGCGACGCATCCACTATCCAGTTTGGAACTCATTCACATGGATTATATAGTACCACGTATGCTAACGAAGCTACTGCTCAATTTGCAGACACTGGTTCTCGTCTACAGGTCCTATATTTACGGTTGCGCCACTGAATCTGTCGCGTGGGACGTTGCCAACGAGAACCTGGCAGGATGGCTGAGTGGCCTCCATCGACTGTCAACCTTGGTCATCAAATATAGTGGGCGCGTAAACGGATACGCCAATTCCATCCCAGCTTCGGTGAGCCGGCTCACGCTCCGTATCCCCGGAACAAGCACAGAGGAGATTGCGTCCATTGCATCGCACGTCCCCAATCTCCGCCATCTCCATGTAGACTCCTGGCCCATAAATAATGGAACTTTCGCTGCTCAAATCCCTCAGCTCTTCCCAAAACTCCAAAGTGTCAAAATCAGAGGTGAACATGTGTCAGAAGAGGACTTTTTAGGCTTTCAGAAGATGGCGGACCTGAGGCATGTGGAGCTGTTGGATAGTAATCCTCACTCGTCTAAAATGGTTGCAAAACTGCAAATGCTCACTAACTACAGAATTAAAGTTACAATTGCATGTACAGAAGACATTTTGGACTGTCGCTGCAGCTATTAGTCACTTTTTGACACCAAAAAACAGTGACGCGTATATACGACCTACATTTTTAAAATATATTTTTCAAGTAAAGCAACAATGGATCCACTTGTACTATATCATGTTATTTTTATTTCTATCATGTCAAGCGGTTTACTGATGTTGGCAGATGGGCCTTTTCAAAATAATCATAACCGGATGGAGTTTTGCCAATTACACACCAATATTTTCTTACTTTGTTTGTTCACTAAGTGAAGCTCTGACTCTATTAAATCCTGTAAGGAAGCATCATGGGAGATGTGCGTGTCTCAGTTAATGCAGCCAGTTACCACAATGGAGCGGTTTGGGTTAGATTTGTGCTGCAGAAGCTCCTGAGCATGATAATACTTTTACAGCAGAATCTTTGTTTCCAAGTAGAAATGTCCAATGGGGGGGGGGGGGCATAACTAATATATGTTCTGAAATCCACCGTGTCTAACAGGAGAGTTTTGTGTAAATTCCAGCTTTTGTGTGACTGGACCAAGGTTAACTTATTATAGTTCATACATTAATAAAATAAACTAAAGTATGTAATGTTTTACGTTTACGAAATTAAGAGACCCCCCCAGCCCCTTCCTCTCAAAAAATACATTAAAACTCAATTTTACGTTTATAAAAGTAATAAATGTTTATACTTTTTTTTCAGTCTGTCAATTTCATACATGAGTTTTCAGGGTTTATTTTAAATGTATTTCAGTATTACTATTTTCCTTTATTACAAAATACTTCAACCTTTTTTTACATTATTAAACTTGCACTCAAATATTACTTATATAAATTGAACTAAAATGAAGCATTTTTTTTTAAATAGACAAATTTTATGTTTCAAATTTTTATGTTACATTCGAGAAATATAAAAAGTCGGAGTTATCCCACTCGGATTGTCACAGTTCTGACCTTAAAGCGTTCGAGACGAAATGTAAACAAAGATGGCTGAGTGATTCCGATAAATTGTTCTGGTTAACGCAGTCAAATCACGTGTTACATGAACATATGTCAAATACCGTTAGATGGAAGTCGGTCCGTGAAGTCGGGGTCCCCCACCCACCGACGTCACAAAGGGGTGTTTCGTTCCTGTGCAAACTTCCAGAGATGAAGTCTGAAAGTCCGACTTTTCTTGAACGCAGCATTAAAACTGAAGGCTCCTCTGGATACATATTTCTTGATTAGAAACTTTGTTTCGGGGAAACTTCTCTCTCTCGCGCTTTTTTTTTTAAAACTAACAGGAAAAAAATGTCTGTTTGTATAATGCCCCTGTTTGTGAAAAATAATCAAAATCTTTATCAGACTGAAACTTTGACTTTGTGTTGACAAGCAGGACTAACAGAAGTCACAAACCAATGCCAGAAATAAAGAGCTTATTTTATTTGCATTGGTTAGATCAATCAATTTGTAATCAGGCCCCACATAAGCTTACATAGAACCCAAGCAAGCCAAAGTTCCTTTGAAAATAAAATTCCCCGAGATCACAAAATGTTTTCTTACATATTTTGCTTAATCTCGCTTGAAATTGCAAGTCAACCCCAAAAATTCTTTACAATAATATGTTGTATATGCCCCCACTAATCTAAACACGGCATTCTGATTCATATTGCGTTTGTGGAATACGAGTTGAGCAGCAAAATCTATCCATTTTTATCCATCTCTTAGGGCGCCCATTTTGTCACTTGCTGTCGAGTGGAAATGACATCATAGTTGTTCAGGTAACAACCAATCAGGGTTCAGCTTCAGAAAATAGGTGAATCATGATTGGTCGCTACCTGAGCAACTAAGATGTCATTTTCATTTGACAGCAAGTGGCAAAAAGGCTGCGGCCTGAGACAGATCAAAGTGGATGGATTTTGCTGCTTGACTCATTCCAATGACACAAACGCAATATTTATCAGAAAAACATGTTTAGACTAGTGGGGATAAGAAAAGTTTGGGGTTGACTTTCCCTTTAAAAGCTCGTCTTCCTTGACAGGCAGAAACTAAGAGGTAACTGTAAGAAGACTACATGGAGAATAAAAATCTCTTTCTGCTAACATTTGCAGGCTAACAGTCTAACTGAAGGTGAGATATGTGAAAAGCTGTGAATGTTTAAATCAGCACGATGTGTACAGTCACTGTCTCACCAAGGGGCAAAATTTCCCCTCTTTTCCTCCTCTGCTCTTCTACTACAGTGAACATGTGCACATTTTGAAAGTAGATGCAGCACAGCAGACAAAAGTCTCCCTGAATTCACACCAGAAAGGCTCAAATCACAGGCAAGACCACACAGTGTATTCGACCTTATTGCATTGACACATTTGGCACGTTGCATCCTCCACCTTACAACTCTTAATGTATATTCAACACATGGCACACCCGATGATGAAAACTAAGCGTGTGGAAAAAAGTCATGGCGTGACTAAATACATGTAGCACACAACAATCTGCTACCATTTGGCACTTGTAGCAACATCACAGATTTGAGTTTTGAAAGAAAGAAAGAAAAAAAAATAGCACTGGGTTTTCTTCGACCTGCAAGCTCGTAAAAGTGTGTTTATGTGTGCATGGCAGAAAACAGGCTGGACTACCATCAGCCTGCATGCCAGTAGAGCCAGCTCTCTCCACAGAAATGCACACTACAAATATATATTCTCATCAAAACGGAGACAAAACACAGTTCTGTCAAACGCTCGACAGCATAGAAATGTACTGTCGATTCCGATTGTGATGTCAGCTGGCTGCTAGGGCTTATAAAACTACAGCATGTAAACAACAGTAGCATGCACTAGCATAAACCACTTTTTTGTATTCAATACCGTGATCATTTCACAACTGTAAAAGTACGAAAAACTGAACAGATGCATAATTTGTGCTGCTAAGAATTTGTTACAATTTTAGAAATTGTGCATGAAAAAATAAAAAAATGTTTTTTTAATGCACTTAAAGTCAAACATCACTAAGCGTGCCTATTTCTAAGTGAATGGCAGAATAGAAAGAAAAAAACAAGGCTACTCCCTGTGGTATAAAATTACTAATGTGTAAGAGTCACCTGTAGGTTGCCAACTAACGTTGATTACACTTTGAGTGAGGGAAGAATTTTTTGGGTCAATCACTGATCAGTGAGTTTGAGAGAAGAAAGATAATTGACCACTAATTCGATCAGACGATGGAGCAATGTAGTTTTTTAAACAGCTTTTATATTTACTCCACAGTCAACCGCCGCCATTTGCGGGGGATATGGACTGGCCCCGCCTACAAATAGCAAAAACATGGATAATTCATGGCAATTGAAATGCATAGGGGGAAAAATTTTTAACCCAAAAACTTCTTCAAAAATCTACGGAAAAGGATTAATTAGGGCCAGTGAAGAGAAAAATTCTCGGAATTCAGATTTTCTGACTTCCCCTCACAATTCATAGCTCCATGTCACAAAGTCAGAATGGGCCCTTTGCACAAATCCACTACTTCCTGTACTCAATACCACTCCTTCATTTCCTGTCTTTAATGATTGGACAAACTGATTAATCCAGATGTGTCTGGCCATTGTCGTTGTGGTTATTGAGGTCAGGCACATCTGGATTAATCAATTTGTCCAATCATTAAAGACAGGAAATGAAGGAGTGGTACCGACTTCAGTAAGTAGTGGATTTGTGCAAAGAGCTCATTCTGACTTTAAAGACAGAATTCTCACTTTAAAGTCAGAAGTCTGAGAATAAAGTGAGGATCCTGCCAACCCTTTTTTCTCTCTTCACTGGCTTTAATCCTCTTCTGTAAAAATCACTGATAAACATTGAATATAACATATAATGTCTTATTTTGCTGAGCTGATCAATGACGTCATTGATCTGCTCAAAAATATCGTCCGATCCCGATCCAATCAGTCTAGCAAAAAGGTACCAAAGCACCTAAAGCCAGTAAGCATCCAATTTTTTCCCCAATATATATGCACTTTAACTGGAGAGTATAAAAATAAAAGTCACACTAGCTTGTAAAATTGAGCGTGTGACAATTGTGACAAGTCTCATCAAGAGATCTGTGTTTGGAGAGAGCAAAGACAAAGAACTGCTTGGAGGTTTGCTCATAGATTATTCACGCCGATTGGCTGCACAAATGCCATAACTGCTCTCCGCAATGCATTCAGTCAAGCGGCTGACTAACTTTAAACTTACACAAACACATTGGGAGATTTGTGTTATTTTGTTAATGATTCATACTAAAAAAATCTCTTTGGGCTGGCTGATAAAATACCTTTAGCAAAAGCCTGAGAGTTCGGGCAGGCAATGTCACAAGTCGCAAACACGAATCTGTGATGGTGTCTCCAACTCGTGCACGTGGTACAAAAACACCAACTGTGCGCGTTTAGACGAGCAAGGAGAAGGCGCACGAGTTTAACTGAAGAGTTTAATAAAGCAACCGTGGCAGTATGGCTTGTCATTCTGCTCCTTAAAGGTGCCCTTGTTGAGCTGCTTGAGGCAGAAAGCGCACACAAAATGTTCCGGGTGAAATTTCTTGCCCATGGCTGTGATGCAGCGGCCCGTGATGGCCTTTTGGCAGCCCGAGCAGAGCGAGCCACGCCGCTCGTGGTAGTGCGCCTCGCAGTACGGCTGACCCTCGTGGTCAAAGAAGCTGCCGTTTATGAACGGCGTGAAGCACTCCTGCCAATGACAGTGAACAATCAAACAGGGCGGCTTAAATTATTATTATTTTAACAAAAAACAAACAGGAAATGTTATTTCTACGTCAAGCAAACGGTATGAGTCGAAGCTCTCACCCTGCAGACGAAGCATTCGGGGTGCCAGAGTGAATTGAGTGCGGAGATGTAGTTGTCCAGGATGGCCCGGGCACAACCTCCACACTTGGGTGCGAAAATGTCAAAGTAGTCCTTCCTGCAGTACGCCTTTCCATCCTTCTCATGAAAGCCTGCAGGGAAGAAATGATTCATGCTGACACTCCTGCATGTTTTTTTAATAACTCCAACCTGAATCTGCCCCTGTGAGGTATTCATAGTGCTCTCGTACCTTCTGGCCCAAAGAAGGCTCCGCACTGGGCGCAGAAGAAATGCTCGGGATGCCAAGTCTTGTCCAAGGCAGTCACCACTTTCTGTCAGATTGGCAACAATCACGGTCAGTTTGTCCAAGGTGTCTGCTACTAATATTTGAAACCAATAAGACACCGCTCATTTTATGGAAATGTGTCATATGTTTGAAATAAAACAGTACTCATTGTAAAGTGTGGTGCCTACACGTACAGTATAAATAATGTGTATCTTATAAACTCACCACTAGGGGGGGCAAGGTCACAAAAGACCGACTGCAGTAGTCTACATGAAGTAATTGTAGCAAATCAATGGAAATCTATCTAATGTCAGATTATGCAAATTACATTTGCGCACGCACGCACACACACACACACACACACACACACACACACACACACACACACACACACACACACACACACACACACACACACACACACACACACACACACACACACACACACACACACACACACACACCTCTAAGAAATTGCAATGCAAGAACTAAAACACAAATTCTGCCCTTACAAAAATAACACTGGGGAACAAGTTGGGGAAAAGATCCTGTTCAGACTGATTGAATCTAAAATTGGCATGCAGATTCCCAAAATTGCAGTCATTTTTTCTCTATCACGTTAAGTTTAGTCTCCACAGCCAGCAAAATTCCACTGATTAGCTGTAGTAAGACAGTAGAAAGAAGAGCTGATTACAATTGGGTTCGTCTACAGCTGCCGGGCAACTTGTTTATGCAGTCACAATTGAGACGGTATATTGAGAGGCGTGTACAGCTCCCAATTGGTCAGAACTGTCAAAAACTACAAATACAACGCTAGCATAGTAGCAATTAAGAAGATCATTCTGACTTTTCTCTTAGCCTTGTGACCATGGACATATCAGTAATACGTTCTATGGTGTTTTAAGATGTTGATGTAGTTTTCAAAGCTTGTAACTATACCATCTTTGTGTTTTATTAGCAAACACATGCATTTCAGATTAAAAAAAAGAAAATGGCGAACCCATAGCTCAAAACCTTGATGTGATAGAGAAAAGCTGACATCATCTTTGGATTCTGAACCCAAAATTAGTTATAAACAGCTGTCAGATTACGCATAAAAAATTCTGTAATTCAGTTTGGTCTGACGTGGTCTGAGAGGTATTAATTTAAGATGTAGTGCTGTCACTATCGAATATTTTTAGAATTGATTAATCTATTGATTATTCAATCGACTAGTCCGATTCACTTTAATTTTGCATTACAGTGTATTACAAAAGCACCCCCCCCCCACAATTATGGTTTATTAACCAGTGATTGGTGTTTATTCCGTACTTTGTATTCGTATAGTGATTGAATAAAAAGGGTGATTGATGTTGCCCTATGTTACCGGTCTGCTCATTAACAGATGTTTGCAAATGTCTTATTTTGATTAAACACAGAAGATAATCAGTCTTCATTCACGAAGGGCCACAGAAATCAGTGAACAATTACTGTTGATATGATATAAACGTCTCCAAACGATTATTAAAACAGTTGTTGATTAATTTGATAATCGATTACTTGGCAAATATTCAATTAATTCTGAAAGCTCTATTAAAATGTTAATTATGACAGCACTATGTACCATTTGCACTTCTACTATGCAGCTGGCCACTTGAACTGTTTGTAATATTTTGGTTCGGAGCTGTTTTTTTTCTTTTTCTTTTCTTCTTTTTTACTATTCATGCCGGTTGCTCTTGAGAGAAGTCAAGTGTGGATTTGTCAAACAAGCCCTGAAGCAGCGCATTGGAAAATGTTGGGAGTGACTAACGTTGGACATTCCCCGGTTAAAGTCCGCTTGCCTACTTCCCCTTCCAGAGACGCTGGGATTGTGCGTGCATGGAAATAAAGATACGAGTGTGTCATGTCTGTCTATCCCACACAAGAAGTCACTCATCCAATAATGGCCATGTTCCATTAGCCTATGAATAAATAAGTAAAGGATATCCACCCATCCATGAGTGCAGTAGGTTATGGCATGAGTGTGTACATGTATGCATTACTCACATCCAGTATGGGCCCATTACAGTAGTGGCATCTTGGCGAGAAGAGACTGTGATAGTCTTTCTCGCAGTAAGGTTGTCCCTCGCGCTCAAAGAAGTTCCTGGAGCCGATCTCGTCCTGGCAGTGGGTGCACACAAAGTGCTCAGGGTGCCACGTTCTTCCCATGGCAGTCACCACCTGAGGGATTAACCGCACAGGGGATTAAATGCGAATGAGCTGCAAGGGAGAATTTCTATTAATCCTCATTTTGTATCCTCAAGCATGTTATGCTGGTAACCTAATAAAATGTTGTCCATGTTTATAAAGTGTCAGGTGAAAAGGAATCACCTGTCCAACTATGGGCTTTTTGCAGGCCCCACAGACGCCTTTAGCCACAGTCTGGACTCCCAGCCTGTTCAGGTCGGATTGCAGGCTCCCCAGCATGTTGTCCAGTTTATTGGCGGGTTTGGCTGGTCCAGTGGGGGACGTCTTTCCCTGCGACTGGATCTAACAGGTTTTACAGATTTAGTACGAGGGGTTAAAAAGGCAAGAAATGGACCACATCTTTTTTCAGGCTTTCTTGGCTGCTCAGGTCAGCGATGAAGTTTGGGACAGAAAATAAAAAATGTTCGCACCGTTTTCCTTTTTTTTGTTGTTGTTGGCAAATACTAGTGTACGGTACTGTTCACCCTGCATTTTTAGCATCAGACCAAAAGTTGCCAAGTAAAAAAGGATGTTCAGAGTCACAACCTGATTGGACAGCCTTTTAGAAGTGTGATGGAACTCAAACTATCAAAACAATAATGCAAAATTAAAAAGGATTCAGATGTATGTGTCAATCTTTTTCTGTTATAATTTCATGATTTCCGTGTCTTTGGTTGATGGAATGGTCACATTTAAGCAAACATTGTTTTTTCATGTGACCTAGATTCGCATGTTGGCTGCACACGGGTTTGGATGATAGCATTAACACCTGACAAAAAGAACTGTAACGCAATCATGCCACAGTTTTGTTTGAACAAGGTATGTTCAATACCACTATTTTTACTCACTGTGAGTACTTACAGAACATCAATATCTGTAGTAATTTTAAAGTTAAAGTACCACTGATTGTCACACCCTTCTAAGTGGGGCAACATTTGTTTTCCGCATTTGACCCCTCCCCTGAGGGAGCGGTGAGCAGCAGCAGGGGCCGCGCTCAAGAATCATTTGGTGATCTAACCCCCCAATTCCGACCCTTAATGCTGAGTGTCAAGCAGGGAGGTAAATGGGGTTTTATAGTCTTTGGGTATGACCTGATTGAACCCGCAACCTCCCAGTCTCAGGCCGGACACCACTAAGCCATAGAGCTGATATATCAAACTTCATTTAACACAATGAAAAAAATGTTGAACAAACATTTCTTTCTTACGCGGATGATAATGTGTCAAATTGCTGCAGTATAGCGCCAACTACTCAATATCAGATTTGTTTTGCCTTTAGTATTGGTGGCTGGTATCCACAAGTACCCGATAACTTAAAATAAGCCAATATCAATCTATCCGGTGTACCATTACTCATCCAACCATAGTTTGAACCTAACCAAACCAAATTAGCTATCCTTTTAAAATTAATTACAGGGCTACTAGCTTTTGGATTTCTAATTTCACAATAATCAAAGACACTGTGGGGTAAAAAGGTATTTGGCCAAAATCCAATAGAAAGTCTATGGGAAACTGGCCAAATACTGTAATTCTTGCCCACTGTATAACGTAGAAATAGGTTAGTACCGATCGCAGTTATCGGTATCGGGCCAATACCCTGCCTTATTCAAGGTATCGGTACTCACAACAGCATACAAAATCAGTATCAGCCACCCTTCTTGTGGCCGTTTTACGATCAGAAACTAGAAACAACAAAAATAGAAAATAGCCATTAATTGCATGCAATTTTAATGATAAATGTTATATTGGGCTATATAGATCTTTTAAAACGATCCGTCATTGTCTTTTGGCAAATTTTACATATAAAAAGTACTAGTGGTATCAGTACCGGTGGTACCTACTCAAGAGTTGAGTACTCATACTGTTATCTGTCTTAAAAAAGTGTTATTGAACATCCTATATATAATATGTGGGTCTGTTTTTTTAACAGAGATTATTGAAGCTCAAACATGTTTCAAAAAATGCCCCCCATTTGTGGTGATGATACACTGGTATAGCTGACTGGTCTTTGAGCTATGCCGCCAATTAACGAGTGTTCAGTATGACAGGCTATAAGTGTAGCGGTAAATGTGCAGCCATATGGCAGATGAAGTTTCAGTAGCAGTGCAAGCCAACCATTCCTGCACACAGCCAGGAGGTGTGACCCTCAACTTGCCTCTAAGCTCTTAAACTCAACTCAGAACACACAACTCGGGGCTCTGTCATACATCAGAATTAGAAAAAGGGGCTCGCTATCTGTAGCCTGGGTGTCAGCGCCACTCATAACCTGCACTGGCTGGGTTTCAGGCGACGCGCAAAGAGGTTATCCGTTTCCAGCTTGCTGCCAAAAACAGACCTAAGGATCACACAACCCTGTGGCTGCCATAAATACAACAGGTATAGACTGCAGTTTGAATGGTTAAGCAAATGACTGTAGAGATTGCGCCAGTAGATTTAAAGGTCACCAAATGGAAGGATTTTAGGGTGAGAAATAAGAAAAGAGGTGAAGAGAGTTGAGCCATGCCTGAATAGGTGGGAAGAGGGCGTCATACTCGGTCTGACAGCACACTGACATAAAGACCTTGGGGGGCGGAGGTGGAGTGACGGGCTTGGGTGGGGGGCTTGGTGATGGAGGAGTCTGGACAGGGGGAGGCGTGGGCTCCCTTGGGGGAGGAGTAGGCTCCTTGGGGGGCGGCGGGGTAGGTTCCCGAGGGGGGGGAGGCGTCGGAGGGGGTGGAGGGAGCGGCAGCGGCGGCGGTGTCTGTTTTACTGGGGGGATCTTTTTGGGAGCTGGAGGGGACTTCTGAGGGGAGAGGACTTTTCTCTGGGGGACAGGAGACTCAGGAGGGATGATGATCTGGAGAGGGAGTGAGAAAGGAAATGGCAAAGAAGAGCGAGTAAAGCACAAGAACAGGGAAGAAGAAGAAAGGATAAGTTACAAAGCAACTTATGTCCAAGATTACTCACCAAAAGTAAATCTCAATTTTAGATTTCAACTGAATGTGTCTCTAACGTCTACCTTATCCACTGGCGGCAGGGCTCTTTCTTCACGTATTCGCTGCGGGTTTGACATCACGATGACGCCTTCCGTCAGCCAGTCGTCGGGCTGTCGTTTACGCCGGCGTTCCGCGCGGCCGATTCCCAGTTTCCCCTGCAGCTCCTCAATGAGCCGATCTTGGGAATGACTCTTATTCACAATAACGGGTCCCATTTTACGGCGCACTATTCCGTCCTTGTACATGGGATGCACGTTGGCGGTCTCTTTTGTGCGACGGATAACCGACTTGAGCTGGAGGGTAGATTATAGTGGAGGTTGTGCAAAATTCCATGGTGGCGTTTCAAGCACAGGAAGATCAATCAATAGCACTTCAAACAATGCTCTGTATTTGCACCGCACACATTTATCCCCAATTGAATTTCTTGTGATGGGGAAAAAAAAGTCATTCTCGTTTGTCACTGCAAAACAAAGCTATTTTCTATTGGTAAGTGAGGCATGGCATACCGGAGACTCAAGACAATATAGATCCATTACAACGCTTGCAAAGCAGTTTGCACGAGCAAAAGCCAGTCAGAGGATCAAGGGAAAAATATACTGTGTATTAGGGATGTTCAATACCACTTTTTTCAGACCAATAACAGTACGAATACTCAACTCTCTAGTCACCAATACTGATAAAAGTAGTACTTTTGATACATAAAATTTCCCAAAAGGAAAAAAAACTATGACATATGATCATTTTAAAGAATAATTTATCCCAATATAGCATTTTCCTAAAAAATACATGAAATTAAATGGCAATTTTCTTTTCTTCTAGTGGTAGTTTCTGATTATAAAGTGACCACAAACGGTGATCAGTCACCGTTGCTTAGGGATAGACCAACCATGGACGATTATCGGTGCCGTTACTCAGCAATTTGACGAATATCAGCGTAGGGCTTTTTGAAGAATCATATTGCCGATAATAGATCAATGAGCCTTGCAACTCTCTGCACCTTCTGTTTATATGTTTGAAATTAAAACTAAGATGAGTAACAATGTAAAATGTTAAAAAGTATAATCTGAAAGATTTGTTTTGGCCTGTCCGGGACGTTTCTGTGCGGAGACTCAACGTTTTCCTTCCAGCCAAGCCACGGATGCAAGCTACTATCAGTGGCATATGTAAATTTAGATGTGTGAATGCCAGCTTTTGATTGGTGGCTTGGTTTCACGCTTGTTTCTGGTTGGCTGCTGTTCTCGGCTTTCTCGAGCATCAGTTTTGAATTTACAAACAGCAATTGCAATTGAAAAACGTCGCACAGTACCTTTTAATTATTTTATTTATTTCAGATATTTGGAAATCTTGCAAAACTTATTTACTGTTAAAACAATAGGAAACTATTTGTTTAAGTTTTTATTTAGCTTTTAAGATATGCTAATGATCTTGGGAGGTTGTCTATTGACTAAGATTACTATATATATATATATATATTTTTTAAAGATGTTCAATTATGCTTAAAAAGAAAGTTAAGAGTTGGAGTTTTTATTTTTTTTTTATTTTTTTTTTGACACCAATATTTTCCATTTAAGTGAATGTGAATGTCAGCTCCAAATATTGGTTATCAGCCTCCTTGACTACCAATAATCTGCATTTGTATCGGCCCTAAAAAAAACAAAAAAACATTTCGGCCTCTCTCTACCGTGACAAGTACAGATACCCTGAAATAAGGCCAAGTATTGGCACTTACGAATCCCTATACTATATATTTGCACAGAAAAAAGTCTGACAAAAGTTTTCATCTTGACGTTTGCATCATTGCTGGTTGCGTAAACATAACAGGCGAGGTCCTATGCCGAACAAAATTGTTGACTCAGGCAAGTAGGAGCATGCAGTCACCCTATTAGTAATTCTTTCAACATCAGCCACAAGAAACCTTTACAAACCTATCCCCCTTTATGAGCCTTTTGCAATTCTTATGCAGTGACACTCCATGCATCACACCACACTGAAAGTCTACTTTTTTACAGCTTGTGCTGAATTGTAGGAACCTCTCTCCCAATATTTCCTAGTTACATTTCCTTCATGCCAGCTTATTTTTGGAGCTTATTTGATGCATCTCCTACTTGGCCAGAAGCAGACAAACGCTCAATGGCAGATGGTTGCTGTGTGGGTAGATCCAGCGTTGCATCTGGTGTCCCTGGGCAGGTGGAGGGGGTGAAACACTCATCAATCCAACTGGCTTCCGTCATCGGCGTCAGGGTCCCCTCTCGGCTCACATCTGGGTACATGCCATCATCTTCATCCCATGGTCTGTACTCATCCTCAGGCGCATGATAAGCGAGTGGCTGGTTTGCATCCGGATGAATGGAGTCGGGTGCTAAGAGTTTTTCTAAGGCGTTATCCAATACAGGCTCCCGGCACGGCCAGGTTAAGTCCATTATTTCACTTCGCTGTTTTTTGGTAGGAGGGGAAGACGGGCTAGAGGGCACTGCAGAAAGTGAAACTGGTGAATCTCTGGGACTACTACTAGCATCTGCAACCATGTAGGTCTTTTTGATGACTAAAGCAGGACTCTTTGGAGCTGTACTTTCACTTTTTCGAATTGTTGCTGGACTTGAAATCTTTGGACGCGTTACTAGGTGTGCAATCTGAGGGGCCAATTCTGGAGTACAACTTTTGGAATCAGTTCCTGAGCTAGAGACGTTGAGGACCATCTCAGGACTTGCGAGCTTTGGAGCTGGACTTGAGAGTCTTGGAATTAACACTGGACTCTTGGGAACACTACTTGAAACCTGACCTGATATTTTTGGAACGGTTACTGGGCTAGTAGACATTGGCAATGTTTCTGGAGTTGTTGATGTTACTGGACATTCATTATTTTCAAATATATGTTGGCCATGATGTACAGGTGCTGGACTGTAATCTTTAGGAGTTGGGCTCAGACTCACAGACTGTTTGGACAAACTTAGTGGATTTGGGTTGGAAGCATCAACTAAACAGGGATTCCGAGCAGCAGGGTCCGAAGTGAAACTACTTGAATTTTTTCCCAGTGAACTTGAGGCTTTATTAGTAGCGACTTCGGTGACTGATGAACTAGATGAGCTCCCAACTTCAGTTTCAATAGGTTGCTTTGGGGTACTAGAAACACTGCAGCTCTCAAAACGAGCGATCTCTGAGGTGACAATGCCACCAGCTTCTTTTTTGGGTGTTGTAACGGTGACAGTCGAACTAGCGGTGAAGGTAGGGGTTGAACAACCGTCTTCATCTATGTGAAGTTCCAGAGGAAGATTGGTACAAGATGATGTGGTGTAGCTAGATAATGGATCAATATCCACAGAAGACTCAATATGGGTAATTGAGGACGGAGTGTCAAGGGTTATCATTGGTGAGGCTGCAGGATATGAGGGGTCTACCACTTCCTGGTTCATTGACAGTTGAGAGTCAGACTACCGGTAACACATACATACGTAAAAACAAAGACATGGACAGTGATAGAGAAAAGAGAAACAGACCAAGAAAAATACGTTGAGATGAAGGGAATGGAAGGTAATGTTTCACAGACTCACAAAATGCCAAGACCGGGCTTACACTTTCCTTTTTTAACTCATCGCGATTAGATTTAGAAATGTATCTGGAGCGGTGGTTCTTAACCACTAAGATGGAACCCAGGGGCAGCAGAAACAATGAAAACAGTGGAGGCCCCAGAATTGAACCATGTAGAACACCTTACGTTCCATTATACATGTGAATTCAAATTTAACATATTCATCCGACTACCTTCTTTTTCTGCTCGACAGAGTTAGTATTAAGGGATTACAATAAAAACTAAATCACAAAATGTACCATCACAACGGTCAGAAGTCGACTCCCGAGGACACTAAATTCCCTGCAATGTAGCGCAATCACCTGCAGCCAATGATGGCCAAGCATCATGAATCATTTGAGTCGAGTGTGTGTCTTGACCCCTGCCAAACCCCTGAGACTGACTCTCTGAACCCCTGGGGTTCGATCGAACCCAGGTTAACTTATTCACTCGCAGCCATTTTTACTGAAGCAACGACCTTCTTCTGTTTTACTGGATTTTGACTGATTTTGCAAGGCTTACAGAATAATGTGTTCTATTGCTATAAAACCCTACTAAAAGAAAGATGAGACTCTCTTCTTTCAGGAAAAAAAGTACATTTGTATCTGTTTCCATTTTGCAGCAATTAGCATTAGAATATAGCTAAGTTTAATCATTATTCACAAATCTGTTTTGAACTGTGGGTAAATCAGCTTGTTTTCAACATGGCCCTGGTTGATGTCTTATACTCTGCTGCCACCTGCTGGCTGTTTTTGTAATAACTACTATTGCTTTAACCGTTCTCTGCAGTTGAGAGGCTGCATCAAATCTGTATGCTCTAGCACAAAAAAAACATTAAAAAAAACGTATAAATACATCTTTGGGACAGTTAAAACATTTAAAATAGAACGTATTATATACGTTTTTGGGAGCAAATGAGTTAATAACCACTGCTCTAGAGTTAAACATACGAACCAGTTTTCAAATTAACAAATTCAAAAAAAGCTCACATTGCTTTGAACTTTGAAGTCCGACAAGGAGGCCATCAGCTCATCTAGCTCTCGTGTGGCAGAGGACGCAGACATTCTTGCTTGTTGCTGTGATTGCGTTTCCTCTTGTCCATCACTCTGCCCGTCACACACCAACAATGGACCAGGTCTAAAGGAAGAATGGTACAAATTCAATAGCTGACTTGTCAGACCAATGTTCTGTCTTCTGACAGATGAATTTCACATACATATGCGAGGGCACTGAGCTCTCCAGCTCATCAAGAAGGCTCTCCACGCTTGGTCGGACGTCTTCTATTCCTCGAACCGCAGCACTGCACGTAGGATTTTCCAACACAGGTGGAGGGACCTGGGGTGGAACAAACACTCCATTCTCCTCAATACTTTGGACCACAATGCTGGCTGGCAGCGGTGGGGCCGCCTCCTCTATTGACACAAAACGGTATTTTTGATTTTAGCAAATTGTAAATCACGGTCATTTTGAAAGGTTGATTTGATAGAATTGAAACATATAATGGGCAAACCTTCAGTAGGGAAGGCAGGGGTGCTTTGCTGGACAGAGTTGAGTTCCAGCAGCAGGCGGTCCAGCTCTGACAGGTTGTTACCAAAGGACTGATTAATGGCAGGTGAAGATTCACTGCTCTTCTGCTTATTAGGAAAACTGCACATAAAGCAGAGACATTCAACATCTATTTAAAACTTGTACTAGGCATACAGTATTAGGTGGCATTACTGAAGCATTTGAAGGGAGATATTTTCATATGATCATAGCAATGGTCAGAATGTCATTATAAAAAAAAACTATGTATCTTAAATTCAAATTTACCAACTATTTTTGTGGTTATGTTTTGTCCTCAATAAATTGTTTCACCTGTATACATGGTCCTCTTCACCAAAGGGTTGTGATGGACTGCTGTTATCTCTTGACTGATGTAAGGAAGTCGCATGTGAATTAGAGTCCATTTAAATGAAGGTACACTTTTACAGTAACCAACCTAAGTTCATCTTGATCATTATTGATACTTACAAGCGCATTTACATCTGTTTCCTGTACTCCGTTGAGAGTTTTCTCACAGGGAGTAGGTGGGCCTTGCGGTGAAAAGCAGATTTCTTGTTGGGTTTGACCTCCAACAGGAAGAGCGTAGGACGTCTCATCAGATAGGAAAAGTGGACGTTTTGAAATGTGGGATGTTGTGGACTCAAGGTCTGCCAGCAAAGCATCTAAGGAAGAGCAGAATAAAGATTTTATATTGGATACTTGAGTTTAGCAAATACAACAAAATACTACAGAATGTGGATTATTCAGCCTGCCCATGTATCTATCGTCAAGTTTATACTAAACAAAACACAGTCATTTAAATTTTCTTACACTCAACCACAACAGGTGTGCACATATACGGAAGATGATACTAAGTTGCAAAATTGGAAACATTCACATCACACTTTAGTTATTCATTGACCCTCATCTGTGTGGAAACTCTTCATATGCATGGGGTGTCTCCATTACATTATGCTGCAGTTAAAACATGGAAGCAATAACAATGCACAAAAAAAAGCAACTAAATCATCGGTAGATACACGAACAGCCTTACTGTACTATACCTAGGCCTCATTATAGCATACCACCTCACTACAGCAGTATATGATTTATTTTCCATTGCTTCATAAATCCTAAAAAAAAGTCCAATATTCAATAATTAATAAATTAAATCTTGTATTTAAGTATAAAACTACAACAGATGAGTTAATCAAACATTTGAGGGGATTTGTGTACAAAACAGCCACAAATGGGTATTAAATTTGATGGCAGGGGCATCTTGGGTTCACCTCAGAGCAGTGGCATGCCAGTACCAACTTAGCTACTTGCCTCAAGTGAGCAAGTCAAGCATGCAAAAGACGACTGACAGTCATCCAACTTTGGCACGTTACACACGGTAGAGACGATGAAGGGATTTAAATAAAGAACCATTTGTTTGGCTGAGTCAGGTCACATAAGAAGAGTTTAATTTCATGTCATTGGGCTGTATGGTGTGGTTACTACTAAATCTACCTACCAGTAAGCTGTACAATCATAAAGCATCCAATATGTTTTAATGGTTTAATTAAGACAGCTTCTGATTTAAAAAAATATTTATATACACTTGTAGTTTTCACAGTAAAACAAAGACAGGTAAACACAATATCCAGTAATGTACATGAAATACTAATTCATTTTATGCATAATTAAAAGCAAGTAAACAATCATAACCAATTCACATAGCGCTGGAAAAAAGCCAACAGCACTTACAAAAGGTAAAGGCTAACACTAGCTTCTCAAATTAATTTACAGTAGTGTGCATGATGTGTCCTTTTAGAAATGTGCCTTGGTCCATCCATATCTAGCCTATTCATGATCTCTGGCAAAGAAGGAGACGTTCTTTTATAAGCAATGACACTCCCCAACTCAAACGTTAACAGTCTTTCTTTGGTCGTCACTGTTCGTTCTAGCAAAACTCTGAACAATTGCTGTCTGGCCTTCTCTGGGATCCTCACAGGCTATTTAGCCTCAAATTTAGTCTTTAAATACAACACCAAGATCAAAACTGTAACATTAGGAACATCTGACGACCTGGAAACCGACGCTAAGAATAGCGCTGTATCATCAGTAAAAGTTCCCAGACAGCAAGGGGACACAGCAGAGGCAAGACCAGAGCCATAGCAGATCCACTAGGACTGAGTTAGCATTAGCATGTATAGCATGGCTCACATGCCAGCAGACTAGGTTGCACAGCAGAGATCCCACTGTGGACAGTCACACTGCTTGGTGTTTTGTTGTGGATTATGCAAAATTGTGTACGTTTCTGAAGCCAACCATTTGTGACAAGCATTAAAATAGATTTTGAAATTACTGTCATCTCTCACGTAAGGTCAGTAGATCTGTAGTCACCATGCCTCAGTACAAGGGGAAGTCAACATGTTTAGATTACTAGTTTTAGACAAGATACGTATGTGTGGTTTTCCTGTTTAAAAAAGGGTGGGTGATAATATCAATTCATAAATGCAATGTAATACTTCCCCTACACAATTCAATGTCCTTTCAGCAATGTCTCCCTACAATTCCATATCGATTCAGCAAATCCTCTGAATCGATTCACCTACTGGCCAGTGGGGGACGATTTGCATGAGGTTCATGTTGTATGAACGAAATCTGTGTTTAACCAAACAACAATAGGCCCTATGGTGAATAAAGCAAGCAGCAGTATGAAGTGAGTTGCCTTCTAATTTTAAATCTTTAGGGTCATGTTGGATTTTCCGGGAAATTCACCTGCAATTGACACCAAGCGCTGTCCAAGCACAGAAGATAAGAGTCTCTGGCTGTGTGTACATTTGCATTTGCAAGGGTTATTTTGTCACTTAACTCTTTGACTGCCAAAAACGTTAAATGACGTTTAGTAAAAACCTACGGAGGGCCGCCAAGGACGTTAAAAGACGTTCTCCAATTATTATTATTTTTTTGGGAAACGGGTGGAGGAAAGCCTTGGCCAGCTGTGGTGAAAGTTTCCAGCAGATCTAGTTAGCCTAATGACTATTTTTGGCCCCTAGATGGCAGCAATGACTCTCTTTTGACAAGATTGGGTAGGCGTCAGTAGAAGACGTGAGGCGGAGCTAGAGGGGACAATGGCTGGGGAAGGGAAGAGAACATGGCGACCGGTTGTAAGCAGCTCATGTTCGAGCAGTTTTTTTCAAAGACGAAAAGCATCGACCAACGCTAAAGAGCACATTGATGACGACGATGATCATCATCGATGATGATGATGATGGTGACTCCGAGGTTGGAAGCGTTGACGCGGCAGTAGAAGACGTGAGGCGGAGCTAGATGGCTGAGGAAGCGAACAATGGCGACCGGTTGCAAGCAGCTCACACTTGGGAATTTTTTTCAAAGACGAAAGGCATCGACCAACGCTAAAGAGTACATTGATGACGACGATGATCATCATCGATGATGATGATGGTGACTCCGAGTTTGACGCCGAAGTTGGAAGCGCTGACGCGGCGGCTATGACGACGTCATAAAGGTTCACCGGCTAGCGATGCTAACACCGGAAAACGCGGAGCACAACCGAGCACGCTCAGGCGGCCGTTCAATCGGACGACGAAGAGTGCCCCGAGTCCAATGCATATTCATCGGAGGAGTGGGTACAGTCTGCTACTTGCTATTCCCCGGAAAAAAAGGCCGTCAAGAAAGTGTAACGTCTGCACGCGAAACGGACAATCGAAGTGAAACGTATCTGTTGTGCAAATCCTGCTCCGTCTCCTTGCACGCTGGGCAGTGTTACAAAAAGAAAAACTGTATTTGAAACATCCACATAATTGTAAATAGTACCACAGTTGCACACATTTGTAAATAGTTTGCGAAATTGTTTTGTCAAATTGTTACACTGTTGAATGGAAATAAACGTATTTTGCAATCTAAAAACACTTTTTCATTGTTGGTGGTGGTGTATTACAGAAGTAAAGCACTATTTAGGTGTTTGTGGCATCATTCATGGACAAAAAGAAGTGTACAATTCACAAGAGTGCATGAAATAACATTGTTTCACAAAAAGCTCCTTTTCTCCGCTTTTTGTTTCAAAACAGAGCATTTCGGTGAAACTAACCATTTTCTATTGTTGATTACTGAAGAACGGAATAAGGTAGAAACAACTTTTTTTCTGATGAAAGATGAGAGTTCAATCTTTCATTTGGTAGTATGTGTGTTTCCATAGTCCAAACACAACATTTTCTGTGGACCTTGAAAGATCAGTCAAAATGCTTAAATCGGCTGGCACTGGCGACATCCCGTTTCTGAAAACGTCTGGCAGTCAAAGAGTTAATATATTTATAATAATAATAATAATAATAATAATAATAATAATAATTATTATTATTATTAAGACAATAATCCCTAACAATCAAGGTTTCTTGCCTAATAGAGTTGAGATTTGATTTTCATGTTTAAATTACATTTTATTCCATTTAAAGCAACGTATCAACAAATATAGCTTTCTAAATAAAGGTTACTGTTACAGAGGACTCAAAATTGAAACAAATCCTAAAAAGACAACATAATGATAATTTTTACTTGAAAATGCCATTAAAATCATTGTGTCGTTTGGCCGAACTGTTCTCAGAACAAAGCTGTGCAGCAGCTGCTGAAGATCTCAGTCAACAGATGTTAGTCCAGATGGTTTACACTGGGGATGCTAATCAAATTAGCTGTGCATCTGAACTGGCTTTAACCATCATTAAAAAACATTTTTAGCTCCGAAATAACCGAGTGCTGAAACATTAACCCTCAGGCTACAGACACTTTTAATTGTTGTAAATGACAAGGTTGGTGGTGGATGAAATGTGCAGCTTATTTACCAAGTGGCATGAATAATGTTGTAAACAACAAAAGAGTAGTCAGGAAGTAGTGATGAGGATATTTTGAAGTGTATCCGTTCACTGAACAATGTGCCTGGCGTGCTCTGGCTCATCCGCAAACTACACAAATACAGAGGTGTGTCAGCTTCTTCTGCCAAGAGGACATACCACAAACACATGCATTCTTCTGTGGCCAAAAATGAACCTCCAGTAAAGTGAGAAATATCACAAGAGCCCACTAAAATAACCAAATACTCATTTACAATAATTGTATCCCAATAGGATTTGTTTTTCATCAATCAAGGTATTTGAGAGCAAGGTGAATACAACCCTAACATGGGCACATGTTAGAGTAGAGTAGACTTAGACTACTAGACTTGTTTGAAGAGTTTACATGTCATTTCATGATATACAATCCAACTCAAGCCACATGAAACTGCGCTCCGTTCACCGATCATCAAAGGATGAACTGCAACTGCACATTTGGTTTCTATTTTATTTGCCTTTTTGACTTCCTATTTTCTAGAACACTTGTACTAAACAAAGGCTCAACAAGGGCTCTCATGTTGTACATGAAGGACAGTTAAAGACTTAGTGGGCTGTTAGGATATTTGAGTGGTTAATATTATAAGTTTTACTTTAATTTTGGTACAGAAACCAAAGAAGGACTCATATTAGACAAACAAAGCCATTGAGCCACACTAAATGTACAGTAAATCCAGTTTACAATTGATATCAGTCTAATGATCTGAGCAGTTCCAATCAAGAGACAGAGGAAGTGACACGGCAGGGCACAAAAGGTTTGACAATGAAGCATGGCAATGAGACAGCAAGTGAAACCACAAAGTGTTTGCATGCACATATTTCAAGGCGAAAATGTGGCTTGACGAAGACTGAGGAGACTCCCTTCCGCTCAGATGAATGCTATGCACTTTAATTACACGGACATTGCTTCATGCAGGGGGTTCATTACAGGAAAGCGAAAGAGGAAGTGAGAGGAAGATAAAAAGGGGCTGACGAGATCTGGGCGGCAGGAGAGCGGATGAAAGGATTTAAAATGAGGGAGGGGGGGATCTGCAGGAAAGAAGGGTATGGAAAGACAACCATATAAGGAGTACATTGTGAACAATGCTCTGCGAGACTACAGTAAGAGCAGCTCAATATTGTCGCTGTCCTGTAAAAAAAACACGCCCATTTTTATTTTATTTGTTACGTTTTTGGGATGTCTGTGTTCGGATTCATCCCAAAAAAGTCATAAGATCGTCAAGTCAAAAAATGGACGTAAGTGTTTTTCACAGGACAGCGGCGATATGAAGGTAATTGCACATATTAAGTTCAGAGCACTAATCTGACAAGGACATCAACACAAGTAGGACATAGGGTGTCCTCTTGACACACATCTCAGCTAATGTTAGCACACACAAATCAATGCACTTGACTGATATGATCAAGTCATGATGGCTCAAACGATTGTAGCTGATAGTAGTTAGGGGAGAAGGGGGACCAACAGAAACTGAATATTAAACCTGTTTCAAGGCAAAACTAAAGTAGGGCTGCTGATTTTCTTGCTCAAGGCAAACAAGAAAAACAATGGCTTCATCTTAACTTTCCAAATGTCATGACATTCAAAATAAAACTACATGAATATCCAATCTCTCCATTTGTGCTCGCCTTCGTCTAACAACTCATTCCTTCCTGTAATTCCTTTGGTTCTTTCTCATATTATTGATGCGGCTGATAGAAATTCCTGACATGCCGCAGCTCGTTGTCCACATGAGTGGTGAACAACTGAACAAGATAGCTTCAAGAGGCAGTGCGAGAAGTGTGTCGAACCAAAGCGAGGGAGTGTCTAATGTGATATGACAGCCTTTCATGTCGTGTTGTGAGTAAGACGGCCTCTCGGTGCGCTGCATGATAACACACAATGAATACCACCGCCAGTTGTTGGACCTCAACACTTGCACTTGATGCCCCCCCCCCCCCCCTGCCCCCTCATCCCCCAAGAGAGCCTCACTGAGGACAGCACTACAGGTGCAACAATAAGACAACAACACAATGTACGTGAGTCTTGGAGCTTGCATATGAAACACAGGAGCTAAAAATACCTTCCCCATTTGACCTTAACCTGTAGGACACAAAACATCCTGTTAAGTAGATAATAGACTCACTTGGGCTGGTGCTAAGGCCTGCTTGAAATCGCTTTGTTTCTTTTTTATTGATATTCACACACAAAAAATCAATGTTGATTTGCCGGGGGAAGAAATGTCAGTGAAGTTTGTTGACTTGTCATAAAACAACAAAACTCAAATAAGTCAGTGCCACAAGGTCCAAACCAAACGTCTTGCGTGTGTTGAAGGCCCCGCCCTTAAGAAACTAATAGGCACTCCCGAGATTCAATAACTCTGCTTCTGACACTCTAATATCCTTCAAAACTCACATCGTCTGTCTGGCGGACCGCCCAATGGGTTCGCTGGCCCTTCTCGCAATGCTAAGTAAACAGGAGGTTTAAATCATTGATGTGCTCCTGCCAATAAACAACATCATCGCACTGAAGGCAGATAAATTATATAGGTTGGGCTTTTAATAAGAATGGCATTTTAAAATCTATTGACACTAAACACACATCCATTAAATCCCATGGGTGTTTTTTTCTTCTTTTCGGAAATAGGAGTAGAACAGTTACAAGAAAAAATAGAAGAGACACATTTGTATTGGAAATATTTGTACAAGATGACAGAAATATTGATACATACATGCATGTAATTTTTTAAAGGGATGGGCCAGTACCGATACCTGGCCTAGTGGCCTTATTTCTACGATCAGGGATTAGAAATTGGAAATTAAAAGAAGTAAAATTGCATGAAATTAATGGCAATTTTCAGGGAAAATGCTTTGTTGGCATATAAGTTTAAAAGGATCTGTCATTGTTATTTGGTGGGGCGGGAATTATGTACTAAAAGTGCTAGTGGTATCGCCGTATCGGTACTTGGTATTGGTATCGGTGACTACTCAATGCTGAGTACTCATACGTGGTGTCAGTCTGGGGGAAAAAACGTGGTATTCAACATCCCTAAATTTGTACTAATTATTTATTCTATGGGTATATTTGGTCCACAAAAATGCTTCGCTTTGTGAACATTTTAGTTTGTGACAAGAAACTTGAACTATAATTGTGTGAAATGTATTTCCATACTTGGACATGGTAATGAATAAAAGATGAAAAATAGGTCTGAAAAATGTTAAGAAATATTTTGTCTTAGTGGTTTAGCATTCTTGCAATAATCCTTCTGGGAGCAGGTGTACACTAAACAACAGGCCTGATATCCCCCCCCCCCCCCCGACAGCCATCAGTTTGGTCCGGTTGTGTATTTCCTCCAGTAAAGTAGGTCAGAGGCACAGAAACAAGTTGCTCTCTGTCCCCTCCAGGAGGACAAGGACACAAGGAAGTGAAGTGAGAGGACAGCTACAAAGCAGAAGCAAATCACTCTACTGGAAAACAATCAGATGTATGTGAGCCTACTGTATATCTGCCTGTGTGTGTGCGTGCGCGGAGATTAGTAATCCACAGTCTGCATCAGTGGGAATGTTATTAAACCATACATCAAACTTCCTAAACTATCCTCATCAACTGCCAGATTCTGACAACAAAATTCAATCAACTGTAGGTAGATTGGAACCCAGGAGAGTGCAAACCTTCACCAGTATGCAACATCTCGGTCAATATTGACACATTTGCAGCTCCTGCCTGTATGCTTAATCAATAGTGAACACAATTAGGAAAAGAAAACACTCAAATGTTATAAACAGCTGTGAAAAAAATACCTCTCGTCTTTGCTCTGCCCCACTTGGCTGAGGTAACCCTTATCTTTGCCCAAGAATCAAAGGCCTTTATTGCTGTACATTTATTAAACCTGTGCCAATTTACTGACAACATTTCTTGATATAAGAGCACTGTGTTATCTCACCCCGCACACCACAATGACCATAAATTTTCCAAGAGATCAAGACAAATCGGTGAAAAAGCTTTAGAACCACGAGGAGTCACTGAATCTACCTTTACCCAATGGGGGCTTGACAGTTGGAGACTGATAAACCAAAATTGGAAATGCGATAGCAAAGAGGAGAAATATTAAGACGGCCGTAGAACTTGAAAAATAACACACTGTGAAAAAGACATCACAGTGCCTACAGATAGTGATGGCAGTGCAACACTGAAGCTTTGATACAAGCTTCAAACCCTGAACTACAATTCCAGAGAACCACTGCTTCAAAGCTTCTTTTGGTGCGGAAAAAATCACGTGACATATGACGTCCGAAGCAGCGACTGATTCGTTGCCCGAATGAATCACATGCCTGGTTCGCGGTCCAATCACGTGATTCTCGATTCTGACAGGTGACAGGTTGAAACAGTTTTGAATTTGAGCGTCAACCCTTTATGACCGCTCTAAACAATGTACTATTCGTGGGTTGTCGGTGTGTTGTTGGTGCTGTTGAATTGTCATTGCCTTGCGTTGTTACATTTGGTCATTCATGGAGCCAGCCAGAAAGAGAGGTCGTTCTGAAATGTGGGAACACTTCAATCTGATCACTCCTGATAAGGTAGGTGTGCTGGCTGTTTAAAGTTATGTATATAGATAAGAATCAGAAAAAAAACTTTAATTATCCCCGGAGGACAATTATTTATTGATGTATTTTTTCGAAGGGCATTTTTTTTTTTCGAGGCGCAAATTAAATAAAAAACGTTTTGACTTGGACGGGAATGGAACCCGAGTACCCGAGTGGCAGGTGATAATTTTACCACTGAACAACCAATGTTTGGTTGTAAAGCTTATGTAAATAGGCTTTACCTTTTTTACTTTCTTCAATTGATTTGACCTCAGTCAGGTGCATGTGTAGAAACAGTATATGTAATATGATTAGTGTACCCATTTTACCCAAGTTGTGAGCAAAAAAAGAAACCGGCTCAATCCAAAAACAGTGGAAAAAATAATGTACCTCAATAAAAATCTTTGAGTGTCCCCCATGACCCCCTATCAGTTACACAAGCACACCCAACCTATGCCATATTTTACCAGCCCTTTCTCCTCAATAACAAAATACACACATTCATCAGTTTTTATTTGTCAATAGAACATGCTATTCGGTCTTAGTGTGAGTCCATCAAAGAATTTTCAAAGCCAAGATGCTTTAAATCCACTGCAGCCTTGCAGTTTACCAGTAGAGGTCACTGTAACTGAAGCTTCGCATAATGAACTTATTTTCAAAACAATTGGCTCAAGTGGTTCAGTGCTTCACAAAAGCTTCATTTGCCCATCACTACCTACAGAATCAGATAACGACCAATCACAGCTCACCTGTTTTCTGGGTTTGGTCATGTGACATTCGCAAAGCTAAATCCTTTGGCACTGTGTTGTCATTTTCAGTCGACAGCAAGTGACAAAATGGCCGCTTCGAGAGATTGATAATGGGTGGATTTTGCTGCTTAACTAATTTTATAAACGCAATATTAACCGGAATGCCGTGTTAACAGTCATTTCTGGACTATAAGCCGCTACTTTTTTCACTTGCATTCAACCCTGTGGCTAATACAAATGTGCGTCTTATCCATCAGATCAAAGGAAGCGCAAGAGCGTCAGGCAGAGCAAAACAAACCAAGTGAGCCCAATTACAGTAGGAAAGACAGAATGAATTCGAGACAATTTGTGCCCTCATTACGGAAAAGAAAGTAGCCGGAACCTGGTGCGATAACATTAGCTGCGTTTCCACCGAAGGACGTTCGAGTATGCGGAGGGGGCTAGGGACTTTCACAGGAACCGTCCTCTCAGCCGGCCCGCTTGTGGCTGTGTCTCCACTGCGGAGTAGTACCCATTTAGCAACGTCACGAGTTTCAATCGACACGTTAACGCCGTGCGACGGTTTCTCCCGTGACATCACCCAAGCACGGCGCCGCAAAAATCAGAACAACAACGAGGAAAGAGAAAAACTTGTGGCAGTTGATGTTTTTTTCAGCTTTTTTTTAAATGTACTTGGCGTGGATGGATGGTTTGAGTGAGAGGAGACGGCGTCTAGATGAAGAATTTGAAAAGGCTAACTAACAGTAGAGTGGAACGAAAATAGGCAAAGGGTTATTAAAAGAATTGTTTTGGTGAAAGAGACTTAAGCCGAGAATGCATCATCGTCGCCCATGAAGGTTAGATAATTTTTTATACAAAATCAATCAATTTTTAGCCAATCAGCACGAAAGCCCGCTCGGGAGTTTATCGAGCCGGCGGAATACCTACCCTCGAGTAGGACCTCTGCTCGTCCCTGTAAGTTCCTGTAAATGTGGCCCAGTTGGGAAGGCTCCTGCAGTGGAGACGCGCACATACCGGGCTGGCCCCTTAAATTTACCCCAAAGTTCCTGCGGTAGAAACGCAGCTATTAAAACACCTGCGGCTTATATGTGTAACAAACACGAGTATTCCCCAAATTTTGCTAGCGCGGCTTATAGACAGGTGCGCCTTATAGTCCAGAAATTAATGTAAACAATTATTGTAAAGGATTTTTTTTATTTGACTTTAAGTCTTATTATAAAGCAGTTAACTTGTAATGAACAGGTGTTAAGTGTGAAGAAGATAGTTAATAAAGACTTTATGACGATTGAGAGTTTGACTCTGAAACAGTTCAATTTCCATTACAATATTTGCTATGGGGAATATTGTTGTGATTATGAAAAAAAATCAAATAGGCCAAAGAGTGTTAGAAATGATGACAGGTTACATAAAATACATGTATAGCTACCCCACTCGGTTGGATGTCAAATGTTGCAGACCCTCTAGCTGCTTTTATATTTTCTTGCCATTTAACATTAGCTTCAAAATCTGGTTTCCTGGAGGCACATGAGAAAGCAGAGCACACAACTAAAGATATTTCAGGATATTAGGATTTGCTCCTTTCGGCTCAGAGGAAGTCCGCAGAAAAAGGCAATGAGTGACTCACAGAGTTTGTGACCTGCAGTGTTGGTTAGCGGCACACAATGCACTTGACTGTCACCAACCATAGAACAGAGGGAACTTCCTGTCACAAATCGTGCACTTAGCAAGTAAAGGAGCGGCTCCAACAAACGGGAGCTTACTTAACTGCCATGTACACCACAATGCAGCAAACAGATGTCGCCTTGTCTACATCAGCCTGATTCTTTTTTTACGGTAGAGCTGACTTTACATCAACACAGGGGGGCTGAGACCCACGTGAGACGACGTGACTGGTTGTGGAGCTGTCACTGCTCAGTAAGATTGCTTGTCAAGGCGCCTGTTCACACAAACAAACTAGGATCTGACGAGCATGTGCGTGTGTGTGCTGACCAACATATGGTTCAAAGCCCTTCAGCAAGTTTACTTCAAAGTTCAACAGATGGACAAAACCCTGCAGGAATGAAGGAGGGATTCCTGCAAAAACTCACACGTTACATTCATCTAGTGTGAGCTTGTCCCTAGAAGGCCAATGTTGCTCAAGGTTCTATCAGAAAGTAAAGTTACTTGATGGCAGACTTGTATTATTGTCAGAAAATTTGACAAACTGGATAGTAGAGACAACAAAATATTTCCAAACTTCCTTTAAAGAGAACGTCAAAAAATATTATTTACAACAATATGTTCTGTGCACCTTCACTAATCTAAACATGGCATTCTGATGAATAATGTGTTGATGGAATATGAATTAGGCAGCAAAACCCAAGTGTTTTGAATTGATTAATCTCTTAGGTGGCCATTTTGCCACTTGCTGTAAATTGAAAATGACATCACAGTTGCTCAGGGGTCAGGTAACAATCGATCATGGCTCAACAGTTTCCTGAGTTTGGTCATGTGACATTGGCAACCTGAGTTGTGATTGGTTACCTGAGCCCTAAACAACTGTGATGTCATTTTCAGTCGACAGCAAGTGGCAAAATTGTAACTCCACAAATGCAACATTAATCAGGATGCTAGTACAGCCGCATAGAACATATATTATTGTAAAGATTTTTTTTTTTTACTTCCTGTTTGACGCAACACTAAGGAACTTTTCAACCTTAATGAAATACTTTCATAACTCTTCTGATGAAACATCGACTTAAAACTAGTTGGATGGTACCGTTGCCATGACCCGAGGGGGTATGTATCATTTTTACTGGCACTAAGCAACTTCTACAAAAAACTACAAATGTGCTGACTGCTTTACAGCTGTCATGGCAGAAAATGCAAATTAACCCAAAAGTTTTGTCTTCAGAGAGATTAAAAGGCTAATACACTACTACGCAAGTTTGGTTCATGTTCTGATGATGTAAAGTTGTTCCTGTTTAAATCATATTGTACACCTTTGTATACAGCTCTCCATTGGCATAGTTATAAAAAAAAAAAGCAAGTATGTATAGGCTTCAAGTGGCCTATAATGATGCTCTGCAAGTGCTTTTAAGAAGGCCACGATGGACTAGTGCAACTGAGATGTTTGTCTCTGTGCAAGTGAACACTTTGCAAGCTGTACTAAGAACTTTAATGTATAGTTTTGTTGGTAGACTGGGAAAGTCTCAAAATGAAATGTTTGTGTCACTCACGAATATTGTGCAATTTGCTACCAGTCGAACATATGGAAACACTGGTATGCCTGTCTTCTTAATGTGTAACATTTTTTTTTTTATCTATCTATCATATATATATATGTATATATACTGTAGGTAATGAGAACTCTGTTTCAAAAAGTGAGTAAAGCAAATCTGAAGTAACCACATAATTTACCAATCTAAATTTAGACTTAAAAGTATCTAGGCTACATCAGTTCTCATTTAAGAAGTACGTCGCCCACACCCACTCTGTGAGTGACATTTCCAACGCTGTGGCGGCTGAGATGACAACGCTCTGGGGAGTTGCTTAACTTCAAAACACTGCCACTAAAATGACAGTGTGGCAAATCACAATGAGAAGTAACAGAGTTGAAAGGTAGTGCTCATCAGGCTTAGAGAAAGGAGGCTGTTTGAGAGCCATGTCTTGCTCGTGCATGGCCTGGGTTCAACTTCGGGGAGTGAGGAGGTGAGGTCAATTCAAGTTTGCCATGAGAAATGTCACGGCATCACGAGAACATTAAACACATCTGTGTCAACAACAAAGCAATTCAAATCATCGCTCCGCTGGATGTTTCCAGTGTGAGAAAAAGTGGATAACCAAAATTTACAATCTGCATTGATCTGCTTTGCTGCAAACTCAGCCCGCTTTTAAGCAGCGCGCTGCGTGTTTGGCCACCTGGATGCTTTGCATGTGGAGAGAGTGGGTTGAGCAAGAAGAAGCATGAATTCTGGCTGACACAATCCTTTCATGTGGCCTGATCCCACCCACCCCTTGCTCCCACGGCTGGGTCACACAACACATTTCACGATCCTGTGCAGCTTGTGGACGAGGAGAAAGCAAAACTGCCTGGTGGGATCAGAGACCAAAGCGAAAGAGGGCAAAGTGAGGTATCTGCAGGCCAATGAAAGGTTTCAGGTTGCTGCTGCCTCATTACTTGAGAAGAGGGACTCTTCTTCTCTGCTAAAAATACATGACGGAGTTCTCTTGTGGGTGGCCGATAAACATTTTCACCTCCCCAAAAGCTGTTTGAATAAATATAAACAGACAGTAGACAAAACACAAGCCTGATACATAGCGCCCCATGTGAAACTAGACGTTTTGAGATCGCAGCCAAAACCATGATTTTATCTACAACCACGTGACATAGACATTTTACTGGGTTGCATGACATTCTTTTTTTATGCAGCCACTTCAAGAAGAGCCGTGTAAACCGAGGAGCTAACCATAAACATTGACTGGATATAGAATGACTAATTCTTTGTAAAGTGTCATTCACGCCACGTTAGCAACTAAAGGTGTGGCCATGTCTGGATAGTCAAAGTTTTCTGCTCTTGGACAAGAGTGTCCAGATTATTCGACTCGATAGGTCTGCCTGTCTCCACCTCACAGATGCAGGCAAATTTTCTGAATGCAAACGCAAAAAAATTACTTCTGAAACTTAACTTCACAGCTCAGAACACAACATACTGTGATAGCTTAATTAGCCTACTTCTGAATCTGAGGTTTCCCTCTCCTTTTTAATTACAGCACCTTTTTCCCCCCCACACACAAGGGAGTATTTGATTTAAAATATTTACACTTTAGAAAGATCACACAAGTTGGTGGCTGATCCTAAATAGAAATGACTGTGAACATGTGGTGCAAGTAGCTGACTAAAAAGGAAATGTGGAGGGCCGTATTTTAAGTCAAGCATTCAATTCCAGCTGGGCTTGAACATAAACGCACCACCGCTGACAGTATAGTTAATTATTGACTTTAAAATGCCTGGTGATTTTCGTAGCCTTTAAATGCCACTCCTACCCAACCCATTTGTACGAACATCTTATGTCTAATCAAATGTCAAAATCAAATTAATGGCTGTAAGCAATAAAAGTTAGAGGACCTTGAAGTGGCCACTAAAGCCAGGTTCGAATTTCCACGTCAACTCATAAACACGGCAATTTAGTAGACTTTTCGTAATGTCCCTGAAGGTAACATTTAATTAAAGACCACACAAGGCCTTTCTCTATGGATTACACTCATGCTGCTTTCACACAAACTTGGACTTACTCGCATTTTCCTCACACAAACAAGCGTGCTAAACCGCGTATTCGCGTACACGAAGGTGCTAAAGCGCTCGCATGTTGTTGTAGCGCTATATTTACCTAAATCATCCATGTTGGCCGGAAAATCGAAGCTGTTAAGAACCCCGCAACGTTCCCGCTCCGTCGAGCACCGTTTTGGTTGGGTTGGCCGCCTCTCCGGTGTAGCGTCCGTTCGCTAAAATGTGCTGGATAAACGCAGCGAAGTTTTCAAGTTCCCCTCGTACACACTCCCAAACACCACTCATCGCCAGATTGCCCCTGAGAGGAGAATCTCTCCAGCAAGGACCAGCCCACTCTGCCAGCCCCCCTGCCGCCATGCAACCCCCTAGCTGAAGAAAGAGGAGGCTGCGTCATCTATTGGCAAATGAGGGAAGTGCAGAGCATTGGTGATAATGTAGCACGTTTGTTGCTACATTTAGTAACTTTTTCTCCCACAAAGCATGGGTCATTGTGATTTCCAAAAGAATATTGAAAAAGTGAACATGTAAAATGTAAGTTCACGGAGATTTATATAAATAAAGTATTTTATTTTATTTTCCCAAGTTGATCTATTGTGAGAAATTGTTGACACGTTGGGTGTCTTTGGACAGATTGGTAATTAATGATAATGATATAATTAAAAGTATTTTTGAGCAAACGTGGTGTTTCAGATGTGTATCAAAGTGGTAACCCTTCTTTAGTGTTACAGTATTTCTCATTTCATTGTTTTATCTTGTTTTTAAGGGGTTTTTTTGCCCCTGGTGTTCCAACATAAAAAGTGAAAAATTCTCCCTCTTAACAACACAACATATTTTTTTCTGTCACACAGGCCTCTCTGCCTGGTTGCAAAATTGCTCACTAAATGTACTTGTGTTGATACATTTAAATATTTCAATATCCTCAGATAAAACAGTCAAAAATATATGTAACTATGTTATTCTCTCATGTAAAAAAAAACACATAATTCATTTTGCCCCCTGTGTGGAAACAGTGTTACAGTACATTGTGGGTTGTAATGCGGAAACAAAATTTTTGCCATGTGTCAGTATCACCTGTAGGGGACACTATAGTACAAATTGAGTAGATTGTGCGTCCAGGTAACATAGAAGAACATCCACTCATTCTCTACGCACGCTGCTGATCCTGTTTAGGGTTGGAGGTTCTGGAGACTACCCCAGCTGACTTTGGGCCAAAGACTTCACCCTGACGGACACTTACTCACATTCACACTGTCAGTGAATCCACACTCCCGCTGTGAGCTTTCCAGCCGTGCCCTGAGTATAACATGATCCTCCTCACATCACTGCACCAAAATAACAACATGCTTTTGTCTTGCCAAAGCCCCTCTGCGTCAGGAGACAAACATTTTGATGTCACACGCAACACACACATTTATACACACACACAATATCCTTCTCTGTGGATGTGTGATGAACACACACAATCAGTGAGGGCATGAAGGCTCCATGTGGGTCTCTGTGGAATTTTGTGCAACAACGCACACATTCACTACCTAACATGGTGTTAAAATGGTGGCGGGAATATCCCTATGTTCTGGAACTTAACCAATAAATATGTATGGCAATAATTTAGTGGGAATTCGTGAGACACTTTATTGCAAAGCTGCAAAAATGTATTTTGACATAACTATTATCAATGAAATACTCATGCATCCATTCATTTTTATACCAACTACCCTGTTCACAGTCAATCATAAGGCACATAGAGACGACATTTGGACAATTTAAAATTAAACTATATTATATTTACTTATAATAGGAGTGTAACTCAAACCAATTTAAATTGCTTTGGGGCTTACTGTTATTCATTACTAAACATGATAAAAGTCATACCATCTCAAATCAAATTGTAATCCAACTGAATTGAACTATTCCATTTTAAAATCATTGATCTTTGAATTGTATAATACTCATCCATCTAGTATTGTATCAAATAATCTTTGGAGAACAGCGTCCGGTTATTTTTTCCCCCCACATTCCAAGAGACAGATTCAGAAATAGTTTCTCTGAAAACTTTTATTTGACAAACCAAGCACAGGCCAGATGGACATTTTCATTGAAAACAATAAGAAGAAAAACAAGAAAAGGATAAGCCTAATTGGAAATGCATGTTAAAGGTCTTTGTCGGGGGATCAGTCCGTTTTTGGCTGGCTCTGATCTTGCAGCACTGAACTACGACCAACACGGACGCTGCCTGAATGAATCATAGTCCATTTATCTCCACGTCTGCCCTGCAGAAGACATTCACTCCTGGTCCTTCTCCTCGCCGTGGGTGATGATGTGCACCAGATTTTTGTAGTCAAGGTTGCCTGCCACATCTGGAGGGAAGGCAGCAAACATCTGCTCCATCTGAGGCACACAAAGAAGAAGTTGGCATTCACCAGTCACAACATGGACCGGCGGGTTAGCCACGTACCTCTTCAGGGCTGAACCGGTCGGCTTGTGTTGTCAGCATCTGTGTTACACTGTGGACAGTGAAGGCATGATGTAATGCACTTTTTTTCCTACTGGGGGTGATGTTGAATATGCACACGAGTTCGTCAGCACTTACTAGTCCTTCCTCAGCACTCCCTTCCCCTCGGGGTCAAACACTTTGAACGCATTGAGGATAGTCTCCTCTGGATCAGCACCTTTTCAGACATACAGGGGTTATAGTTAATTTGACATGCAAAAATAAATAGATAATAGTGTTAGCGTTTTCTTTTTGCTACCTTTCAGTTTCTCTCCAAACATGGTAAGAAAGACGGTAAAGTTGATTGGGCCCGGTGCTTCTTTGAGCATCTCATCAATCTCTTCCTGTTTCACGTTCAGGCGACCTATAGGAGCAAACACAAGTATAGACATTATTAATTCAAATAGAATTAAAAAATACATTAAGTAGGAGTGTCAGGCAATTACAATTTTTAATCGTAATTAATCGCATGACTTCAATAGTTAACTCAAGATTAATCGCAAATTTGATATCTGTTCTAAATGTACAATAAAATGCACAATATTTGTCATATTATTGTTAACATAAAAGTGGAAAAGTTAAACACATCAAAATATTGCTGCATCTTTTAGTCATTGATACAGTAATTTCATAATTCATAAAATTTAGTTAAAATTAAAAAGATGAGAGAGTGATTTTGATTTGTGTTGGTCATTTTTCTGCCACTAGATGGCATAATTGCATTTGTAAGACATTGGTGAAAGCTCAGTGCATTTTTCTTTTCATATTAAGAGCTATCTAATCTTTGACATGACATAACTTGTGAAATTCCGCACATTTTAACATTGTAAAATACAACTTGACCCCAGTCTCCACAAATATATGCATTATTATTGCATTTATTACTGCTAAGTTTTAATGTGGACGTGTCTGCTGCGTTGCAACTGGAATTCCCCCAGTTTCAATTCCAAGTAAGGGGCGGTCATTAATCACGTTAAACAAATTAGTGGCGTTAAAGGAACTTTAAGTTCATTCAAAATTAACATACTAATTTTGACACCCCTAACATTAGGATTAACTAGTTTTAGAACACAAATCGAAATGGTTCTGCTTCCTTATGGTGAGGTGTGTGGCATCCATTTTGATTTAAATGACCTTCCCTGCCCTATAAAAAGCTACCACGCACACACAAAATCTCAACACCAAATCGTAAAGTTGTAAACCCACCGAGAGCTGCAAAAGTGTCCCTCAGGTCGTTCTTGTCGATGAAGCCGTCTCTGTTCTGGTCCATGATGGTAAATGCCTGAGGTGCACACACACACACACACACACACATGAGAATGTTGATAAAAACTAAAATGATCTCCATTGTGGTCCATGGTTGTCAGGGTGTAAAGCCCAGGGCCGAAGGTTTCAGCTTGGCATTCAGCACGAGGAGCATTTCATGCGCATCCTTAATCGTTGATGACACGCGTCTGGATGTTTGGCCGAGCGCATACCAGCAGGGAGCTGCTGTTAAGGCTGGGATGGACTGAAATGCCGACAGGTGTTTGTGCTCCAAACAAGCACTTGAGCGCACATGACTAAAATGGAGGGACAAATGTGCACACCGCACTTGGGGAGCTAACGTGCTTATTTATATAACATCAACTCACAGTCCTGCCGTTAGTGGAGCTGCCGTTCGTGGAGCTCAGCGCTGCTTTTGTTACGGTAAATCACCAGATTGGATCAAACTGACTGCACAAGCTGGTTGGTCTCTCTGGTTTTGTTTTTAAATGGTTTAGGACAGGTCCTATCTCACAGATGGAAATTTCTTTGTAGGTATGGAGACATGTTCCTCCAGAACACATGAAATTGAGTGTGGAGTTCCCCAAGGCTCAATTTTAGGTCCATTTCATTTTATGGATGCCAAGTTGCTATGTCTCAATACTATACTGTGGATTAAAATTGATTGTTTTAATTTATGTATACACTATGTGTTGCGTTTTTAAATTTTTGAAAAGTGCTTTCCACCAAAGAAGAGAAAAGTTATACATCACAGTCAGGGGCCTAATATATTCAATTTCAGTTTTTTACAATCAGTAGTGGGGCTCAAGTGGCATTTTTTTCCCCATGGGGCCCCAATTTCCAACATAATTTTGTGGAGAAGGAAAGTAGGCAGGTCAAGCTGTTTGAATTACTCACCTCCTTGAATTCTTGAATCTGGGCCTGCTCAAACATGGAGAACACATTGGAATTAGCTCCCTCTCCTGTTCTCTTCTTGGCTTTTTTGGGGGGCTGTGGACCAAAAAAACTGAGCTCATGAGAAATATCATAATGACTTGAGCGAGAGGCAGGATACACACCGCATTGTATGTATATATGTATATATATATATATATATATATATTATACAAAAAATGATTTAAAAGTTTTGTTTTTATTGGGACACGGTGAAGAATTATATACATAAAAAAAACCATATTTATACATATATACCCTAACACAGGAATGATACAAATAACGCGACTTACAAGCAATTTTTGCATGATAAAAGGTAACAATATATCGCAAAACCTTATAGTAATTCTTAAACATTAAAGAATGTTAAACTTGAGATGGAATGATAAAACTCTGCATCTTTAAAGGCAGCATCATCATTATTTGACACACACGTGGTGACTTACCATGGCTGGGCAGCTGGGAGGTGAGGCCAACAATGATGCCAGTGAACAATGGGGAGAAGGTGGGTGGCCTTTTGTAGCCCCCCAGCTCTCATCTCCACTGGATGATATTTATAAACGATGTCCTCTTTAGGAAGTGGCAGGTAAATGATGCTTTGACATGCTTTGTCTGCCGCATACTGTATTTCATTCTCTCCCTCTCTCACACGCACACACACCGCCCCAATTTTTTTTTCACTAGCAGAGAGCTGTTAACAAGGATTGGAATAACCAAAGCAGACTGAAGGTGAAAGTATCACCCTCTGTGTCCACTGCCCGCAAACATTGGTTTGACTGTGAAAATTATGCATGGATTTGCTCGCTGTGTACACAATCAGCTACTTTATTCAGTCAGCTCAAATCATTTTGTGGATGATGGTTGTTTAATTTAGACTTCACTATTACCACCAAGAGATCTTAAGGCAATTCAAAATTTGGTAAAACAGGCTTGAGTGTATTCTTAAATTGAATACAGATCAATTTATTAGACAATATAGCTTGCAATGTATTGTTGTATCATACCAAAGCAACATGCTTGAGTATTTTGTTCCCCTTGCCAATAAATATGTATGCAGTTGGAAAGCCTGTTTGGTTCCATCTTAAATTATGCCCCATTTTTAGACTACTTGTTGAGAAGCAGAATGGCATCCCGTAGTCGTGTGTGACCAGACTACCGTACCTAACACACAAAGTCGTAGCTGCCTGCGCTCATGAACACTATTTTATGACTTGTTTCGAAGGGATTCACTGTCGATATTGCCTCTAAAAAAAGTGTGATGATGGCCCAGCAGCAGAACATAATTTATAAGTGTGATTCTCAAAATGTGGGAGATGTACCACTATGTGGTACAGAGGCTCCCTCTTGTGGTATGCGAGAGAATCACTGACCAAATGCATTGGTCGTATTCAAGTTTATTGACCTATATAGTACATGTTGGTTGTTAAACAGTTACCCCGTGTTAATTTTTTTTTTAATGTAACTTTATAGATTGTAATTTGCGGAGCCGCTAAAGTGACAAAGGGGGAACATAAAATGTTTCTCATTAGGACAAAAAACCTTCTTGTTAGGATGAGAAAGTAGTCCATTGCATGTTAGCAATAGGAGACCCTATAACTAAATTCTAGTTTGCAGAGCGAGTGAAAATGACTATATGGTTAGATCATCACCTGGGCTTTTACTATAAGGACATTGCTGCTTTACTTGCAAGTCATCACCATTATAGTTTGGTCTTGGCATTTCAAATATCTGAAATCTTGTAGTCTGCTAAATAAGCAACCACTAGCAGGTAAAGAGATATATTTTCTTAACGAGTAAGTTTCTCGTTCAAACGAGCACCGTTTTGGCTACCTATCAGGCTTCCCGTGTTGGTCATTGTTTTTTGTCTCTCGGATTGCTTGTAATTGTAAAGTGAATTTTGTTTCTCTGTACTTGTGACGGACAATGACAATAAATTATATTTCATTTTGTGTTTTGGCAGTGTCATGTTCAAACTGTTGTTATGGTGGTTTAATTTTTAAAGATACAGTGTGTATAATAAGTGACCACCAGCTGTCGCTAGAATGCAGCCGAAGCGTATGCATTGAAGCACGCACACTACGTTGGCTCAGAGGGACCACACTCCACAAGCCTACCACTAATTCTTATTTTGCGTGAACAAACGAGCATTGGCGACTTGGCAGCCGGTGTGAAGCAAAATTTAGCCGGAGCAGCTAACAGCAGCTAGCGGGAGTTAGTCGGCTCCATAGGCTGGAGTGGCTAACAAGAGCGGGTAGCGGGAGAAGCTAGTTTAAAAATAGAATATAAAAAAAAGCTTGCGAGAGCAAAGCAGAAGGTGACGGGAAAGTGACGAACCTGAATCACGGGACTTAGCGATGGCCACCTGCAGGCCACAGCTGTGGAAGATACGAAGCGGTCGACCCTGTCGGTCAAACACTAGATACAAGCACCACCCGGGCTAACTATGTTTGCGAAGTTGTCCTTTGGGCATCCGTAGCAGTAAGATGGTGGCAAAACATGTTAGCCTCTTGTCATAGAATTTTTTTTTTTTGCATATTATTGAAATCAACAGCGGGTTTTTAGATTGAATGAATTATTAGTTCGCCACTAAATGGCGTTAAAGATGACACATTGTGACTTTAAGAATAAATCACCTTGACTTGACTACTATAATACTTCATTTTAATGTTGGCAACTCATTAGTCATGATGGTGCCACGTAGAGAACCAAGTATGTTACTTGGTGTAAAATGAGAACCACTATACTGTATTTGAAACCCCAGAACAGAACAAGACAACAGGAGCGTGAGTCACATGCTTGTTGTCACCAACGAGCTCCGCGTCATCACCGGTAGCCGCTCAAGTATGCGCAGCTCAATAAACACGTCCTTACAATGTGAGCATGCGTCATTAACAGATCCTCTCAGATGTACTCAAGGTTCCCAGGTCAAGAAAAGTGACAGTGTGTGAAAAATGGGCCGAGGTGAGGAGGCGACGCCACGTGTGCGCGAGCTATTTGGAGGGAGTCGCTCCCGACAGTCGCTGTCAAATAAAGCGCAGTTGATGGCCTCGCAGCAGATGTCAGGGGTGTCATGTCGCAAACATAATGTGAACAGCCAGGTCACAGTTATTGTTACCCGGAGGAGGGGAGCGAGGGGCACATGCTATTGTTGAAAGCAGCTCCTCCATTTGTGATTTGTGAGCAGCCAAAGCAACTACTGTGGCTGGAATGACGGGACTTTGTCTCCCAGCAGGCTGAGCGCTGGGATGTCCGTTTGTGCCTAAAAATAGAACGACCTCTTCAAACACAATGGACACGGACAAATGGTCACAACGCCTCCAGTCGTTAAAACCTCGAGGTGATTAAGGAAGCCCAAGCGAGGGAATATCGCAAATACCAAATACACACAGCAAAATTAAAAGTGAAGGGATATATTTAATATTCTGTGACCGAAAGCAATGAAGCAATCAGTGAAATGAAATATACAACTTAAATGTATAAAAATAATAAAAATAAAACAAGGATGATTAAAAAATAAGTTGTTTTTAAACAGTGAAACCCCGTATATATATTTTGCGATTCACAGGGCTTGTTAGGCCCCATGCATCACATATAGCGGGGGCTTCACTGTATTTAGATCAGCAGGAAATGTGTGTATTTGGTTTTATTAAAAATCTTTGACCAATTGCATCAACTTCAATACATTCAAAGAAGCTTTTACATTGAAAACTATCAAGGCGTCATGAAGTTGAAGAGTCATTATCTTCATTGATTGACACAAGTCAAAAAACCTCAAATACAGCATCTACTTTGTGTAAACACAATGTAACGTATGTCACAGGTCACAATAGGATTTACATAAATAAAAAATAAGCTCAATGGCAGTCCAAAATATTTGAGTGTCGTACTGGCATTTTACACTATCAGTATTGCCTTTAAAACAGAGAAATCTGAATGTGCAAAGATGAATGGTGGAATTAAAACAGAACCCAAATGAGGCAAAAGCAGAAGAAAACACTCAAGTTGATTTCACATTGCCATTGACAAACTAGGGTAAATCAAATTACTTTCAACCACTACTTTAAGCAATTTAGAGACGGAAGAGAGTCACGCAATGTTGCTTTTATCTCTCTTTTTTTATAGAATTTTTTTTTAAATAGGTTTGCCATTGACAAAACGGCGGCGCTACACTAGTCTGAGCCATAATGCAATCACTCACTTTGATAGACATTTGGACGTATTAAAAGAATACTTATTAGACATTCAAGAGGGCAAGTTATCACTTTTTTTTCTTTAACAAAAATAGACATGGCTTATCCAGCCTTGAAATTCCTTCTCAATATATATTTATATATGTATATAAAATTAAGTCTTGTCTATTTACAGTCAGATAGCATTCTGAAGGATTAGAAAGGTCCGGCTCCACGGCTGCTCGGCATTGCGGGTAGTGCAGTTTTTTGTTTTTTTGTATGTCAACCTGTCCTCAGGGAGACAAGCCTGCTTTGTGGCTTTATTGATTTCGTTTTTTTAAAATAACCAATACCAATCAAACAGAAGATTAGTAATGAAGATTGTAATTAGCTGTTAATAATAGCGTCTTTGACAGCCACAGATGCTCACAAAAACAAAATGCTACCGTGGCTGTGATGGAGCCCGCGTTTATTCTTCTTTCTATCAGAATTGGTTCTGCTCATGTTTTCGGCATTGTGAGGGTTTGCGTTGCTACAGCTGATCTCTTCTAGCATAACTGGCTTGAGTTGAGTTTCATCTTTATTCAACTTAAAGCACAGCTACCGGTATTTTAAAAGACAGCAAAAACACCCTGCTTGAAAAGTTGTTCATATGGCATTGAGGACATTGATTTGCTCCCCAAACAATGACCTCTTTCTTCTGAAAGCTGTTAAGTTATTTCTTGGGTGGGCTTGCCTGCTTGGATGCCATTCAAAACAAAAGTGTGGCAGTGTTGTGAATTGGTGACATTCTCTGTGATTTCTTGCTCTTCAGCCTTTCCTGAAGATGCACCTCGCTGTCAAAGAAGAGGCTCCTAAACAGACGACTGGTCCCATACCTGTCCAACAGAGTCAAAAAAACAAAACAAAATCACTCCATGTACCATTACAACAGCCGCAAGCACAACATTCACAGATAGGCAAAGCAATGTAGTGTTATCATCTGCAGCCAATGATTGCCATTGGCCAAGCAAGATGTATCATCATTGATTATTTGAGTCAGGAAGGTCTTGCCCTCCGCCGAACCCTGGGGTTCGATCGAACCTAGGCTAAGAACCACTGCACTAGAGCCATAACGGAGAATTTTGGTTAGTTGAAATCCAATTTGTATGACCTTAGCATAGTTTGGCCTGAGACTGTTCGTAATAATCATATCCTATTAGTGAACAACAACAGACACATGGGTTTTGGTATCCTAGTTTCATCACAGTTGGACATAGGAGGAAATTTGTGGCAGCTACACAAAGCAGTAAATAGTTTAGCATTTTTTGGCTGATACATGTGTGCCTTCTTGCAAAGATGAGACTGTTTGTAAATGTTTAAAATGACAATAAAACAAAAAAGCATAATGTCACAATTGTGGCAAAAACACCTAACAAACAGACATTTAAGTAGTTCCGCAAAACAAGGATGAAATAATTGTTTTCGTTCTCCATCAACAATAGTAATGACTTCTAAAGAAACTCATTTACAAAAGAAATGGAATAGGATGACGCAACTGCTTATCTAGTCCTATCCCGATTTTACCTCACTTATTACTTTAACTCATTATTCATAAATGCCTTTAATTTTTTTTTACTTTCAACCACTTTTTTTTTATTCCTCCCTAGTATATTTAGCAAAAAATATTTATCCAAAAGTTCCAGCGTTGTAAAAGCCCCTATAGGTCAATGGCTTTACAATTACATCAATTACTTTCTTAATCAAAAACATATCAATGTCCTTCCAGTCTGTGGAAATTTTGCCCTTGCATTGCAGCCAACAATATGAGTAATCTCTTTTTCAGTTGCAGGATTCAAAAACATTGAGCTAGTGTTGCTATCAATAAAGTCCCCGACCCTCCCCAGCCCTTCTTCTGGCTGTGGGTTTGCAATTTGTTCCGCCAGTTTTGGCCCCACACTTACAACCAATCTATTAAACCCATTAACCACATCATTCATATTATTTAATGTTTTGTTATCCTCAATACAAAATTCAGGATAACATGTACTGTATTTGTTGAACCATTCCTGATAATATTGTTTAACACATTCCATATGCCTTTAATGTTTGTTTTATTCTTGTCCAATATGTCATTATAGTAATCTTTCTTAGATTTTCTCATATTAATTAACATATTTTTGTATATCTTATATTTCTTTTCTGCTTCTACTGTTCATAATATTAAGAATTCCCTGTATAATGTGTTCTTTTTTTTTTTTTGCATGCCTTTTGTAGCCCTTTCGTGATCCATGGTTTTTCTTTGTATCTTTTATTTTGGTTGTAACATTTTAATGGACAATGCTTATCAAATAATGCTTTAAATATTTGCATGAATGTTTCATATGCTTTGTTAGTGTCAGTCTCCTCATATACTATTCTCCAATTCTGTGTTAGTAATTAATTTCTTAAGCGGTCAATAGATTCTTCTGTTCTTATTCTTTTATATTTAAACACATTGACATTCATAGACATAACAAAATTCCAATCATACCTTAAAAACACTGGCAGATGATTACTGATGTAATTCAGGAGTAATCCACAAATCAAGGTATTATCCATACAGTTAGTAAATATATTATCAATTAGTGTGGCGGAATAAGATGTTAGCCTGCTTGGTTTTGTGATTAAAGGAAATAAACTCATACTAAACATTACGTCAATAAGTTCATCAGTTAGTTTATGCTTATTAGGATTTAAAAGATCCAAGTTGAAATCCCCGCAAATGAACACATCCTTGTTTTTTCCACTAGCAAACATTCTTTTCATACAATTATTAAATAATTCAATATCATACCCCTGAGCTCTGTATACACAACTAACCAATATATTCTTGCTTTTTTCCCCATGCAAATTTCCACCGTGATACATTCTATCACATCATCAATAATGGCATTCATATTCTCCACTATTTTGCATTCTAATCCTTTATCAACATACAGAGACTTCTCGTCCTTTTTTGTTCTGCCTGTTTAAGTAGTTCAGTTCATACTCATTTAAAATACTCACCCTTTTCATTTGCTTAGCCAAGTCTCAGATATGGCTATCACCTTAAATGGCTTATTTAGGTGACTTAAGTAATCGTTCATCTTGTTGAAGTTGGTGTATAAACTCCTGCTATTAAAATTAATTCTAGATATTCCATATCCTGAATTTGAATGCTTGTTGAATTGATCCTCTAAATAATAATTGCAGTTATTGTTTAGGCTATTAAAGAAATTGTTTTCGGGGTCGATGTCTTGCTCCAAGTCCTGTAAATGATGGTCCGTGAATTTGAATGTGTTAAAGTTCAGCTCAGTACACATTTCTTTTTCCCAGTCAATTTCTGCGCCAGAATACATGGTTCTTCAGATCAGAAAGACACACAGTGTTTATCTATGTCTTAATTCTTGCAGTAGCCTCCGGGGTCACTGATAATGGTCCAGCTCCTCTATGTTTCTGTTGGTCAGTAAGTACTATGGCCTCCTCCGGTGACCCATTCAGCTTAATGAAGATCTTACAGTTTGTTGTCCTTGTTGACTGGATTTTCTTCTGCTTCCTTAAAAAGCGTGCTTTTCTGGCAATGTCTGATTTTTTTTTGTTAGATGATCATTCACAAACACGTCAGTCAGTTTTCTTCCTTGTTTCAAGAGTGCATTTTTGTGATTTCTGCTTGTGAATCGTATTATTATGGCCGGTTAATCACTTCTGTTTTTTCTTGGTAGAGGATGACAAGCCTCAATGGTTGTGCTGTCAATGGAAATGCCTTTGCTGTGGAAGAAGGTTGTCACTTGTTGCTTCACCAATCCCACCATGTCAGCTTTTGTTGGCTCGCTCCCGTCTGTCCCTGCCACTGCCCTGTCGTAAGACCGGGGTCTGGTCTCTAATCCACTGACAATTGTGTCGTTTAAGCAGGTGTACTGCTCCAGTTCAGCAACATGGCCCTCTAGACTCGCAATCCTCTTCGCCTTCTCCTCGTTCTGACTTTTCAAAGTTTTAATCTCGCTTATCATGTCCGGTATCAATTTTTGCTGCTTAGCAACAGTAACAATCTCTTCAGACATAAAGTCAAGCGCCTTCTTTATCTCCTCAACTTCCTCGTTTTTTTAGGCAGCATCGTGTATGTTGTACCAGATAGCGAGGACGCCCCGTCTCAGTGCCGAGGGGGAAAAAATAGATAAATAAAAAGTGTAAAAAAATAAATAAAATAAAATAATGCGGAAGCGAACTCGATGAGCAGGCGGTAACTATGACTACGTCATACTGTTACAAAAACACAGTAGACTACTGTTGCGTATAACACACACGCGCGCGCACACACAAACGCTGATCGGCTGGTAGCTGTGAAGCTCCTGCGCACTCTCTCAAGACCACACGGTCAGGCGGTAATCGCGGTTGAGGGACATCGGTCCGCGGAGCCGCAGATAGCCCCCCGGCTAAACTAACCACATCTGCGGCAATATAACTTGACCTAGTGAAGTAAGTCCGCCAGGAGAGGATCAGCTATCCGGCTAGTTAGCAAAAGTTAGAGAGGTGAGTCAGGTGACAATGACAGGCAGCAACCACCACACTCCAGCACAAATCGCATGAAAAAGTAGCATGAACGAGCGGCGAGCAGCGTGAACCAATGGACCTTTCTTCTTCTGCCTATTCATAGTAAATATCAAGCTGCAGCCAGGAGACAGATTAAATTAGCATAAATACTGGAAACAGCTTCTGGCTCCTTCCAAAAGACTGGAAAGAAGCCACTATAAAAACAGCAATTCATCATGTTTATTCTACATTCTCATAAATTACTATCCAAAATACGCACTTCCACTAGATGGAAGAAGCTACAATTAACCTGCGTATCAACCTGTTGCCATTCATTCAACTGATGTTCAACTAAACATGCCCATGTTACACACAGAGCAGGTAAATTTGTGAGTAAACTGCAATGAGATGCTCACTATTTCAATGTACGTAATTGGTGACCATTTTGTCAGGCGGTGTCCCATGACATTTTTATAATGAAACAAAAGTGTCTTGGCTCATGAAAGATTGGGAAACACTATATTAAAGGGGAAGTCAACCTTAAACATTTCTTAATATGTTCTATGCAGACCCAATAGTTTAAATGCGATGTTCTGGTTAATATTACATTTGTGGAATATGAGTTCTGAAGCAAGATCTAGCCATTTTTATCCATGTCAGGGGGCAGCCATTTTGTCACTTGCTGTCGACAGAAGATGACATCACAGTTGCTCAGGACTCAGAAAACGACCAATCACAGCTCACCTGTTTTCTGAAGCTGAGCTGTGAATGGTTGTTACCTGAGACCTGAGCAACTGTGATGTCATTTTCAACCGACAGCAAGTGGCAAAATGGCCACCTTTAGATATGGATTAAAACCTGCTGGATTTTGCTGCTTAACTCATTTTCCACTAATACAATATTAACCAGAATACAGTATTTAGACTAGTGGGGCTGCATAGAACATATTATTGTCAAAAAATAATAATATTTTTTTGGTTGACCTCCCCTTTAGAGTTTTATCGTATTTCATATCAACAGACCTTGGTAACGGGGTTGATTGGCGTGCGTCCAGAACCAGTATGAAGCCTCTGGCGCTCCTCAAAACGACCTGGTGACCTCTCCCTGCGAACATCCATCATGCGCCCCGGGGAGCGCTCCATTCGGGGGTCCGCCATGGCCCTCGCCGGGGAGCGCTCTAAACGAGGGTCGGTCATGGCTCTGCCGGGAGACGCGACTATTCGGTTCTCAAGCATCCTGCCAGGAGACTTCTCCCTCTCCAGTGGACGGCTGGGGGACTTGTCACGTCGAAACTCGGTGCGGGCCTCTCGGTAGCGGTGGGGTGTGCCGGGCTCCCCGTGGGCAAGCCTTTTGGAGATGTGCTCGTTGTAGGAAGGAGGCCCTCGTTTGTTCGGGCTGTTAGGGAGAAGGAGGAAGGTAACAACAGGAAGTGCGTCCTGGATGGCGAATCTAGACTAACAATTCTAATGAAAAACTTGTTTTGTACAATAATTATCAAAAGTTGTACATTAATAATTTATCCACCACTTTTGTGGCAGCCTTCCATTAAAGGGGAAATTTTATGAATAATGTACTTTTTAATTGTTTGTACAAATATATTGGCCCATGCCCACCCATAGTGGAAGTAAACTGTCAATATTTTATTTCAGTATCTTCCTTTTTCTAAAAAATGTGTCTGAGTCAGTCACTCTGCACTTTCCCACTAATATAGCATAGTCTCTCAACAGTAATTATTCTCTGATTTGTTCTTCAAGAAAAGCAGACTGATCTTGTGTTTAATGGGAAAAGAGTTTGCAAACTGCTGCTTGTACTTTGAAAAACACAAAATCAGCAACTGAATCAGTTTAAAAAACATTAGTTCGTATAAAATAAACTCCCTTCATGTGATCATTTCTAAATTAAATGTTTACTTTTTTTGCAAACCAAATAAACAAAAATATTTGGTTGATAAGCAGTAAATGTTAAATAAATTGCCAATATCCCCCCCCAAAACCTAAAAACAACAACAAAAACTCAAGTTGCTGACTGTGGGCCTCTCACGCACCGAATGTAAAGTGAAAGTGAAGCTAGTCGGTTGTGTTCACCGAAAACTCCCCGTTTCTTACTGCGCGTCTCCAAAAATACCAAAAGAAAGGGAAAACCTTGCCCAGACTTGTGCTGGGCATGAAAGTAATTCAATTGTTTGTTTGTATTATATTTCAAAATGATTTTAAAAAAATTTAGTGGCGTTGTGCAGGTTTATTGGTCACACTAATGGCAAATAATAATAATAATTATTATTTTTAAATATAATTTATGTTGGTGTCATATTTTTTATATCAAGAAAAACTGAGCATTTGAACAGGGGTGTGTATAATTTTTAGATAACTTTGTATAACTGGCTAGATTGGCTGGGCAAATATCCAGAGCCACTTTCAAGCAACGGCCAGAGTACCACTATATACTACACTGTCTCAAACACTCACATCCACAACGGGTGTGCCACCCTTTCTATTAAATCAAAGTCAAAAGGTAAGTAGAGCTGCATTAGGTTTATTTGGATTCACACGATTAGCATAAAATAAGGTGTTATACAGTATGAAATCACCTTGGACCTGTTTTAAATTGTGAAAAAAATGCACAAAGGGATCTTTCCAAGGCAGCAATTGCAGTAGGACAGAGCAACGCAATTTGTTTACTGCTCCACGACTGATTGATCAGCGATTAGGATGGGAACACAAAGTCAAAAGAAAACACAGTGAATTTCATCAGAGAGGATTTAAGATGTTTTCCTTATTTATAGATAGAGTTAGACACAAAGACAACTTATAACCCTGTACTCTGACAGCTTGGTGGACTCATGGCCACGGGTTTTGTTTGGCAATGCAGGACTCAGGTTGCTAAACTGATTAAACATGGGAAAACTCATTGGAAAAGCTGATGTATTGTGTATTGAAACAAGTAGAAAATTCAATACAAATGGCTTTGGAAAAGAGCTCAGGGTTTTTAACATCAGCATTTTTTTCCAGTGGTAACTCCATCAAAAGCAAGCACCCATCCCACCATTTTCTACTGTTTATCTAGTTCAGTCACAGGGAAGCTGGATCTTATCCGAGCTGTCTGAGCAGACTGGCCTGGACCGGTTGCCAGTCAACTGCAGGGTATGTCTATGTTCACTAAGCGGCCAATGACTTCTCAAAAGCAAGCATCACATTGTAAGAGATCACTCACATGATAAAAAAAAATAAAAAATAAAAATCACACATTTAGTCTTTATTTAATTAACTCTCCTCCAACATTTACATGTTATATTATAAGTGATTGTTTTAAGTTATTTTACGATTTATTACATATAAAAAATGATTTCTTCCTCCTGCAAAAAAAGCAAAATGCAGTTGTCACTGAAAAAAAAAAAAAAAACTAAGTTCAAACTTAACCATCACCAATTATGCATGCAAACCTGTGCCCTGCAGTGCCAACCACACCAGTAGTGTCATCACCTACTTGGCATTGTGGCGGACCAACCATCACCAACGATAAGTGAATAACAAATGCTAACACACAAAACAGAAGATGAACTAAAAAGCAAAATTTTACTTTTACATCAGCATTCGCAGATTTTTTTTCCCTTCAACATAGTTAACAATCAATCAGAAAGGTTTCTCTATGAGAGTTGACTTATAGACAAATTAAGTGGATTTAATTCAACTTTTTGCAGAATTAAACAGATGCTAAATCTAACTTGAAGGTGTAGAAGCTCAATCAATATCCAAAATTTCCCATTTTCATTTCAGGGTGATTGGATGTTTGTTGTTACTTTGTTTACCTCTACAATTAACGTAACCAGACTTTGTTGTAAAAACATTAAATGATTTGCCCAATTACAACTTGCTGAAGGAGGAAAAAAAAAAAGTGCAGTCCACATCCTGAGTGAAAACAAACGTTTCTCACCTGCGCCCAGAGCCGCAATGCTGCAAGTCTCCTCCACCATCCTGGTTCTGAATCAAGTTGCCCTTACAGCAAATTACTCGCAGTTTGTTCTGATATGATGAGGCCAAGTAAATGGCGCCGGAGGAGATGGCTGGGCCAAGGTAGCGTGGGTTTGGAATATCCAGGTGCGCATATGAGTGGGACCTGAAAAGAGTAGAAAAGCTCAGAACACTGTTTTTTAGTAGAAATGGGATTTTGTCAGAAATACTAAGAAAGAAAAAAATATACATACACACACAGTGTGGTTAGAATCACAATATATTTTTGTTCTGTTCCTTGTTCCTGAACAATACACTTTAGCGCCCCATAACAACAACGTACATAATGCAACAAAACACACTTTTAGGGCACGGCAAGAAGAGCATTCTATTTCTTCACATGTGTTTTAGAGAGCGTATTACAGTTATTGTTTAAACATTGGTTAAGTTGCATCTTTATGAAATAAACAAAGATACGTGTGACTGTTAATTCATATGTCCACCTACAGTATAGCTAATATTAAACAA